>NC_044007.1:73044113-73345693 GCF_900496995.4 Aquila chrysaetos chrysaetos
GTAATAAGAAATTACTAAACTGGTTGAAATGTTCACCTGATGTTTACTCATATCCTTTTTAGGTTAATCTTGTAAGTACTTAATGAATTGTGTTGCAGCATCATTTTTGTCTGGTTGAAGGAACAGCATAAAAGTTTTTACATGGATTGGTTGTTGGGAACTTTTGGTAACAATGAAGGAAGCAGTCAGCTTGTCACTTTAGAAATATTTTTATGTCAATTACTGGTGAATTACTAGATTTTAACTAGTTTTTATACTGATGCACGGGTTTTTATTGAAGCTTATTTTTATCTTTTATTCTAACAAAGTAAACAATACTTTGAAAAGATGCATTGATTTTTGGCGTATATGTATGTGTATATATATTTGTGTGTGTGCATACATATATAAATTTAATGTCTTCAAAGACCATGAATGGGAGGTGAATTTATACTTGCATGTCATGTAGATGTTATGACAAAGGTAAGGAGAAAGACGGATAACTTGTGAGTAATGTGTATGTTTTAACAATTGCAAACTTACATTTTCTGGCCTTACTGTTCAGGAAAGTAGGCAATATTTACTTACCATAAAGTTGAGGATATGGCCTTTACTGTTTTTTGTTTGCTTTTCATTTAAGAAATCCAGAGGTCTTCTCAGGATATGGCTAATTGTATTCCCACCCCCACCCCAGTTTCCTTTTTAAGGGAAAAAAGCCACATAAATTTTTAGTTAGATTGTGACCTAGCTTATATTTTATGTGTCTTTCAGAAGGAGCCCAAAGTGTTTCAGGAAAATGATTAGTGATAGAAAAACATTTAGGCTAAAAGTGTAAATAATTTGTATACCTGAAGTACAAAGTTGTATTGTCAGCCTAGTATATAATTTGTTTATTGTGTATTTGTTGACTAAAAAAATGGATATCTGGGAGATGTTGCTGAAGTTAGGAGAAACTAGCACAGTTTTATATTTTCTACCAATAAGGAATTTGTAAAGAAAATCTGGATGTAACCCTGACTGTACAATTTTCTTGTATGAAGCGATAATAGTGAAAGCAAGCAGGCCACTTCATGGTCTCCCGTAACTTTTTCAAGGACAGCTGCTAGAAGTATAAATTTCTTGTAAGAAACTCTTTTATGAGTTATGAACACTGGAGGCAGAAGTCTTTCTCGGGAATGGCAGCAGCTTTCTAGGGGCTGTTTCTCTATCCAGACTCCAATTTGAAGTAAGAAAATAAGGAGAACTGTCACTAACTGGTTCCAGCTCTGGAAAATGTTGAGCTAGTAAGTACATCAGTGGTAACTGAATTTGGGTGGAAGCCTGCTGAGAAGGAATATGTTAGGAACTTGGGAAATAAAAAGCCATTTTGTCAGTGTAAGTATGAAATATATTAAGTATCTGTTTTCATAGTGACTGACGCTTATTTTTTGTCTTCTCCCACGCCCAGGACACCTACAATGGCAGGAGGTCTTTTTTCAATAGACAGAGATTACTTCCAAGAAATTGGAACATATGATGCTGGAATGGATATTTGGGGTGGAGAAAACTTAGAAATTTCTTTCAGGGTAGGTAAAACTCTTCTCTTTTCAGGGTTTTGTTACTCAGGATGGTGCATCTTGAGTTCTGTAAAACACGGATCTGCTGCCTGCATCAGTGTCCTCTCCTGTTGTAGTTAGCACTTGCTTCCCGTCAGGTTCCTCTTCTGAGGAATGAATGCATGTATGTTAAAAGGAGTTCAGTTAGAAAAGCTAATTGGGAAGCATAAGTTAAGGGTGACGTCCTCAGTGCGTGATTTAATGTGTCAGCGAGATGTGAGCACCTCTGTTACAAACTCTCTCTTCTTGCTGTTTTCTAACATAATGATTGCATGTGTTCATTTGGATGTGGACTTAACCGCTGTTTTTCTTGTTTTTGTTCCTACCAAACAGCACTACTTCCTTTTGTTTTTACTTACCAGCTCCGAGTATGTGGGTGGATACTTCTGAAATAGTTCAGCTTTCTGAATCAGCCATTTTCAGAGGTCCAAAATAAAAAATATTTTCAGAAACTTTACTTGGGAAGTGTATGTGTGGGGTTTTGTTGTTTGTTTTGGTTTTGGGGGTTTTGTTTTGTTTTGTTTTTTTTTACATAGAGATTCTATTTTATAATAGACTTTTTTGGACAGATCACACCTGTTACTTCCCTGTGATTCATGTGAGCCTTTCCCTTCGCTGTCAGCTTGCCCAGTTCTCTGAAGTAGTCCCCTGCCGATGCATTACTGCTATGAGGCCTGATGTACTCTTTCTTACGCTACCTTACTCGGGCTTGTAAGCATCTTTATCTGTTGAGCAGGAAACAGGCATACATGTCTCTTCCATGCAGTATGTATTTGTTCTAGACCTCAACTAATGTTGTTTCTCCAATTTGAACAGACGCAAGTGATTAACACTTTTAAACTTTTTTTTTCATGACTTGAAGCTATGCAATAATTGTTCTGTCACTTTCAGATCTGGCAGTGTGGTGGCACTTTGGAAATTGTAACTTGTTCACATGTTGGGCATGTGTTCAGAAAAGCAACACCATACACTTTTCCAGGAGGTACAGGACAGATAATCAACAAAAATAACAGGCGGCTTGCAGAAGTCTGGATGGATGAATTTAAAAACTTCTTTTACATCATTTCCCCAGGTGAGCAGGTCTTTGGTTATGAGAAATACCTATTAAGAATTAAAATGTTATTACTACTGGGAAAGAACATGAGTATTTAAATAAAAATGTTATTGCTTTGAAGTTCATAAGACAAGGCCCAGGTAAGATGTACAAAAAGGAAGGTCTTAATTGAAAAATAATTTTGTTAGCCAGAGATGTACCCTGATGTCTTTTTTTTTTTTTTTTTTTTTTTTTTGTTTAAAACGCACACATGATTTATGAATGAGCTTCCTGTACGATAGAATTAAAGCTCAGTGGAATGTCAGAGCTCAACAGTAGTGCTGAAAACTAGCCATCCAAATACATCTCATAATGTGCTGGGGTTTGGTCTCTGGCTTCTGTGTTGTAGGCATTCCAGGTTGAATAGATCAGAAGTGATTTAAGTGAAACCCTGTAGCAGGAGTGGCAAAAGTTAATATCTTCAGACTTGGTAGAGTTTGCACTTCACTATCCAGAGTATAGGGGCAAGTTGCCAATATACTTGACGGTGATGGTATTTATTATGTTTCTTAAAATGGATGTTAACAAAACAAGAGGATGTAAAATATGAGAGCAAATTTCCTATGAACTCAAACTTTCTGAAAAAAATTTTCTGGAAAAGAAAGGAAGCCTGGGAAATACTGAATTATTACTTTCCACTACAGGATATTTTTGTTGTTGTTGTTTAAAAAGACAAACCGAGACAAACTTTGGGTAGCAACGGACATCCTTTCTAAATACTTAAGACATTAGAGACATTCGACTTTAAATGCTAAGTGGTAGTTCTGTGTGCCGTGTCTGCTTTTCCAAAGACATATCTTTAAAACTAGTATTTCCTTATGACTTGCTTATTAAACCTGCATTAGTATTGAAATTTAAAAGCTGTAATACAATGTAGTATTAGTCTGAACGGTGTCAAATTTTAGATTACAGGTTTTAAGAATACTTATGAGAACAAGTGACTGTGGGTTTGTGGTGGTTTTTGTCTTAAGAGAATGCATTACTCAAATAAGACTAAGATTTTTTTTTTTTAATTAAGAAAAAAATGCTTGATACTACTCAAAGCTTTTTAGGTGAAATCAGAGGTAACAGTTTGTTGTTACAGCCTTGCGTTGTTATTAATGAAGCTTTATGAATTCAAACATGACATGCATAGATATTCAGAAAAGTTATATATAAATAGGTGCAATCGTTTTTGGTTAAGATTGCTTTTATGCATCCGTGTCAAGCTAGATCTTAAAATCTAGTAAGTAGCTGGAACACCTAACTATAAAAATAACCAAATTTGTAAAAAAATATGTAAATTACTGAACACCATGGTAAGGCTCTTGTTACTTTATTTGTAATCTCTGTAGTCCTTCTGTTTCATGTGGTAAGTGTAAGCCACAAAGGGAGTTATACTGTTTGAATTTTGCAAGATTGTTATTTTGATAGGTCTGTCTTTCATGGCTTTGCAGTGTTGTGGAATATGAATGCATTCTCCTGTTGGAGAAAAGGAATGAAAGAATTTAAAATAGAATATGCTAAAAATTTTGAAATGGTGGAAGTAACTTAAGCAATTATCTATAACTGCACTGTATATTTTCTTTCCTTTCAAAAGATGCATATCTGCATAGTTTGTGTGCTTATAGCCTGAATGATTGTTGGATAGGGACGCGTTCTTGCCAAGCTCCTCTTAGAGCATCTGCACCTGCCGACTGGCACACGATCTCATTGGTGTCCCCAAATCTGTATTGGCACTGCACTGAAGTTTGATGCTAGAATTTCCAAGTGTTTCAAGAATAGGGTTATATGGTACCTAAATAAGCTGGGTTATTCTGAAATTGGTTTGTTGCCTGGGGCTGTGAAGAGAGTGGTTAGTACTGTGGATCATTCTTAGCTATGATGTAATACCTATTGTTCAGAGAATAAACCCATAAATGTACTCAGTGCCACTTATGCCTCTCACCCCCCAAATCCATGTAAGTTGTGAGAGCCAGTAGGTATTAACTAGAAAGGATTACTGTTTTGGGAAGTTCACAGACACCTTACTGTTGTTATTCTGGGTATCTCCAATCTTACGTGAGTGTTGCAGACCCTGGTTTTTTACCTTTTGATGGCAAATAACATCGGTGTAGATTTCAGTAAGTCCTTCTGGACAATAGTTGTCTTAGGAACTCAGTGAATCTCTGCTACATTGGCTCATTTAGCCATACTCTGCTTTTCCAGGTATCTTTCTAATATAAAAATTTAAATGTTTAATTCTTGCAGAATGATGGTGTAGTGACCCTCTGACAGTACAGTATGCAGCCTGTGAAAGTCTTTGCTAGTACAATGTGTACTTTCAATATTGCTGTGACAGTGCCACGTGTTCTTGCAAGGCGTGAGGTGAGGATTTTTAAGCTGATGGTGGTTTGCAAGCCTGGGTGCAGATGAGTGAGGAAAACAGGCAATCCTCTGTGCACCCAGGTTTTTTCTCATTAGTTGACATGGATGAGAAAATTGGATTTTGAAGGAGGGTAATATACTGACAGGCATCACTGAGCCTAGCTAACAAGAAATTGTTTCCTCCTTTATTATCCTTTCTCTTCTGCTCCCCTAAGATAGTGATATTGCAGAGGGATTGATCCAGGAAAGCAAACCTAAGATTCTCAGGTAGCTTTCCCACTTCATGTAATCTGTGTTGTCTGCGGGGAAAAGAAAAAAAAAGGCTTACTGCTTGAATGATAGGAACTCAAGAGACTTTTTACTATTGATGTAATGTAGTTAAATGGAAAGCTGCCCTCCTGAAAAGTAAGCCTGTAATCCTTTTTTCTTTGGTAAGTACAGCCTGGTAGAAATTACTTGTCTGTTTTAAGCTTTCATGCATTTTAGAAGCCATCTCTCTGCTTAGAAGTGGTTAGGTACAGATGGAAGTTGGACAGGAAAGTGTTGCAGCAGCTGCTGCTCAGCCAAAATGAAGCCTGTCTCATTGCAAGCAACAGCTATTCTCCACGGCAGTAATGGCACTAGCTGTAGTCGTTTCTCATTAGCTGACAGTTTTCCTCACAGTTGTGAGTTACATCAGGGCACTGTTTCCCAGACCGTTTTCTTTTAGGCTCTGAGAAAACAGATCCAGCATGTGCAGGTGAATAGTCTGATTCCTGGCTCCGGTCGTTCTGTTCTGCGGACTCTGCCACTTCTTTATTTCTAGTGATGGCTTTTCATTGCTTTCTCCAGTTTAAAATCCTAGGACTGGATTGTCCAAGGTGAGGCTTCACGAGATGGCAAAGTCAGCCTAACAGCTTGCTGTGAGGAGAGTGCCTTGCTTTTCATGGCAGGTGGTAGGGCTTCACCTCCCTTCATTTGTTGATTGTTCATCTGTGTCAACTGATTTGACTTGCTGAACTTGTCAGGATTATTTGTCCCGGGGGCTGGCTCTCTGCTGGTTACGTTGGCACCCGTGTCACACCGGAGGTGCAGCAGGAATCTGAAGCTGAGCAAGAGAAAGCTGCCCCTTTCTGCAGCAGCAGCTGCAAAGCATTAGTCTGGCTTACTGCAGCTACCTCCCCCTAACCTTCTCCTCATTACTAATTAACGGTAAACTGACAGTTGCAGAATTTGTTGGTATCCTTAATCTAAAGGTGAAGCATGGATACTTTCAGACTGTGTGGTTTCCCCGTGCTGCCTGTGAGTCTGGGCTCCTGCTCCGTGTCCAGCGTGCATCCTTGTCGTTCAGCAGCCTCTCGCATCCCAGCTGGTGAGCGGCACGCATCCCGAAAAGCAGCTCCAATGAGCTCGGGTAGAGCCTCGTCTAGCTTGTAGGGAAACTAATTTTATTGTCGATTAAAAGTTTGCCCCAGAAGGTATCTTCCGTTGCACTGGGGCTAAGTGAACAGGCAGAAGGCCTGAAAAGACAGCACTGCAGAACTACCTGAGCAAGAGCCATCTCGACAGAGACATAGATGTGTTATCCTGAAAACTGGACCAGTAGATCTAGTTTCTAATCGTTGCCTGCCTTGGTCTCTAGCCAAGAATGGTAATTCAAGATTCAATATGTACAGACTGGAAATGGATAATGTTTTTATTTATGGTTGATAGGAAGGACAGAGAAGGGACTGAGTCCTCATCTTGCAATGTAGCTATGCCTATGTTCTAAATATGTACTGAGCGATTCCGTGTTTTCTTCTTTTCAGCTAGTATTCCCTATTAGCATTAATTGGGAATGCAAATAACGTAGCTATTCAAACTGGTTTTAAATGATTATTGCTTATCGAGTTTCA
This sequence comes from Aquila chrysaetos chrysaetos, assembly GCF_900496995.4. Taxonomy (NCBI): domain Eukaryota; kingdom Metazoa; phylum Chordata; class Aves; order Accipitriformes; family Accipitridae; genus Aquila; species Aquila chrysaetos. Next base: position 73,051,001 of record NC_044007.1, read on the forward strand.
TAATACTAAAAGCAAACAAGTTCTATGATTTTTAACAGAAGACTAGTTTTAGATGAAACAGTTTTCATACTGTGCTTTTGAAAATGATTGAGCAATTTATAATCATGATGAAAACATCATGCTGCTTTTTTTTTTTTTAAAGCAGTTTAGCATAAATATATTGCCACACATTGAACTTGGCAAGCAAATCTTCAGCTCTTTTGAAATTTTGAGGATGGCAGAGCTGTTGCAACACGGCTGATGGGAAGCTTAAATATAAAGTGGCAAAGAAAATTAAACTGAAGGAGGAGTATTCTACTGATAGACATCATTATATGTATGTTTTTGTAAAGGTATAAGGGAAGACCATTATATATTACTAACCAGAGTAGTCTATTACTGCATACCAAACTTCAAGAATAGTGACAGCACAAGCAAGTGCTGAGAAATCTTACATTAGTACAAAAGAACTGGTGCTGGTGTGATTGGATGATTTGATGTGTGGTTTTTTTTTTTTTTTGTCTTATCAATATTTATTTTTCAGTACATCTTTAAGCATATGTGTTAAAAAAAGCATGTGATTGTCTGGCAGCAAACCGCAAGCTGTGTGACAAATACAATCATCAGGGAGGTCCAGGCTTTTAATGTAATTAGGGTTTGAGGTAGGGGGGTGAGGAAATAAAAAATATATTGAATGGTCAAGTGAAGACAACAGTAGCAAGTACTGTTAAATACTATTTCTGGGTTTTTTCTTTCTTTTTTTTTTGTTTTTTATGAACCAAACCCAAATATTTGAAAGAACAACTAGCAGACGTGATTGTCTTCCTCATGGTGCACATACCTGTAGAGTCTGGAATAGTTGTCTCCTGGGAGGAAGATTTGATTGAATTCTTGTTTTGTGGTTTGTTTTTTTGCTTTTTGTTTGTTTGTTTTTAGCTGAGCCTTTAAAAACAAGTACAAAAACACTGGAAGGTATATGTCACTGTTGTGTGGATATAGGTTTTACCAATCTGTGGAGGAAATAATGATTTAGACATGTACTTAATCTTTTATATGCTTTATACTTCACAGTTTTCCCAGTTTGCTTCCATTTCGCCCCACCCACCCCACAAAGAACTGTTTCCCATAAGTAACTGCCGCTGTACTGTATAGTGCAAATGTGTAGGAACACTCAAGCTAGTTTTGAGTAATATAGGTAAGGTACCAGAAACCTTGGAAACAGAGTAATTCAGCCTTCTTCGAGGACACCCCTAAGGCAACTCTGCTATTCAGTCCATCTGCTAACCTGATGCTAACTGTAGTCTATGTGCCAGTATACAGTTTGGTGCAGACCTAACTTCAGAGAGGATTTTTTAAAAATCTTTCAGACTAAAAATGGTTAAATGGAATATAATACACACCTTTTATTTCATTGTAACAGAGGGAAAATCAGCTGGCACTTTTCTTTCTACGTGGTGACATTTAAAACTACTTTAAAAAACAGCACTTTAAAAAACAGCACGCTTGTATGCTATTAAGTATCACTTTGCATTTAATTCTTTATGGTTGTGACTTTAATACTTACTGCTGTTCAATGATGTGACAAAGTGTTAACAGTGTTGTTTTCTGAAGGTCAGTGTAGCAAACTCTGATGAATGAGTTTTGAGTATCATAAGGTTGTGGTGAGGATGGCATGATAACTGTTTCATCCATCAGCTGCTTTTTCATCACTGAAAAATGAAGAACTCTATACTTAGCTGTGGTTGGTACAGCCTTTCTCTTCTTTCTTCATCATCTTTTGAGAGTGCTCCTTTTGGTGTAGAGCAAATATTTGCTTTGGTGAAGAAAGGGCAGTGTTTGGGGGTTTTTTTGTTTGTCTTCTGTTTTGGGGGGGTTGGGATTTCTTTTGTGACTGGAAAGCCCAGACTGAAGTTTTCTGGGATTCTATTCCAAGAGATTTTTAAATTTCATTCACACTATTCAAAATTTCATTAAGAAACAAGCTTTCCTTTGCTTTCATTCCCTTACCAGTATAGTTCTCCGGTATCTTTGTTAAAAAGTCTTTAGCTCTGAAAAAAAGGGGAAAAAAAAAAGCCTAAAACCCTGGCTAGCATTTTCTCTTTCTGGAATATTGAAATTACTAATGTTTTTATTGATATTTGCAAACATTTAGCTGAAATTATGCAGTTAGCTGTCTTAATTGAGTAGAAATACACCATCTGCTGGCAGGTCGATTTAATAACACAGTGTGCCAGCTTAGAAATGTCTCAAACTCAGTTTCAAAAGGTCAACAATTTTAGAGGTAATTCACAGTCCTCTAAGTGGAAGGATTTCTGAAAAATGTATGCAGCTGGACATCTATAGTGTGGTGGCCAGTTGAGCCATATTTGTGGTGTGCGAGGGGAATTTAAATTGGTACGACTTGGTTTTGTTCTTTTTTGGTTTGGGTTTTCATTTGGTTTGGGTTTTTTTGTAGTGTATTAGTTTTGGCCTGTGTGGTATGGAGTGTAGTGTGGAAAATACAAAAAGAATGTGATGCCTGAAAACTAGGAATTATCCTACCCTTAATTAATACTATTGGAATATTAATGACAGCAGTGCTTAATTTTGGTGAGGCAAAAATATCTACTGATCATGCGCACCTTCCTCAACCCATGTGCAGATGATTTTTGCACAGATTAATTTTCAGAAGGAATTAAAACAACCATAAAGGAGTGGGCAGATACAGGAGGAATAAGCACTTTGATAAATGAGGAGCAAAGGAGAAAAAAGGCAAGCAAAATACCACAAAAAAATAACAGTCCTAATGGTGAACGTACTTCCTGCGAATGCTGCAGTTATATTGAACAAATACTGAATTATTAAAGCATTAGTTCCCTGTATGAAGGCTGCTTTCCGACTGTTTCTTTGTGCAGTTAGATGATGAAGGGCCCAGCAGGTGGTACCTGGCTTACAGAATTAAATTAAAATGGAATTCTCCTTGCTCCAAAGGAGGAGACTGCTATGTTATGCTGCATAGATATGCGCCCCAGTTGCCATTGGGGATAGAATGGCATTAGTGACCATAACGGTTTCAGCCTTTCTCCTCTGATAACTTAGTAAGCAACTGCATTCAAATTGTTCCACAAACCACGGGTAAGAAATTGTCACGTGTAGCACAGATGTAGTGATTCCGTCTTTTGTATAATTATACGGAAAAAGAAGTCACAGGTAGTGACTGACAAGTACTCTCTGAGAATATAAACAGCATAATGCTATATTAAAAAAAAAATTTCTTTGTGTAGAGATGACTTTCTAAAGAGAAACTCTTTCATGCAAGCAGCATATTATACTGGTGATTTTTGTATTAAGTGGAATTAGGTAACGTTTATTAGCAGCCATTGAATAAAACTTCGTTTCTACAGGAGTTACTAAAGTTGATTATGGGGACATATCATCACGACTTGGACTAAGACGCAAGCTCCAGTGCAAGCCTTTCTCCTGGTACCTGGAGAATGTTTATCCTGATTCCCAAATTCCACGCCATTACTTTTCTCTGGGAGAGGTAAGATTTTATCCTATGTATTTATCTACCCTATGTAAAATACATTGCACAGTAAGTTGTTTGTATTCTGGACTGAGTACTCCATACAAGTTATTGCCAGCAAAGTTCAAATACCTTGCACCTGTGTTCCTGTCATCTGTAAAATGATACATCTGGCTTCTCAGTGGGGCAGAAAACTGAACTTTGGTATACAGTATTGTAATTTGAATGTTTTCCCTTTTTTACTGCAGTACTAAATGTCACATAGATGGGCTTTAGAAATATTCCTTTAGAAATGCCTAGTTATGGATAACTTTTTGTATAACGTTCTCTATGTAGAATATGAACAGAGTTTTGCTTAAAAAAACTAGACCAGGTCAAGCAAGGGCTTTGCCTAAAAACTGCTCTGAACTTTACCCCCAGAACCATTGTCAGTGACCAGCAAATTTCAGTGATCCCTAAGCCTTGCTGGGCATTTCTCTGGTTTTCATTTGAAGGTTCTGAAGTGACTGCAGAGGTAGTATAGATGATGCTGTCCTAAACAAGTAGGCACCTACTCTCCCCTGCAAGTCATGTTGAGCCAAATATCGAGCCTGTTATAAGATGATTTTGTACTGTTTGTTTTTAAAAGAAATGCTTTTAATAAAGTGGAGCAGGCATTCGTGCTGCTGCATGACTATCAGGAGACTTGGTACTCATGCCTGCTTACTATATAGTAATACAGGGATTAAGGCTGTAACTCAAGAAGTGAGGAAATTGAACCCAGTCACTCGTGATTTCACAGGGAATTAAAGCCACCGTGCCTAGGAGAGTCCTTTAAAACTTCTGAATGTTTTGGGCTGGAGACTCAATTGTGTCCATTCTGTTGTAGCTGAGTCTTTGAGCAAAAAGAGTCCCCAAGATGGAAAGATCCCCAAAAGAAAGCAAAGAAACAAACGTGGTTCTGTAACCTGGTAGCGTGGACATTTGCTTGGGAGTTTGAGTCTCAGACAGCGGTGTCTCATTGTAGTACAGTTCTATATTTTACGTTTCATTCACATAACCTCTGGTGTATAGCAGAGAGAACTGATGCTGGTGTGGTTTGTTACGGACCTAGTTCTCTTCTAAAAATAACCTTTGATGATGTGTTCTTTTTCACTCCCAGATAAGAAATGTGGAGACAAATCAATGCCTGGATAACATGGCAAGAAAGGAAAACGAGAAAGTTGGAATCTTTAACTGCCATGGAATGGGTGGCAACCAGGTGACAATTTTAAAAAAAAAATGATCGTAATGTATTTAATTATTTGGAACACAACTTCTCATCGAACAATTCTTCGATTCTTTCAGTACTTATCTTTAAAATATACTTCAGTTTTAAAGTTTAGGAAACCCTTACTGAAGATGATGCCTGTAAGAGGAAGTGCATGAGAAGATTTGTTGGTGGTTTGTCGTTTGTAGGTTTTTGAGGCCTGATTGCAATAGATTTTTAGGTCAACTTTCAGGTCAAAAATGAAATGAGAGGAGGAGGAGACTGCTATAGACTAGACTTCACCTCCTGTAGGTTCTCTGGAACTGTCTTCTGATTAGACCTCCTGATTGGCATTGTTACTAAAAAACCCCCCCCACGTGCCTATACCTGACATGCTGTTTTGAATGTATGTTTTTCTGGGTGTCAGTTCTGGAATTTATTTTACATCTATTTTTTTGTTCTACTTTGTCAATAATTCTTGATGAATTGTTTTCCAATATACAGAGATTACCTGTGTTGGGGATTCTCCTGTTTCTAAGCAGGAAGCAGTCTGCAATTCAAAAAAAAATGTCAATTTTGACTGGAGAGCTTGTTCATATAGTGTTTACAGTTATTCCTGCCTCCACCCCACCCCCCCCCCCCCCCCCAAAAAAAAAAAATAATCTTTCTATACATGCTGAAGGGAAAAGAAAAAAAATTTAGTGGATATTAATGAAGTAATGCACAAATGTTCCCTCTTCACCCCCCACCCCAGGAATCTTTTAGTTGAACTTTTTTTTTCAGTTCCTCTCATTCTTTTTCTGTCTAGGTTTTCTCATATACTGCCAACAAAGAAATTCGAACAGATGATTTGTGTTTAGATGTATCCAAACTTAATGGCCCAGTAACGATGCTCAAGTGCCACCATCTAAAAGGAAATCAGCTTTGGGAATATGATCCAGTGGTATGTCTTCTAATGACTTGTGACATTAAAATGTGATAACTTGATTTTTTTATATGAGCCTACAGAGCAATATATTCCAGTGTAAGACACTATTTGACAGTCAAAACAGGAAACAAATTCAGGATTATGTTCCATCTGTTATTAATTCATGGTGTAGTCACTCAATGGGCATCTGTATTGATTTAATTACCTGATGAGTTTTGGGGTTGCTTTTAGAAGAATATTTCAATGGGCTTCTGGGTCCTCTGGAGAAAGATAGTCTGCTAGTGTAGTGTTGTGTTACGATGAGATCAACAATGGAAAAGTATTCCAGGTATCTACTGGACGAGGAAAAGATAATGCTAACGATCTTGTGACAAATTCAGCACCTGGTGTCTTATCTTGCACAAGTTTAAAAGGAAATACTTTTTCTAATTAAAAAATCAGCATCCCAAAATTATAAGGAAGACTTTACATTTCTAATCGTGGTATGTTTAAGGTAGGGATGCTTTTATTTTCATCATTCTCTTTCTTGTACATAAGGTTCATATTTGTTTTGAAGTTCATATGTTGAACTGCCAGATCTAGAAATCATTGACTGTTGATCCATTCATCATTAATTTGAGTTGCGAGCTCTAAAAAGAATTTTGTCATGCAGTAGTGCAGTCAAGAACTCTGACTTATGTCATGGCTAGTTAGAAAAAAATAGTTCTCAAGCTTGTTAATTTAAAATCAGTTATTGCGAAAGACAGTTGCGAGACAATTTGGGGAAGAAGAATCTTGCCAGCATAATCATGATGACTATTTTATGAAGAGAACATGTAGATATTTAGCTGCTAAAAAGTCATTTCACTGATTAAAAAAAAAAAAAAGAAAAAAAAGAGGGGTATTTCTAACTAAATAGACTTGCTATATATTTTAGTAGCTGAGGTGTTAATGAAACCTACAGCCTTTAAGACTAAAAGGAAATATGTATGAATAATGATTTTTTGATTAGGATGGCAGTTAATGTGGAACGTGGTGAATCTCTACTGGGAGTTCTGCACATTGCTAGGAGACTGAAGAAAGCTGCTGAAGGCTTTCAGGACTAAATGTTAATTGAAATGATTGAGTTTGAGTCTTGGGAACCATTCGTTCTTGTTTTTAATGTAGTTAGTTTACCTGACTTAAGTAAATTAAGATGAGTAATACTACCACATGCAGTGATTCACCAAACACAAGTGCTTTTTATTTTGTTTCTATCTTATCGATGGTAAGAACATTGCATCTTTAGACACCTGATTGCAACAGTCTGTCTTGCAATGATCACCACAGACTGTAAAACAGGCTTCCCCTGTGTCGATCCTTAGCCGTAAATTTGGCTGTATGTGTTTCTTCTCATTATTCTGTCAGAGGAAAATCTAGGTATAATCTTCAGAGCTTTACTGAAAGCTGGCTAATAAAGCAAAAAAATAAGTTAGAGAATACTTAGCAAGAACTCCTGCCCACATAGTTGGGTGATTTTCCTGTAGTTTTTCTTCCTTCTGCCTCTGTCCAGGAGGCATGTAAGAAGCCCCCTTTCCTTTAATGTCTACTGGGAAGAAGAAGAAAGGAGAGGGCGGGTGGGGGGAAGCTTTGTGTTAGTTATTTGTTTACTTATGTCTGTTCCAACTCCCTTCTTCATTCTTCAGCTGCTGTATGAGTGCAGGAGGTTGATGTGCTCAGGTTTTTGCTTGGGTTTTTTTTTTTTTACCCTTTGCTGCTTGTGCACATAAGGCCTGCCTGTTCTGCCACTTTTCAATCAGTCCGGTGTCCTGGCTGTGCTGCTGAGTGAGAGAAAAAAATACCGATAGTAATGCCTGTCAGTACCATAGACTGCTTAGACCCAAGTTGATGCACTGATGAGTATCCATAGTACAGTGGCAGGAAATGCAACTTCCAAAGATCTCTTCTCCATGAGGATAGCGCTGAGGTAGGCAGAGTGGTGTATGGTTGCATAAGTAAGATTATTAGGTATTGGCAAAGATATATATGTATGTGAATTTGTACACATCTGTTTTTAAACAAAGAACATACTTTTTTTAAAAGAACATAGTATTGAAAAAAACGTAGTCTAAGGTCAGTTTTGTGTCCCCAGCTGAGAAAAAAGAGTACTTTTGAATACATATTCAATGTGTTCATTCTAATCTGATCAAAACTACGATTAATAACTGAAGTTGTATATCTTACAAAACTTTAATTTCGAACTCCTCAAGATCCTTAGATGTATAGTGCTATTTAAAGAATGGTGGATATTGCTTAATAAAGAACGTAATTTAAAAGTGCAGACTGTTCTGTTTTTCATGAAGCCATGTTTTTAGTATCTACAGCATCAAATAGCATATTTAAGTGTTCTTTAGGATTGGGATCTGGAGTCAGTAACCAAGGGGTCTTGTCTAGTTCCCACATACCTATGGAAGAATTTTAATGGCCGCTAGAAATGGCCATTGGTTAGCTTGGTTAGCTTATGCCTGGTGATTTTTGTAAAACTAATTTCTTTTTATTTTGTCTTCAAGAAATTAACCCTGTTGCATGTGAACAGTAACCAGTGCCTGGACAAAGCCACCGAAGAGGACAGCCAGGTACCCAGCATCAGAGACTGCAACGGCAGCCGCTCGCAGCAGTGGCTGCTTCGCAATGTCACCCTTCCAGAAATATTCTGAGAGGTTCTAAAGAAAAGCAAGGATTGACTGGGCTACCTCGGCTGATACTTTGGCTACGCTGTTAAGTAGCGACAGAAGAAACTTCTGCTCGGCAGCACCCACAGTTTGTCAGCTGTTAGAACTCCTGCAGCTTCTCAGTAGCTGTGAACCAGCCTTCCTGTGTAAGGATGTGAAACCACCACACATACTAGTGAAACTGCGCCCACTGATGTTTACAAGATCGAAAGAGTTTCTTCCGGCAAATAATTTAGAGAACGTTTGGACAGTGGAAACATAATCAATGAAATAGTCTCCGAAGAGCTGCATATCGTTGTAGTTTGCTTGCACATCAGTAACCTCTGCTGAAAGTGCTGTTGTAATGAAGAAAGTTCCAAGAATTTTTTTTCCTGGTTAGCAGTGGTAACCAGACTACTATAGATCCACAAATAAATGAGAGAGCGCGAGCTGGAAACCAGATTCAGTAACATGAAATAAGAATTCTGTGGTTTAAAAAAACAAAAATTAAACAGGGTTTAATGGAAACTAAATCAGAACTATGAAAAGTACAATTTGTTATAGTGAAGTATCAAATTTATATGTAGATTTTATACCTCAGTGGGGGAAAATAACCAAGTCAAAAGGCAATTGTTTCTCTTTTTCAATTGTGCGATAGTCCATAAATACTTTTCTTTTTTTCTGGTGAGTCTAAAATCGTTTTGGGCGCAAACAAAATGAGCATACGAATAAACTTAGCTCTTGAATGTCAGATCAACTTTTTTCATTTTAATTTCTTGGCTGTTGGAATTGTATCTTTTTATTACTGTCTGAAAACTGGAGGTTAACATGCTGTCTAACTTTTTTTTTTTTTTCTGTCCAGGCCTGCCGTTTCAGTTTCTACTTGGGTCAGGCAGCTTATGGACTTTCATGGCCAAACAAAAGATTTAAGTACACTTTGAAATTAAGTTAACTTGATGGAATACACTTAGCGCCCAAGACTCATGCTACTGTACTACGGTTTTGTTTTCATAGCAATAAATCTTCTGTTCCTTGTTTGATTTCAGTCATCAGAAAGCCAGAAGAAAAGATACATGAATTGGGTGGCAGGAGATTGGCAAAACTGAAGGTTTTCTGGAATCCTTTTCATATTCAGATGTGCTTCATTGTCAAGTGCATATTTAGATTAGACTCTGAATTGTAATGTTGATCTGCTGCTTTTTTCTAATAAAACCTAAAGAAAAATAGCTAAATTGGCATGGTTTTTAAAGTTAACATAGCCAAAAGCAATATGACTATGTCATTACATTGGTCTGCATTTTTTAACTGAATTGCTTTGTTTTGTTAAGAAAAATCTGTGTGGGCTGATCTTGAAAATGAGCCACTGAATGCTCAGAGTATACATTGAATTTTCTTTTGGAAAGAAAAATGAGATTTGCTTAATGGAGAGGATATTTTTATGATAAATGTCATTGTTTGGCCAACTGTCCTGTAAAGCAAATTAAACCTAGACTCATGCAAAAGTTGTGTGGAATTATATTTGGCTGTTATGGCCATTTCAGATTTGCTCTTCCAGGTTGCTTTAGCCAGTGTTATCTCCGTTACTTCTGCAGCACTATACAAGAATGTTCATATACAAAGCGGGGGAAATGTTAACAAATTGCTGTATTATGTTGCTACTTTAAAAATACGTAGGATGAGATGGTGTGGGATTAATATCAGATGAAGCATCTAAATATGTAACTATCTTTCATTGACCCCTCTTTTTGGATAGCTTTGCAAACCTGATGAGGTCAAAGTAGATTTATGAAAGTAATGGTATGGTACATTTATCAGAAAGATATTGAAGTGTGCCAAGATGACTTAAAAAAAAAAAACCAAACCCAAACAAACCTGCCTTAGTGGTTATGTGAGAAGACTTATTCCTTTTGTACGGTCAGTGAAGAGGATGGGATGGGTGACAGTGTCATCATTTGTAAGTGATAGGTTTTCTTGCTGCTTAGATACTCTGTGGTCCCTCCTGCTTTTATACTGTTTCTGAGGTACAGTTTGTGGTTGTCTGATACTGCATATTAGCCACCAAAATACTGTTTCCAGTTTTCTGCTGTGTACCAGTGAATGATGGTTCGGGTCATGTTTGAATTTTATTTTAGTTTATCTTAGCAAACTAGCACTTCTTGGGGTGGTGGTGGTGGTGTGTAAAAATGAGGTTATGTATTGGTTGAGGAACAATTTCCCAAACTCAAAATACATCCCTTTAAAAACATTGCCAGCAAACAGGCTCTAAATCAGAGGTGGGTAACCTTTTGTGGAATGAGAAGCAGGAGCATCAGAAGTGCAGTGCAAAAAGTCCTGTAAGTTTTCAAAATTTCTTAATTTAGTGTTTCAGATTTCATAATTATGTGGCACATCACTGAACACATAAAAAGGAATACATTTTCACTTTGTATTTTTAACTCTTAGGGTTACTGCTGTGATATCCTGTTAACAAAACTTAAGTGCCGTGGCTTGTACTGTAACTAAACCTGAGGCAGTCCTCAGGGTTACTATGATTTTACCCTTTTTAATTCAACAAGTCATTTTATATCACATAAAACTGCAGTAAAAGTCCTTGCACAACTAAAGATGCACGTAACAGGTTGTCAGCTTCAGAAGCAGCAATCTGATTTCCAGCCTATACCTTCCCGATCCTTACCTGCAAAGGTAGCCCTCTTCCCCTGCTGGATGCGGGGAGGGGAAGCAGCAGACTGGAGAGCGCCTGCAGCCCCCAGGTGTTGGGCTCAAAAACCCATTAGCTCAGCCAGTCCCGTGGTGGGGCGACTGGTGCTGGTTGACTGGCAGTGGGCTGCGCTTCGCTTGCCCGTCTCGCCACGGCACGCGGTCGGACTGGGTCGGTGGACAACACAGGGCTTCTGCAAAGATTCCCTGTCCCTCTAGTAACGTCCGTTTCAAATACTCGGTTCTATTAAGCGCTTCTCAAACACGGCCAGGGAATAGCTTCCCCCACGGAGTTTTCTTCTAGCTTCTCTTACCACAAATGTGGTGGCTGTTGTCAGAGCTCGCTGCTGAGAGTGAGCTTCCTTCGTGACTGCTTAGCTGTAGTCTCCCAGTGGTGCTCCTCCACTTACAGGCATAGTACTTCTGTGTCCCAGCTTTGAATAGGAGTATTAGTTGACGCTATCAGAGTTGCGGGCATACTTAATTCCTTTCCATCTAATCTGTCTTCTCATGCTGAAGTCTTCAGGCGGAATTTTTTGAACCTCTGTAGCTATTTTCATTTAACCTGTTCTGAAAAAAGCCCAACCCATTGTGTTTCTTCTTAGTGTGTAACATACCTGTGTTATTAGGCAAATGAATAATTTCCAGTAGAAATGCCACTCTGCTCTCCAGTGCCTCTGCATTTATGGCTGCTTTGTTCAGATCAGATGTGGGAGGGGGAAAAAAAAAAAAAAAAAAGACCACTGCTGTCTTATTTGACATTGATAGCAAATACACACAGGGTAAGTGGGGGAAAAAAAAAATCAGTAGCTCTGTTTTGAAGAGAATTGAATTGGTAAACTCTCTTTATCCTTCTTTGGTCCTGTGCTCAGTGTGTTTAGCATAAATTTCCTGTGCATGCTCTGAAGACAGTGTTCTGTTCTCCATCTCTTCTCATTTGCCTGTGCAAAGATATTTATTGAGAAACACCAGCTCCTTTTAACTGAGTTGAAGTGTATTACATATTATGGTCCAAACTTTGGGTAACTACACTGTGCCAGGTCTGATTAGGTCATCTTCAGTCTGTTTAGATACTGAAAGTCTCAAAACAGTTGTATCTGTGTGTACATACAACTGTGAATGTTTTTGTTTCAATCTGCCAGTTTGTTTTATCAGTATGAAATCAAGTTGTATTTTAGTAGCTTTATTTTTATGGTAGTACTATACAAAAGGGCTTAGCAGTCGCTTTTCATTTTATCACAGCAGTGGTCCTAACCTGAGATATGTACTGTAAGCAAAAGAGAGAATCTATGTTACAAGCTAGCAGCAAAAGTAAGGTAATCTGTCTAATTTTTACTCTGCAGAATGCCTCTTAATTGCTCTATTTGTTCAAGTAATTTAATGCATTCAGAGAGATGAGCAAAACCTTGGCAGATTTATTCTGCTACATTTCCCCTTCAAGGTAAGTAAGGAGATGCAAGTATGCTTTAGAAAATTGACTGAGAAATAGTTACTCAAAGCGTTCCTTTGCTACATTAACAGTTCCTCCATGCTTTCAAAAGAAGAAATGTGGGAAAAATTAAGCGTTACAGAATAGATTTTAATAGCTTTAGGAGCCTTGCATCTTATCTGAACTTAATTGTAGCAGTAGAGATTTAGGGTAAGGCAGGAATATGTCAATGTAAAATGATCAAACTTGCACAACGTCAGAGTGCTGTTTGCTCTCGGATCTATAAGAACATTTCTTACCATCATCTTAAAGCAAATAGTTCCCAAGTTTGTGTCTTACTCTAAACACTCTAATAATTGAGAATTGTTCAACTAAACATAGTTGTGATGTTAGTGAAGGTGATGCATATGGTGTGCGGTACTTTGAATAACAAAATAGTACTTTTTGCGTAATAAAAGTTTTTAAGGTAGAAAATAAAATTGGCACATAGCTAATAGGTTATCTAGAGTCTAGAATTTGTGATATCGGGATGAAAACTAACTCGCTACATTGTTTGCTGCTTTTCTTTTTGAATCTTGGAGATTGCATTTGTAGCATTCTGCTTGCATTTCATGCAGTGTCAACTGATCCTTACCGTGCCGAGCCATTCAGCCAGGTGATGCTACTCCATATCAAAACCGAACTCCGAGATGAAAGCAAGCTGCTAGTTCTGACAGACAGTAAACTAAGTAATTGCCATAGCACCGGTTCAGGGCATAGATAGTAACCTTCCTCTGAAATGATCGTTACTGGTTTCCTTGCCTCTGCCTCTGAAGCAACTAGTGAGACATGCAGAACAACTTCCTTTTGTTCAGTTTTAAATGCATTACCTTTCTTTCAGTAGATGGATGTCTTTAGGAGTTCCCAAATAACCTTGATATTATGCATGCTTTGTATTGGTATTCTTCAAAAAAGCTTTTTGTCTCAGCTCTTGCAGAGTTCTGCCTCATATTTATCACCTTTCTCTGAGTCTTCTTTTTTTTTATTCTTGCAAAGATTGGATTATGGTCTTTAAGGTACTGATGAGTTCATATATTGCCATTAGAGATGTGCATTATTTCTGTGTTAGCCATTATGCATTCTAATAGTGCATTAAGTAAATGTTTTCTTGAAGTGATCCTCAGTGGCATTTTAGTCTTCTGAACATTTAGCTTATAACACAGGACTATAGAATTAATTTTTCATTCCATTTTGCATTAAGTTGAATTTATAGATTTTTCATTTCTTTCCTTGTTTGCTGTTTAATCACCTAGCTTTGGTTAATTTGCTATCTTAAATAACTTGGACTTCTTTCTCAGTACTTAATAATTCTGGTTCAGTCACAAGCTTCTGACATTCCCACTTTTGCTTTCCTCTTGGGTTGGAACAGACCTCTGCAGGTCATCTGGTCCAAACCCCTGCAAAAGCAGGGCTGACTTCCAAGTTATCTCAGGTTGCTCAGAGCCTTGTCCAGTCAAGTTCTCAGTATCCTGAAGGATACAACCTTCTGGCCAACTTGTTTGTGTGTGACACCTCTCATGGTGAAGGCTTACACACAGACATCCCAGTAACTAACGGGAACTTCCCTTCCTGCAACTTGTCTGTCGCCTCTCATCCTTTCGCTGTGCATTTCAAAGTTGATCATAAATCTTTACCATTCAGATACTCTGCTATGTTACTTCCCTGTTTCTGGGACTATAACCAGTTGGCCATGGGTAGCTTATATACTGCAAGTTAACTGCTAATAGAAAGGAGGTTAAACCAGTGTTTTAAGAGACCTCACCACTGCTTCCTCTAAATTCTAGAAATATGCCTTCCCTACAAACTTGACTTTGGCAAAGGGAGGCACCTATCCTGTTAAGTGGTCCAAGAAAAACTGTTGGGTCCGTGTCCAGCCCACAGGAAGCGGGAAAGGAGCCCAGCCTTCATTGCTGCGGCGACTTCAGCATTGGAAATATTCAGACCAAAGAATTTGAGAAGAAGTTTTGTAGTTGCCTTGGCTGCACGATGAGGAGATCTGGATTGTTTCAGAGCAGAAGCGTTGTTTCGAGTTCAGTGAAAACGGGAAGAATTTTCTAGCTGCTGTTTTCTGTCATGGGTTTGATGTACGTGAATTGATTGATCAGGGTATGCAGGTCTCTAATGGATCTTTTTGGTCTGAAAATGTTTTCAGGTAGCTAACCAGATTAGCAAAAGTGGTAGTTTCAGATCTATGCCAGTTAGCTGGACACGGCTCAAATGACCCATTCTGATGGTAGGTATTCGAGGATCTTGGGATATAACAGCTGTCACTATAGTGATTGCTGTAATATGGTAAGTGATGGCCTGTTGAATGCCAATGAGCCCTTCGCTTGCAATTTCTCCTGTAGTCTTTTAAGTCAGGGAAGTGCTGGGAGTGGAAAGTGTCATTTCCATTACCAGGGTAAAGAACCTCTCCCGATGTGAAATGAAAAACGAAAAGTATCCTTGAGGCAGTGCGATCAAGTTGCACATGTAATTCCATTCAGATGTGGCTGTGCTAATATGGTGAATAAACTGGAGAGAAATCTCAAACCCCAAAACCTTCTCTCATTCCCAGATGCTGAAAACCACGGGAAACAACTCTGTATTACCCATATTTATGGCTTGCTTGAATGTAGTAGCTCTCAAAATTACCCTTTGTAGTCAAAGCCAATCATTCTTCTGATCTGGCCTGAATTTTTCGTGATCTTGAATGCGAATTGCTAAAAGAAAAAGCACAGAATTATTTAATTACAGATTGTGCATATATGCGTACTTATGTGAAGTGGTTTAGACAAAGCACATTAAACCACTTCAACCAACTGTAACTGAAGTTCAACCCCACAGCAGGAGAGTGCCCACGCTATCACTTGAGAGACTTTATTCTGTATTATCTGTTGTAGGCATGCTTAGCCCTGCCTGTCGCATTTGGTACATGAGATGTAGTCAGTGCCATCTCAAGCCTGTTCGGTCAGGTCCCTGGTGCAATGAAATTCTTCATTCATTGTTCTTGTTCCTTTTCATGGTTCTGGACTGCTGGGAGGCATTGTGTGCCATTTCCACTTTTCTGCGTTGTACTCTTGTCTTGAAAAATGCATTTCGGCAGCGTGCAACAGTGTTGAAACACGTCTTGAAGGAAATTGTATCTTCTTCTGAGTCATGGGTTTTGTAGAAACCAGACCCCAAAGGTCTGGGTTTTTTCTGGCTGAGGACTTGCCAGACACTGGGTCTCTTGAATGTGTCGAGATCAGTCTCCTAAGACGTGCTTTGTTTCTCCGATGCTTCAGTCCAATTGGATTAGTGATCTTCCAGCCTCATGAAAGCTTCAGAGGCCGCTTGAGTATAATTCACTAACTCGGTTCCTGCAGTCAGATTTACGACAAATGTCAGAGTGATCTTAAGTAATCTCTGACATTACTGAAAAGAAACGAATTATTTTCTTCAGGTTCCCCAAAATCCCACCCTCCCTTCACCTAATCCCACAACAGGTACCTGAAGATCGCAGACCTGGCTTGCAACCGCTTGGATGGATGGATGGTTTCATTTCGAAGGTCACGAACTACAGACTGAAATGTTTTCTTTTTTGATGGTTGAACTGATTTGATACTCAGTAAGGTGGCAGCCTCTGTCCCATTTTTTTGCCTCGATAGCTAGTTAAAAGTGCTTCTATATAAAGCATTTGCTTAGAGGAGAACCAGCTTGTTGGCTCGTAAAGGGAGGAGGAGGCCACGTTATTCTGAACAGTGAAGAGGCGATGCCTTTTCCGTGGTGTTTCATCGGTATCTGCTGGGATGTTACGTGCAGCTGACAACATGATGTAGCCAGCTGGTATAATACCCACAACACAGCAAAATGTTGTGTTTTGGTGTAGAAGCAGTTGACCGCTGATATATTGGTGTACTGAGCCGCAGATCCGCTTGTGGCTCATTTACCGCTTACTCAGAATATTGTGGTGCGCAGGCTGAACTGGTTCAAGTTCCCATATTTTGTGTACGAAATATCAAAGGAATGCGTAATGGACTTTCTTCCAGACGTGGGGCCATTTGAGTCTGCCTGTTAATCGTGTGTTTGATTTGGACATCAACAAGACACGTTAATTGTTCTCATCCTGTCAGTGATGTGTGGGAAATTAAAAAAGAGGTCCATTAGATGTGATTCTGGCTCTAGGACCGGAAAGGCTGATGTACAAGTTTCCTTCATTTTTCAAAGAGATGACAGAACTAGACTCGTAGTAATGATGGCAATATGGTAAGAATCAATGTGGTTTGGTGGGGACCAGAGTGGTAGTGGGAATGTCTTTATCGCTCTCTGAGCTCTGCGGTGATGCTGTCCCTTCTCCCAGATCTCCTGAGGGAGAACTGTGGAGCACTGTGCCCAAAAATTCTCCTGTGCTTGGATGCAAGACAGCTCTTTTAGGAGCGTACATCTCTTCTGCCTTGCAAGATATTCTCATCTGCGTCAAAAAGGATTACACGGTGTATACCTCTGTATGATTCTCAGACTTGTTCTTACAGTCTTTAGTATTGCTGGTTAGAGCAGCAGGAACTGGAGGAAACTGGTTTTTCCTTCAGTTTTGCAGACACCATGTTGTAAAGGGTTTTGGTTTTGTTTTGCGGGTTTGGGCTTTTTTGTTTACTGTCCTTTGCTGTGTTCGCTATTCCCTAATATTACAGCTCTATAAGGAAATTAGATGAATCCTACCTGTCCCCTGATGGAACTTGTCTGTGAAGATGCCTGCAAGAAGGACAGATTCTGCCAGAAATACAGAGAAGATAAAAGCACTTATGGATAATAACTCCCCTACCCTGCACCAACCTTTACCCAAGCTTTTTTGAGAACGGTAGTTCAGCTTAAATTTCTTCCTGTAGAAATCTGGGGTCCACTTTAACTGTGATATAAAGGTACCTGGGTTTTTCATTAAACTGCTCGCCTCAAAAGCTGTGCTTCATAGTATTCCCACGGAGAGTTTTGCCTTTGCCAACGGTATTGAGGTTCTTTAGACGAGCCCACTCAAGGATGTCTGTAGTATTAGTTGACAAAGCCAGGGGAATGGTCACCTCTGTGTATACACCGTGTCCTTCTCCTTTGCAGAGTACTTCACTACAGTTGGGGTTATATTAAGCATTTTTCCTGCCACTTCTCAAGTGGCTGATGTGAGCAGCTAGGGCTAAGGGGGTGTCAGTAAGGTGTTTGTGAAGTTGCTGTTTGCGAGGAGAAACCCTCTGACAAGTAGTTATCGATGTGTCGGGCCCTTCATGTTAACGCTATAGGTGACTCCATGCCTCTTTCTTTTGATAACAGAATAGTTAAAAACCCACAACTGGAATTAATTCACGTGTGTGTGCTCATTTTCCTCCCTCCATTCCATAAGAGTCCTTACAGTTTGTGGCCATCAGCCAAGTGGCTGAGAAGGAACTTAGATGGTGCTGGGCACATCTGTACCCCAAATATGAAGAGTAGAAGAGTTACTTTCCCCGCTATGGATACTACAGATAAAGAATTGTGGTATATGTATAAGCAAGATGCAAATAGGCAAGTAGACTGCAACTTGGAGAACTCCAATTAGAGGTAATCTCGCTTTTATGCAAACTTGTGCGTGATTTTTTTAAACCGATGAAGTGAGCCTTGACATCTGACTGTCTTGATCATGCAGAGCATGAAGCTCATTGAAAATTAAGCTGTTGCAAAAGGCTAATGAAGTGATTGTTTCTGTATCCTGTGGATGTAGCTTGATGACTCTGAATTTCAGCTTAGTGTTTTTAGGATGTGCCTGGACTAGGAATGTTAACTAGCTAAAATTGATTTAATACAGCTGTATATAATCAAGGAGAGAAGGAACAGGAGCTTATATTCTACCTGATGGGGTTTGGATTGAAAGGTGATGGAGTAAATGTGATTTGTAACAGACTTGTTCCTTGCTGGCACATCAATAAATAAATAAATAAATAAAAACCCAGCCAAAAAAAAGCCAGCCCTGCTAGTGACCATACTATGCTTTAATAATTTTTCACAGTTAGGGGGATAGTAAAAAAACCCCTAATGAACAATTGAATACGTTACTTCTCTGATTAATTTCTCAAAGATTAATTTCTACTGCTTCTGAAAGCAGGGTTTTTTTCCTTTAAAGTCCAAGGTAGTGTGTCTTCTTAACCAGTTTTTGCTGCGTATGCAACCACTCTAAATGGGAAATGGTTAGGGTCAGCACAGGGGCAAGTTATGCTTTCCCAGGAGTCATTCTGTTGGTTCAAGTAACTTAGAATAAATACATATAGCTGAGTCCTAGGAAAAACAAATTATTTTTCTTTTAAGTTAGGAGAGCCAAAAATGGTATCTGGATCACTACTGGAAAAAAGAGGTGTCTTCACAAGTTTTAGCTAAACTTAAACCTCTTATTTTATGATCCTTCCTCTGAAACGGGTGACTGAGCTCACATGCTTCCGATGGGCAGGTAACTAATGCCTGTCGCCTCCGTGAGAAAGGCCAGCGCTGCACGCTGCCGCCGCAGAGATGCGCGGGGCATTTTTGCTTTGGGCTGCAGCTCCTGAGCAAAGCCCGGGGGTCTGGGCTCCAGGGTGTTGTGGTAGGCACCGAGGCACGTTATTGAGAGGTCTGTTAAAACATGATGAAACCGTGAACCGAAGAAGCATCCCGCTGAAGATTGGCTCGTCGTGACTTCTCGTCGCTCTCGTGGCATCCCTTGGGTCTGCTTCACAGGGGGGATTTCTGGATGTCCCGAAAGAGGTGGGCATGCCGAGGGATTTCTGGATGTCCCGAAAGAGGTGGGCATGCCGAGGGATTTCTGGATGTCCTGAAAGAGGTGGGCATGCCGAGGGATTTCTGGATGTCCTGAAAGAGGTGGGCATGCCGAGGGATTTCTGGATGTCCTGAAAGAGGTGGGCATGCCGAGGCTGGGGAAGTGTCTTTCTAAGGGTCAAAGCAGCACCAGCCCCAGGACTGGAATTTTGGTAAGAGGGGCTTTCTCTGAAGTACAACAGCGGTGGTTGTGTCAGGACGGCCACCATAGTCGCTCCACACCCTGTTCGATTTTCATTCCCAAAAGGGATAACCCGCAAAAGCGATCCTTCGCTTCTCGTGGAAAAGATGGTGCTCGTCTTTCTCTCCCCTTTTCCCCTTCATGCGTAGAATAGGTTAGTTTTCAAAGAAAAGAAAGATTTGCTTAACAGTCAAAGGAAAAACAACGGTTAGATTCCCTTTTTGTGGGAAGGGAGGGTGCAGGTACAGGGAAGTAGAGAATCTGTGACGCTGCGTTTAGTCTTAAATGTCTCCACTGAATTGCACAGAAAGCCTAGCTAGGCAGGATTCTGCAGCCGTCAGCCTGAGTAGTTCACAGGAAGAAAAAAATAATACATAAAGCAATTTTTTTAAGAAAAAACAAAAACACTTCCATAGCTGAATATTTTGAAATGTTTACCCTTAAAGAATACGCAACACATCGCGTTGCAAAGAATTGGCGAAATATTTTGAAGGTGATGACAGCTAAAAGAGCTTACTTTTTCCTTTTTGGGTCTACTCCCATTTTCTGGCACGGCAACACGTCTTTTCACTCTTCCTTCCCCCCTTGAATACCAAAAACGTAACTCTGTAGTTACACCAGAGGCTTAATCTTGGGGCAGAGCAGAAGGTAAGCAGGTGTGGCGTGTTGCTGCCCTTCCATCGCTCCGCGCTTTCCTCGGTTGTAATTATTCTTGCAATTCTGCCTTACGCTGTTACGGGGAGTTGCTTCATGTGGTTTTTCTCTCACCAAATCAGAGCAACCACCCACCCTTCTCTTTCTGATCTCAAACCAGAGACCGAAGGCACCATTAAATTTCAAAACCTTCCCCACGCTGGGTATATCTCTGACATTATCTCCCCTCTGCTCTCCCTCCCCGTTGCGAAAATACCGTATATCTAAAGCCAGAGCCCCGTTCAGAGGGGAGATCCGTATTCGTGGTTTCGTTTGACTGCCTTTTCGACCGAATCGCTGGGGCAGACGCAGCTAAACCTGTGCTAACACCGGCCCCGGCTCCTGCCGTCCTCGCCGTCTCCCGCGAGGGACCTACATGGCTTCTGCTCCACCTACCCGTAACGTGCAATCCTTTTCAAAGTGACAGCTTAAAGCTGGTGGCAAAGACGAAATAGGTTGATGCCAGCGCTGGTTTCAGACGGCATATAAAGTACCTGCGAGCATTTTGATTTTGACAATGTTTTAAAGGTGCAAAAAAAGAAAAAAAAAAAAAAGGTGCTCTTTTGGTTTGGTGCTATGAAGGATGCTAGTGATTTTGCTGGTGGCTGTTAGCCATCAGCATGGTTTTTGTCCGGCTAGTAGTACCTGTGAAGAGCAAACCTGGACCAGGACTCTTGCTTTAGCAATCTCCTCGCTTGCGCATTGCATTGTGAGTTTCTCCCGAGATGTGCAGGTTTTTTTCACCTGTGTAATGAAAACCTTTCCGAAAACTTCTGGGCATCGCAAGCATAATCTTTTGTATAGCAGCAGGTGATCAAATCTTAGAGAAAACCATTTTACAATTGTTTTTAAAGAGATTTGAAGTGTTTGTATTGGGCCGATTTTTGGCACCCCTTTTTTTGTTGTTAAAGCCAGGAGCATCAGTTACTATAAGTATAACTGTGCAAGGCCAGAGGCAGCCATAAAATCATATAAAAGAAATAAAAAACCTCTTCCCTGTGCCTAATAATGTTGCGAGTTCTGTGATCTGAAATTTTAGTGTCTTGTAGGGTTAGCAGTAATTACCAGCTGTCCTGTGAGACTTTGTCATAGCTGGCTTAAAGTGCTGGAGTAAGCACAGAATTAGCCCCATCCAAAGTACTCGGCTCCAGTCCCTTTCCAAGAAAACGGAGTAATATAAAGAATGAGAAAGCAAATCTTTCGAGCTCACATCAAACAGCTTTCTACGTGACACTGAAACTGTTCCCAGCCGGTCACGTAAAACCAACCTGCAACTGGCACCACATCTTGATGCAGAGCACGATGGTTAAAATTTTCAAGACGGTTCTCCATGATTTCTATCTAGGTTGCAGATTTTGTTTTGACAGGCAGCAAGTGCCCTAATTTAAAGAGTAGAAGTGGCTCCAGTTATTAATTTGCACTGCTGATAAATGGTCTCTCCTGTGCTTGTCTGGGTAAGTAAATTGAAAGTATCTGTGACAGTCTTTTTAATTTTTTTTTTTTTTGGGTGGGAGGGGAGGAATGCAAGAACTACAACTTCCTTGTGATTTTAAAAACGTCATCTGCTTCTTTGCTTTTCTGTTTTGCTACATAGAGCTGAACTTCAGTCCTGTACAATATTGCACTTTAAGTCTCGGTTGTTCTAAAACTAAATAAGAAATTTACAGAATCTTATGTAATTTCCACCCTGCTTTTCAGGATGAAAATAGTAGTCATTCCTGGGAATTTATATTTTACTGTACATCAAGAACTGGCCTAGAACTGACTTGATCTTTCATATTGCTCAGCTGAAGAAGGCAAGTAAGTTTTCAATTACTTCCAATAAACTAAGAATGCTGAAGAGATTGAGAGAGAGAGAGAGAGGAGTCGGAGAGGATTTGAATAAAATAAACATGGTCTGCTTTTAACTTTGAAATAATAATACTGCTCTGAACCTGTAAGCTAAGACTAAAAGCCCTCGGAGGAGAACATTGGTTTTCTACTATGACACAGTAGGACTCCTTTTCTGATGCACAGCTCTACTGGAAAAGTTTCTCTGGGCTATAAATGTCATCCTCTGACAACTCCACCATGCGCCAAAGAGTTACGGTGGGGAAGCTCTTTCAGACCGCGAGTGTGACTTTTTTTAAAGTTAGATCGGGCTTTCGTCGCAGAAAGCTCCCGAGCTGCGTTTTGGGTGAGACCGGAGTTCAAAGGGGAAAAGCGAGGGGGAAGGAGCAGAGCAGGCGCCGTGCCGTCAGCCTCCGGCGCGTTCGGCGCCGTGTTGAGAAGCGCGAGCCTTCAGTCCGTCCGCTTTCTGAACTGCCCATGTGTGCGTTTAGTGGGCCAGCTATTATTTGAGTAGGTTGTTTAAAGTAATTACATTTTGGAGTCCATTACTCGGTATTTTTTTACTCTTGTTTGCTTCACGTAATGATCATCATCTGTTTGAAATTAAGGCTTCATATGGAAATAATGTAGAGTGCAATTGCTGTGTTCTTATTGGGATGTGTTTCTGTTTCGGTTTGTTGTTGTGTTTTGGTTTTTTTAATATTATACATCTATTTCTGACTAAAAAGAAAGAGAGAGGGATTAAGGGAATATCTGGGGCGTTTCAGTCTCAAGAGCCACTCACAGAGTAGCTAGCTTCCCAGTAAAAGCCTGACCACCAGCTACCAAATAAACTTGCATTATTGTTGTTCTGAGCAGCGCTTTCGGTGAACTTTTCCTTCACTTATTTGCATTATGCTGATACCAGCAGTTTGTTCCCTGTGAGCCTCCTGAGCTCCGTCAGGCAATGTTTCCATCCCACTGCGGATGGTTTCGCATGAGGGGTTTGGCGGGGACTATGTCAGTATTGTCTCCTTCTAATAGGCAGGCTGTGTTAGCCGACCCTCTTCTCCTTCCTCGCCCTATCTCGCGTGTTTTCTTATAAGGAAGAAAATATCGTACAATGCAAAGGTGAGGTGTAAGCAAAATTGTTATCTCGGGGCTTTGAAGGAGGGGTGGGCGGGCTCCTGAGGACGGTGGTCCCCACAGCACGTCCATCTTTTCCCAGTAAACCCGACGTCGCAGACTGCTGCGGTACGACGCGAGCTCCTGAGCTTGCCTCCGGGTTTACTCCTGGTGTTCACGCAAGTCGTGAGCTGCTTCGTGTGGCTGCCTGGGCTTGCAACTGGAACATCCTTATCTGTTTATTATAAGCACTCTTCTGACCCGAGGCACTTGTTTAATCTGCTTTGGCTGTTGCCCGAGGGCTTCCAGGGCGGCAGGAGTCACGTCCTCCGCTTCTCCTGGCATCCCTCTGCCCCGACACCGGGGCTGCCGTTGCCTCTTGTCTCCCAAGGCGCGTTCCTCTGGAGCGGCAAGCTGGTGTGATGACTGCTGTCTGAAGTCACCGATGTCCCCGGCAGACGTGGGTTCGTGCTGCAGAAAGCGGAGGTGAGACCTAGAGTCAGAAATCAGGGCGCTTTCTATGAAGTTTTATCTACTTACGTATCCATAAAAACCCATCTCCTCTCATATCAGCTTTCAGCATCACAGCTGCCCCCTTCTTGATACAAAAACACTTTGTTAACCAGAAAACCGTGTGATATTGTAGGTCTGCTCTAAATTTAGCTGTACTAGACACGGTTCAGCCTAACATCCATTATCAGTTGCTGCTTCGTTATTTAATACAGTTCCTGTTATATGAAACTTGCCTTGGTTTGCGTTCGCTCTGGCTCTTTCCTGAGGTGCCACTCATCACTCTTTACGCTTCCTGATGTTTTTAACCAAATCAAGTGGTCATCCTAGGAGGTAAGTATTTGGAGGGTGAAGCTTTGTAGGATGTAATTTTGTAGTTGCCTTAACCAGGCCTTCAGGGTTTATATTCTTAAACACTTGGAATTCTGCTTCTGTGCTGCAGCTATGAGCAAGTATTCCCATCCTTTATCCGGTAAAGGTAAGGTACTGTTTTCCTGAGCACTGCTGCAAATATTTTTTTTTTCTTCCTTAATATCGATGGTGGGTCACTCACCAGCATGTCAAGTTTTCTTTCTCCTCTTACAGGACAGACTCCTCACAACAAATCCTGAGACTCCCTGACAAGTTTTCAGTCCTTGCAACTTCTTTTTCCATTTAAAATTGTTGTTCTGGCAACTGACTTGTAACTATGTAATAGTGTCCAATTGGAATTAATAATCTCATTTGCTTTTCAGAGTGCTTTGCAGCAGGCTATGGACGGATTGTCAATTAGCTAGCAGTGCTCAGGTGATCGTTTCTGTCCGCTGTGTGTTTGCCAAAAATGAGGCAATCCATTGCATGCCTTCCCCCCCCCCCCCCCCCCCCCCCCCCCCCCCGCTCCATGCGGTACTACTGTCTTGACCTGTGGAGCTCACCCCAGCTTGCTTGACTGGTTTTAAGCTCAGCATGACTTTCTGTTGCAGGATTTTGGAGGCAGACGGTCCTGACTGCAACGTCATTTTAGGGTGTGTGCAACCTGCAGAAATTGAATTGAGTTATCCAAGGGTAAGTCCAGGTCTCCCGGTAGTCTCTCTAGGGCTGCTGCTTTGGGTGCCCACTGCAGTCTGGTTTCTTTTCAGGCCCTGACAGTGTCAGGGAGGCTGGTCAAGATCAGCAACAACCTCAAAAGAGCGGTGTAGTGCCCATCTCATCAGGGACCCTTGCTATTATCTTCCTCCGCCTGGCTCATCTGACAGCTGCTAAACGTACCGTGTTACATCACTTTGCCAAACGGGGTCTTCCTCGTTGTTGCCAGCAAATTCTCACTTCATTCGGGGTGAAACGCTGCTTAAATATTTCCATTCCAGAGGGACTCTCTATACTCAATACCGTGGCACTCAACTCTTTCGCTTTTCCAGGTGTGCGTAAACCCAAACTATTAACAGCAGTTCTTCTTAGGGTCTGACGTTTGAGAACTGCACTGGCCAGAAGGTGCTTGGAAACACGTCTTCAGTGCCCAGCGAGCAGGTCCCAGGGCACCCAAGTACCAGAAAGTGCATTTCTGCCTGCCGGGCAGGGGTTCAGCTGCTGCTTTCTGACAGGAATTGGTTCGTTCTATGAATACAGTCGAAACGTGATTTATTTTGCAAGTTCCAAAATTGTTTTTGTGTGCGATAAAGCCTAACGAGTAGTTATGGCGGCAAATAGTTGGAGAACACTTTTTTAGTGTAAGCTTCTATGTGCATATTAAATATGCCTATATGCACGTATAAAAATAATGAAAATATTTTAATGTGTGGCTATATGGTATTTTTGGTGGGGTATTTTACAGAGGGATTAGGGTGACGTGGACCGTGTTTTCCATTTAGAAAAAGAAAATTGAATCACTGCCCATATTTATTGATTGTATGCTTGTAAGTAAAGTTATTTTAAGGGATGCAGATAAATGGCCTGCTAAATGAAGTATATCCAAATAGGCAAACTGCTGGGTATTCACTGAATGCATTTGACATGTTTAGTTGCGGTCTTTATTAGTCCACTTGTATATGTTACACTGATTAAATGGGCACCTTCACGTTTGGCTGCTGCTCCACACGCATGCACGCAGGCAGATTGAGCGTAATCTTTTTGTCATTTGCTCTTTTACTGTTCATCAATCCTCCGTGCGTAGTTGATTCATCTGTAGATTTTAGCAGTGGCATTTTATGCGTTTGGCACTGTGAGGTGCGTTGTTTTGAAGAGCCAGCTGTCCTCTGTGGCTAGCTGGCCTGGCTTGTGACCAGCAGCTGGGTGCTGCAGAGTCTAACTGGGCACCACTGGGGCAGCCAGGCCAGGGAGCAAACAGCCCTCTGCCTGGGGTCTGGGCTGCTTTGCTGGTCAACGGGTATCTTCCAGCGGCTGAAACTCGCCCATCGCAGACCTTTATCTCTAGGAGTGTATTTATCCACCAAGTCTGATAGTCTTTTTTTTTTTTTTTTTTTTTTTTTTTGTCTGTTCAGATAGAGCTAAGTTTTTTCAAGAAGATAAGGAATTAATAAATTTTGGTTTGTTGTACCTGAGGAATAGAAAGCAGGAACGTCATTTCTCAAAGTTTAAGGCAGTGTGAGATCAGTGGTGAGCTCTGAAAGGCCGTCACTGGTCTTGTCTTGTTGCAAAAAGCAACATTTTGCTTGTCTTGGACCTTGTAACGCTTCTTGTTTTCTCTCTTTTGTGGAACAAATGCCAAGTCAGGAATGGCGTTATAACTTTGTCAGAAATATAAATGGTCCTTAAAAAATCAGAAAAGCAAAATCCTGGGTTAAATGAGGTTTGTTTGGATATTAGTTTCTCAGTGTTTGTTCTCTTTGTCTACGTGTTTAAGTTCAGCTGTTTACTGGTTTGAACTGAAATCAGATCTTTCTCTTGCCGCCTTTCCTGACCGATTACATCAGTATCACAACCTCAGAAGATATGCTGCCGACTGGACGTAGGCACTGGGCCTGGATGGCCTTTTCTTCCATATTGTGGCCCGGAGCTGCACTTGCTGCTTCTGGTTACGTCCCAGAGACAAGCCCACGTGTCGTATATCGCGTTGCCATTATGAAGGTGGTGTTGCCAGGGCCCAGCAGAAAGGCTTCCAGCTCAAGGAGCAGTTGTTGAAAGCTACTGGGGACAAAATTAAAATGAGAGAATCACCTGGTGTCTTCAATATTTTGTGACTGCAGAAACGTGGAAAGAGGAAGGATCCTTAATTAGATGCTTTCCAAAGTCATAATGAAATCAGATGTCTAATCGTGGAGGTAGAGCTTCTTTTAACTAGATAAGGCGTATTGGCCTCATGTGAAGAGAAGGAACTCCATTGAAAATCAGCTCTGGTTTCCTATTAAATTAAAGTCTCCAGAGATGGCAAGCGTTTTGAATAATAACAACAACACGCAAAGTTATCAATAGTTTTTTCAAAGTGCAGTTGTATTATTAAAATGCAGTTTGTATTACATTGCCTCCATCAAGGCAAGGTCCACGAGTAGGAGTATATGCGTGTCCATACATGTCAACAGGTGAAGCGGGTGGTTGCCTCAAATGCGCATCATCTGCTTCGTGCAGACCGTAGGTATGAACGTATGTGGCCGTCAATGTGCATTTCTTTTAGCTAATGTGCAGCCCCCACGTTTTCTTTCCTTTCCTCCTCCCCAAACAGCCTCCATGAATCTTATTTTTGTTCTTTGAATGTTGGCAACAGTGAGTTACAGGGGAAAAACTTCATTTCTTTGTCTGTTTTTCTTTTTGTCCTCCTTTCTCAGACCTTAATCTGCAATTTGCAGATTCTTCACCCTGCCTGGGTGCTCCTTCACTTGACTGGAAGTGCACATGGGTCTAGCCTGCCAAGTACTGGGGCAAGTCCTTCAGAGGGCAAGAGGCATAAAAGGAGAAAGGAAGCTTAACAAACAGGGAAAAAGTGCTTGTAGGAATAGAAAAAAGGGCAGATATATCGGGAGCAGGTATAGTGATAGACTCTGAGTTCTGTTTTGTTTAAACAGGCCAGTCTTTAAGTTCACGTCTTCTGAACCAGTACTGTGCAGCACACTTGAAATAATATAGTATCCATATATCACATGGATATCTGTGCCAGCCAATATGGCACTCAAGTTTATGGATAAAAGTGACCATTGTCATACATGGGTGGGATTAGTGCATTCTAGCTTTTTTTTTTTTTGGCTGAAGTAGTTCAGAACTTGATTTGGAAGGATCCCATTTTCTCCAGAGGGCGTGGGTGGGGGCAGAGCACAGGAGAACACAGAGGAACAGTGACACGTCGTGCATCTTTCGTGTCTGTATTCTACTGATTAGCTGTTGTTAAAAACAAAGCAAAACAAACTCATGAAGTCAGGAGCAGTGTTGGCTTGTGCGTGTGCAGCTCCCTTGCTTCTTGCCTTCAGCTCTTAGAGGCTATTCCTTTCATCCACGATGTTTCTCCATTTATGCCCCCATCTTGTAAGCGGTGTCTGAAGGCGCAGGCTGTATCTGTGGAAATAGTGATCGGAAAGAGAGACTCAGAGTTCATGTGGACAAAATTGCATTAAGAGAATATATAACACCTAACTGCCCTGGTACGGTGTGACGGAGAGGCAGAAAGTTTCATAAAGTTTGAAGTTTGCTCAGTTTTGTGCTGGAAGAAGATGTGCTCCAGAGCTGACCTTCAGCCAGGCACCTCGAGGGCACGAAGGCATACGGGATCTCTTCTCTGAGCAAGAAGGGAGCAGAGGTTAGAAGCGAACACCAGACACCAGACACGAGCTCATATTTTTGTACGTGAAGTGGAGAGGAATAACCAAAAAGCTGGGAGGAGTTGATGTTGCAACCCAGGCTTCTAAAAAGCGGTTGTTCATCAGAGCTAATCTGTTCAAGGAAGTAAAAATTATGAAAAGACTCTTGGCTTGCGGATGGAAAATGTCTGTTACCACAGATGTAACTCTTTTTTAATTTAGCAATTCACACTCTTTCGCCCCCACCCCTCACCCCCAACAAAACCCATGGATCCAATTTTCCATCAAAGGAATAGAAAGTTGCGGCTCAGCCTCGCTGCTTCTGAGGCTTTGAAATAGGGAGTGAGTGTTCAGGATGCTGCAATGCGCAACCACATCAAAAAGCCACGATGACACGATATGATCCTTTCTATCTAGGTTTCTAGGTAAGTACGTACACCAGGGTTTATTTAGGATGGCACTGGGCAGCAGCTTGTTTTGACCTGTTCCTTCCTTCATCTCTGAAGAAATTCCTCACAAAGTATCTTGGCTGCTGAGTAAAGGGAGAGTTTGTGTAATTTGAACTTTAAAGAGGAATGATAATATTGCTCCCACACAAATGCATCATTGTGGTAAGGCGATGAGGTGGTTTTTAGCCAATCATTAACACTAACTTATGCAAAAAAAATTGTTGGAATGAAGCAAACAATTTTGTTGGGGTGGTTTTGGTTGGTTTTTGGTTTTTTTTGTTTTTTTTTTTTTTTTTTTAGAGGTCACAAGTTCATGTTGAGTAAAAGGTGTCTGTGTGTCTTGCTAAAAGGTTACTGCTTCTGGAGCTAAATGTCAGTACAATTCTATGTGTACCCAGTACCTGTGATGAGTATTTCACATAGCTGAGAACTAACTATTGCTATCTCTAACTCTCAAAACTAAAGTTAATCTATAGGAATCTAACCAGACTTGGTGGTACAAGATGTTAACTGGGACACACCACTCAATTTAGCAGAATCACAGGGGTGATTACTTGTGTTGCAATGAGAAACAGGCTTTGTAAGTGGATTAAGCGTATAATTTTAGCTCTGATTTTTGAGATGTAATGCTCATGTACATTCCTTCAAGCCTCCTCTCAGCTCTCCTTACCAACATATGTTGGTGGCAAGTTGAAGGCTGGCACACATAAATTAGACCCAGAAAATTCCTGCAACTCTCACAGGCGCTGGGATAGCAACCCAAAAACCAGCAGCTTCCAGTCAACCTACCTGAATTATAGAAGACTCAGAGTTGCCTACTGAGTGTCTGAGACTGAGACACCTTAGTGAGCAGAGCATAACGTACCGTGGCACTTAGGTACGGGGTTACCAAGAAGTTCTTGGAGGTTTTACCTGCGGTGTTTCTCGGTGCCCTTTAGCTGCCAGACATCCCTTTTCCCATCAGTAACCTGGGACTTCTGTCTCGCCAGTAGTTGCAAGGGTCAGTGTTTCCCTCGTGTGTTATCTTTGACGTTATCAGCTGACATACAGGGCATGATTTAGGCTCTTCACTGCGACCGTTATTACCCTTCCAACTGAAAACTGGCGTAGGAGAGATTTAGTAAACCATCATAAACGGCCCCTTCCTTCAGTTTTGCTCATTCTCTGTGACAGGCTCAACTCAAACCAGATGAATAAGCTATCACATGACTTGGAATTTTGCAGGAAGACCTGAGTGTGCAGGTTTGTTTTGTTGTAGTCTGGATTTCCCGCTTTTAAAAATATGTGATAGAAAGGCAGAGACGTTAGGGGTTATTTTGCAGATACTTATAAATGGGAACATTGCTCTCGAGAGTGTCCTTATGGTACACTCTCAAACAATCCTCTAAATCAAGAAAACAAAAAGCTCAGATAAACCTTGATGCAGCCCAACGAATCCCAGTTTGTTTATGGCTCTGTCACAAATGATGAGTTGTTTTGTCTGTGGCCTAAAATTTGAAGGTCAAGACACCGTATCTTTAGGATGTCAACAGAAAGATATGCAGCTCCGCAGTATTGAATTACAACGAAGTGCGTTGTGGAGTGTTAACAACATATTTCTTGTATTTTGGTAAGCAATATGTAGTAATGTTTGCATTCGTATTTTGCTTAAGATCTGATGAGGTCCACTCTGTGCCATGTATGATGGAACTGGATTATCCAGTCAAAATTGTAGAAGTCCTCTGAAGTTTCTGAGCCTGAGAGTGAACCTCCTTACCAAGCAGACTTTAATCCATCACGGCCTTTAGCTACTGGGTTACCAACAAGTCCTATTCATCGTATATGGGAGCTTACGCTGGTTCTGTGGTATACTGGCCTTATTTGAAGATGATTGCAAAATCTACCTAGATTTTAATGGCAACAGGAGGGGCTGTTTAAGGAGATTATGCAGCCCTGCCATGTGTGTTGGTCCATGCTCTTTGTAGTTCTCCAATGTCCACAATCAGTGTCATAAAATTTATACAGAATACAGCTTTCCCCAGTCCTTTCAGAAACCATTTATATATTGTCTGTGAATTTGTTTAATTCCTTTTTTAACTGTCTGATACTATTGACATCCACAGTCTCCTGTGGCAGCAAGTCCCAGAAGTTCACTACCTTCTATATAAGGAATTGTTTTCTTTTAACTTTTTTTAAGCAGTTGCCAGCCAGTTTCCTGGTCCCCTAGTTCCTGCAATATGAGATCTGGTGAACAACAGTTTGCCAGTCAGCATGGCCACCAGCTTTGATAATATGTCATTATATTGATATTTCATTGTATGATATCCCTCATCTTTATCCTGTGCAAGTTGAAGAGTCCCAGTTCCTTACAATCTCTCCTTGTTGGGCAACCGCGCTGTCCCCTTAATCGCTTTAGTTACCCTTCTCTGTACTTTCTTTAATTTCTCTATGTCCTTCTTGAGATGCAGAGAGCCAGGCCACACACCATTGTCAAGACGTAGGCCGTCAACTTCTTACGTGGTGTCAAAGTGTTCTTTCTGTCTTGTTCTCATGACCCTTCCTGATGATGCCTAACATATGTTGGCATTTTCTTCCTTTCTGCTCCTGTGTGCCGAGTTAGAAATTGCTGAGAGCTGTCAATGACCACTCCAAGATCCCTTTTCTTCCAGGCTTCACATCGTGTAGGCGCAGGTAGGCTGTTTTTCCCTAAGTGCATTTCCTTGCTTACATTGGTACCAAAGCTCACCTGCCACCTTTCTGCCTGCTCAGCTCTCTTCAGCTCCTTCTGAAATCCTTTGCCATCGACATACAAAAAAAGAGCTCAGCATCATGCAAAAACCATATTAGACTGTCCACTCCCATCTGAGAGACGATGGCTAGAGACAGGCTCAGCACTGATTCCTGGGAGACCTCTCTGCTGACTTTTCTCCATCTTCAAAACTGGCCGCTAAGGCCTGCCGTTTCCTTCCCACCACTTCATCTATTTTTAGTCCGGAGCCTTTTTTTCTAATCACGAGTGAGCTCTCTTTCTTTAGTAACCTTTGATACGGACCATCGCCTTTGGAAATGCGCGCTGGTTGGGTTCTCTGGATCCTCCCTGCTAAGGGAGAGAGGGAGAGACGTGGTCAGCACCGCTGTCTGCAAGGAGCCCGGGGACTCCCTCCTGGAAAGGGAACCCCTTCGATCCCCCGACCGGCAATACTGCTTTTTGTTCTGCTGAGCTGAAATGCGGTCACCGCAGCCGGCCGGCGTTCAAAACGGCACCAAGCAGAACAACCCGGGGTGAGAAACACGCAGCAGAAAACTTGCTTGACTTGACTGATGGGAGTTTGTAAACAGAAGGAACTCTGCCGATGAAGTGCGTAGATAAAGGAATTGCAAAATGTTAGTACTGGATGTTGAGAAACGTGCCGCACGTGTCCGTGCATGAGCTGCGCTTGAGAAACAAGCGGCCTGTAAAGGACCCCAGCCCTGATGGCTGGATATCGCACCCGGATTTGTCACAGAGGTCGAGCGTAAATAACCCTGGCCAGTAGATAGGAGAGCTGGGATCCAAAGCCAAGACGTGCAAGAGGTGCCAGGCCACATCCAGCCCGCCAGCCGTGAGATTAACCGGCTTCATAATGTACTTTTAGGAAATTAAAATGATTTTTTTTTTTTTTTTTTAAAATAATTGACCTAAACGCCCTGGCAATAAATCTGCAGGTCTACCTGCTTCTTAAGCTTGGCCTGTTAGGGCTGCACCATTAATTTCAGAGCTAGCTGTAAACCAATGAGGTAAATTATCCAGTCGGTCTCATGTGACTGCAGGGACCACCCTGACACAGTAGCCGGCTTTCTTCCTTTCCCTAGTACCTATACAATAGCAGAGCTGGAAAGTCTGGCTTGGGTTTCTTTATATTGCACACAGTCTGCAGTATGATGCTGTGTATATTGATGTGTATTCAGAAAGCAGATTGTAATTGTGATTTATGTGATAAGTCATACAAAATCGAATTATGCAATATGTTAGAAAATGTATACTGTTTAAAGAAAAATGTTTAGCGTATATTGTGATTTGGGAGATGTACATGTCTCTACATAGGCATTCTAATGCCGGGTGCTACAACATGCTAGCGTATGAGATTCCCTTTGAACTGTGTGTTACTCAACAAATAGCAGGTGATTAGGCAAGACATGTGATATGTAAAGAAGAATAAAGCTTTTCCTTGCAGTTGCTTATAACGCTGAGAATCGCAGGCTTGGCTGTGACTAGAAGAACATACTGACACCAGAATGAGATTTTCATTGCCAAAACTTAAAATCGGTATTGTTGCACATAAAAAGCTTGTGTCTTTAACAGAGAGTTGAAATCTCTGATTGTAAACTCTCTTTCTAAATGAAACTTTAGAGGGCATCCTGGGAACCACAGGGCAATGAGTCTGACTCCCAGCAGTGGTAGGATGATATTGCTGATAATAAGGAATCAGAGCATTGGGCAGGTAGATATAAAAACAGGCTCTGGGAAGCAGTCCGCGTGGCTTTTTTCAAAGGAAACCCTACCCGACTTGCCTCCTGGGTCCCGTGGGGGTGTCACTAAGTATGTGGATAAGAAGGGCCCGGGAGAGGGGATGTATGTGGATTTCCAAACAGCACTGGGCAAGGGTCCACACCGGAGGTTACTAAAGAAACCAAGTTGCTGTGGGACTGGAGGAAAGATTTGTTTAATTTTTTTTTTTTTTTTCCAATGGACAGAAAGCTGGTGAGAGGATGAGATGCTCTGATATGCGCTCCATTCAAATTTCAGATGCTTTGAAAATGGAATGGAGCCTGTCCACAATGAAAATTCACATTTTAGTTTCCCTGTGAGACAAAATACTTAACGAACATTGTATGGAACAGGCTTCTGGGTGAGCAACCGCTGTGTTCAACGTCATTGATAATGAGTCTGTGGCCTCTTCCTTCCAGGACTTAAAAGGGCACGTACAGTCAGAAGAAAATTGACGGCCCGTGGGCGTGCAGAAGCCAAGTGCGTAAAAAGAATGGGTTTAGGTTGTTGGCCCCTCACAACCAATGCTGATGAGGCCACCCATCTGAGCCCATCTGTGAAACACAGGGAAGAGACACTTGGAACTGAGCTACCAGTTAAAAAGAATATGTAAGGAGGAGAACAGTACGATTTCCTTCCTTTTATTCCTTCTTCCTCTATAGCTTCAAAAAGACTGCCTGACCATTATTCAGACTCTCATTCCTGCAAATAACTTTAATAAAAATATTTCTGAGGTAGAAAAAGGTGTGAAACTTCAGCCCTGAGGAAAGACATTACATGCAAGCGGAAATTACTTTTTGCATTGGAAATGTTTATTCAGCCTTAATAGTATTCACTGGTCCCATGAAACAAAGCAGGGAGAAAGAGCAAAGCTGAGTGAATGCAATGCAACGTTTGCCTATAGGTTGGTTTTTTTTCCTTTACTCAGAGTTGAATTTGATCCATTTTCTTTTATTTGTTCTAGAATAACAATGATCCTTCGCTCCCCCAGCAGTAAACATTGCAGCCTGTGAACATCAGGCTTCAGCAAGCAAACTTTCAAAAATCCCTTTGCAGGGTAAATGTCAGGCTGTTGTTCAATTAATTATTTTTAAAAGTGAATTCACATGCAGCGGTGACCTTTAGCTGTGCTGCACGCACACTGCTGCTTTTCATGATCTTATTTGGTGTTTCATGTCCTGGCCTAATACGAGGGACTGGTGGTGTGAATAGCAGCAGAAGAGATGCCTGCAATTTTTTTTTTTTGGGGGGGGGAGAGGTGCTTCCTTTGCCCTTCTGGTTTGGGGGACAGGGAAGGGAGGTTGGTGAGAGCTTGAGACTTCAGGGATCTGCTCTGCCTCATCACCTGAGACCTGCCGGGTCCACCCTGGCCTTGGTCAGAGTCACCTGGGTTTGGGGAGTGGGGTGAAATAGCTGCTCCCAGCTGGCATCTTGCCCCCCCTTCTCACCGCTGGCATCCTCTGTCACCAGCAAACGGGACACGGCTGGGACTCGTGCAGCAAAAAACCCGATGCGGTTTGGAGTCCTGTAAATGAGACTGTGCCGTCTTGATCTCTCTGTCTGGCGTATTTTGTTGTCTCACCTGGTGTTGCTTCAACATTCAAATGAGAAAATAACAATTCCTCTTCACAGGTGGAGTGAGAACAGCTTTGTTGACGGGAGGCGTACACGTGCATCCCGACGGAGCAAGCGGCCAGCTGAGGAGCACCGCAGTTCTCGGAGGCTTCTCGCAAAGGTGCGGGTTTGCAGGTCCTGAGAAAATGCACCCAGCAGCAACAAGAACGTTTACCTGAAAAAAATTCTGATGGACTGAAATTAATGTAAAAGAACAGTGATGGGGTCTGAAGTAATTGCAGAGATGTTTAGGGCTCTTGCTTGCTCTGCAAGAGAAGAAATAGTCATCCTCACCATGCACCACAGCTCAGAAACTTAAAGAAAATTGTACCTCATTGGAAGGAGCAAAATAATTTTATTTTTTTTTTAACTCCTGCAGCTGCTTTAACAGGTGATGACATTAAAAACATTTTGATATCCTCTCAGAGGTGCGTGGAAGACCACCAACCAGCAAGAGAGAGTGAATCAAGGCAGGGAACTGGAGTGCCCGAGTCAGGAGAGCCCCGTTACACGCGCAGGCTCTGTGCTGCTGCCGCGCGCTGGCTGGAGACCCAGCAGCTTTGTATTATTTAAGTCCATTTGAGTTTCACCCAACTCAAACCCTTACTTGGTTGTTTGAACTGCCCAGCAGCTACCAGCTTCGTGGTTTGGTTTTCTTCTGCCACCAGACAGCGATTTTTGTCTAGGTACCGTGCTTCAGAAAATAGTCTTTAATGTTGTGAAAAACTTTACCTGCTGTTTTCTGGAGGATTATTATGTTTCCTAAGAAAAGTTCAAATGTGAGGTTTGATATCAAACAATTTCTATTTGTCTTCCCCGCTTTCCTTTCTGTAATTCCCATGCTTTATACTGTTCATATTATAGACACAGATCCTAGTACTTACTGTGTCAGAAAAAACAGTTAGAGGAAGCACATCCAGATGCATATATGCCCTTTGATCTTTATTTAGCCCAAGTGCTCAGCTGTTCCTTGCTTGTGGCATGTATATTCTGATATTGCTTAATCCACTTAAAAAAACCACCACCAAAACAGTGTAAATATTTGAAACTGTAATTAGCCTATTTCTTGCCGCTTGCACTGAAGAGAAAAAGAAAAACCAAATACACGTGCTCTAGCTGAAAAATCGGATTCTTTCTCCCTTCCCTTCCCATTTTAGTGAAAAAAGCAAAACTCACAGCCAGAGAACGGTTGGAAAAGCTCTTCCAGTTGTTGATCAGCTACACGTTGCATGTATGCATATATATGTCCCAGATACAGTAACTCTGTTTGTGATTTTGAAGCATCCTCAGTATAGGATCCTTCAGTGTTCACTTGTAAGTTATTCCCTTTTAAGACTGGGATAACTTAGTTCAGATTCAGGCTTGCTAGTATGCTTAATGATAGGCTAAAAAGGCAACGTTTTCATTTACATTAGACTTGTACCCAAATTTGTGCGTGGCGGCTCAGGACTTGAGTCTGCCCTCCTCCGGAGTAAGAGGAGACCCGCATATATTAGTGGCATGACCATAATTTTGGCTCCCAAGTTAGGTTCTCTTCACTGTAATAACTACTGGTGTTCTTGCAGGTGACTGTAATGGAGCTAAGGACCTCAAAGCAGATGTCCGTGAGAGAACTTCAAGCTTGCGTGCACGGTCGTTTCCTGATGACAGCATCCACTCTCCTACTGCTTTTGCGGTCGTGCAACGTCGCCAATGGGTCAAAGGAACTGTTTTACCAGCTATTAAGGATGGTGGTGGAGAAGGTTTGTGACCAGTACTTCCTCTGAATATTATTTAATTGAAGAGCAGGGAAGATCCTTGCAGTAAGAGATACTTAATATGCAAAGCATCAGTGCCTGGGTCCATCTCCTGTCATTAGCCTTCCTGGAAGCACTTTCCGTGACTAATGCGGCCCTTTTATACAGAGTGGGGTTACGCAGTGTGTACCCCCGGCGTAGAAGCACCCGGTTTCTGAAGCGATGCCTCAGCAGCTGCTGCCAGCACGACGAAGGGACGTGGAGCCCATCTCCCCAGCCGTCTGGCAGAGAGGGGAGAAAAGGCTCGTACGTAGTGACGACAAGCCAACTGGCTTATGGAAAACGCCCAGTTTATATCCATCTTTGCGGAAACGGGACTCATTTCCTAGAAGCCGATACCAACGGGAAGCCAAAATGCATCTCAACCTCGAAGGGAAGATCTGGCTCCCCCCTCAGCCCTGCGGGTGCGTTCCTCTGGGTATCTGGCTGCTGAAGCATGCTAGCAAGAAAAAACAAGCTCCTGTCGTCTGCCATGTTTAACCTAGAGATCAGTACAGTATTTTGGTTTTCTGTGGTCTCAATGTGACATTCAAAGCCTAAGGAGAGTATGCAGACCTTGAGTTAGCACCCCAATGCACCTTTTCCTGGTGTTTTGGTACTGCAGAACCCCAAACACATAGTACGCTGTAATCCTTAGCCTAAGTTTTCTCCTGAATTGGACCGCTCCTCGGTCTCCCTTCAGAAGCATTGTTAAGGTCATTCATTTAAACACAAAAAGACAATTCTCCCTTTTTTTCCTTGTTGAAGCTAACAGAAAAGCATGGCTCTGCCACTGATACATAGGCTTGAAAGACAAAGGTCCTGTGTCTGGGTTACTCGTCTGGGGTGCTACAGGTGAATTGCTGGAGTGCTGCTGGTTGTTCATCTAAGTCTTTCAGTCAGTGCCAGTAAAAGCACTTTTCTTCAGGTCATAACACGTTAAAACTAAAATTCAGCTTCCTTAGCTGGTCATTGGGGTTGTGCTTATGCATAAAGATTAAATACTGATGTGTATGAGGAAAAAGAGAGACTCTGGACAGAATAAAGCTAATCGTAGAGCAAAGACTGAATGTCTACAGTGCCTTGCTTGCCCTGTGATGTTTTTCTTAAAACCGTCCTGAGCGAAGAGGCTCTGAAAATGCCAGCTCAGCCTGGAAGCAGGGAGTGATACTGGGTCGAGGTTAACCGTGCAGACTTGGAGAAGAACGACAAGAAGCCGGACGTGACATCATGATAAACTGAATGTAATAAGGGTTTCCAGTGGTATTAATATTAGATGATAATGTCCGAGGGCAGCTGGTAATTAGACAGGACAGCTGCCGAGGCCAGCCATTAGTAATGTTGATCTATTCACTCAAAAACCAGCAAAAAGTATTGCAGATGTTTCTCTCGCTCCTGTTTTGGCTGTAATGGACACAAAAGCTTTTCTTCTCCGTTGCAGGTAAAAAGTTCACCCCCTTGCACAACAGACTTGGATTGTTTGAGTTGCCACAGGATGTCCTTATTTCTTACTTGTTGTGTTTGGCCTAGGGCTGTAAATCACAAATACCAGGCTGTGTAATTCTGACTTTTATTACGTTAATGTATTTTAAGAGCAGGAAATCTATAGGCTCTTGGCTCAGTGCAGCAGAAGCAAAGCACGGCGGGGACTCTGTGGTCAGGAATGTTCTCAGAAATATGCCTCTTGCTGCAAAGGTGACCTTAGGATAAACTTTGCTCGGCTTTTGGGCTGGGGAAGCAAGGACATCTCAAACTCTCAGCTCAGATGTGAGCTGGGACAGGGGTTCGGGGTCTAGGAGTTCGTTCCTTGAGCATAGCGAGGGAGGGAAGGGTGAAAAAAAACGGTGTTAACCTCGGTGCTGAGACCAGCTTGTGGATGCAGAGGTGAGGCTATGAGGGACAATACCCAAGGAGGCTCTTTCCCGGTGTCCCTTACTAACGATATAAGATGAAGGGACTATGTGTGGAGGTAATATCCATCTCTATTTCCTCGATCTCTTTCTAGGCATTAAGCTACCTTAAATAAGCCTCAGGTGTTTCAGGAAGCTCCCCTCCAGCCCCACTGAGTGTCGATGGTGTCACAGCGTGCAAAATTGATCTTCACGTGCGGTGGAAAAATCCTTCAGACTTGCGGCTGGCTACCACCAAAACCTGTGTTCAGCAGGTATAGCTGTGGGTGAACTCACTAACGATCACAAGCTTCTCTGCGTGCGTGTCGTTTTCCACTCTGCTTTTGCACAGCTATTTTAATCTGGGGGGAGAGGAGGGAAGCCAGATGGATAAGCACTTGGTCTGCAGAGCCAGGGACCGCACCATCCATTTAGGATGGCCTCTGGGCTAACAAACTCTATATTGCTCCACCTGGGGAAAAAAGCTTCCCCGTGTGAATAGCCTAACCTGAGAGAGGACTGTCAGTGGTGTTCAATGGGCTGTGTTATATCCATGAAGTTGCCCATGAGTACAAATATTTGCAGGAGGGATGTTCAACAAGCATCCATCTTTTCAAAGGCGTAAAAGATGGATTGCTCCTTTTCGATTGCTTCTGAATGTCCTACCTTGAGTGTACTGCTCTCCTTCAGCTGTGAAAGTGTGCTGGAGAGTCTTGAGCGTAGCACAGTCATGTTACGGCTCTTGATCCTTCTCGTTCGTAAGTGCCCTGCCTGCTCGGGAATGCCTCAGGCAAGTAGTGCTGAACTGCTGGGGCAATTCTATCTCTAGGATCTGGTTTAGCCTTTCTTTTAGCTATCGTATGCTGGGAGAATTACGCTAAACGAGGTCATAATAGAAATGTTGTGAAATGG
This sequence comes from Aquila chrysaetos chrysaetos, assembly GCF_900496995.4. Lineage (NCBI taxonomy): Eukaryota > Metazoa > Chordata > Aves > Accipitriformes > Accipitridae > Aquila > Aquila chrysaetos. Next base: position 73,090,452 of record NC_044007.1, read on the forward strand.
AAGTTGATATGAGAGAAACCTGCGTTGGTAAAAGCAAAAGCGGAGAGGGAGGCATGCGAGAGAGAGGGAGATTTGAACTCCATCTCCAGGTTCAGCCTCTAAAGAGGAGAGAGAGTGGAAGCTAATGCAGTGAAATGAGCTGTTACAAAGCCACGCCAGGAATTATTCAGCTGTTCACAAGAATTTTAGAAGAACTGTAATTGGGAAATGATGTGAATATTAAACAAAATGTCACTTGACTGGAAGCTTTGCAAAGAGGGGGAAATAAAAGAAAATTATGAAAAAACCCTGCATTACATGTCACCCTCTTAGACACACTCCGAGAGTTCCCCGCTCCCCACTTAGACCCTTTGGCACGCTATTGTGTAACTTTGTGTGTTTCCGTGTGGGGTGCTTCTCCTTGAAAGAAATTAAAATGATGGGAAAGCTGGCTTGTCACATTAAATAACATCACATGCTTTTTTGTTGGGGAGGGGAAAAAAAAAAAAAAAAAAAAAAGAAGAAATACTCTGCTGAGTTCCAAGAAAATAACTGCTGAGGAAATGAGTGCAGCGGCTCAGGTCCCGTCCCTGGAAAGTAAGAGCCATGCCAGCATGGGGAAACATGCTCTGTGTCCTGGCAGGGCTCGTAGGTAGGCTTGAATTTCTTCTGCATGCTGTTTGCTGGTGACCTGCGGACTTGATTGTCCACGTCGCTGATCTGTCCAGCTGTCCATTAATGATTTCCCAGTTCAAATGTTGGGTTTTTTTTTTTTTTTTTCCTAAAATTTGAAATGTTGACCACCATTTCTGCTGTTGTTTACTAATATCCACTTTTCCCCCCCCTCCCGATTCCCTGTCTGCCATTCTTCTCTGGAAATAAGTCATCCTGAAAGCACCTCATCACTCTCGGCACATGGGAACATAAGGACCACAGGAGCCATTGAGCCCACCGTATGTTTGGGGAGGGGAGGACAACTGGGACCGGATTTTCTTTGAGGTTTACCCGAGTGAAAAAATCCTCCTATCTTCTTGAAAGGAGAAGATGACAGCTCTGTGGAGGAATCACTCATCAAGAAGACAAGAAAAGCACTCTGATTTCAATTAGACGGACTTTCTCAGTGGCCTCTCTGTGCTCCTTCTCACCTCAGATCTGCTGCAACCAGGAACTTAAAAAAGAGGGTAATGTGGGTTTTGCTTGGTTGAGTTGCTGGGGCTATATGGAGGAAAAGGTGTCTCAAGACACTGCAGTAAGACAGTGAGTTGTCAGAAATATAGATATATATATATAATGTATATATAGTATAATATTATACATATAATCTCAAATACATTATGTATATATTAGTAATAGATACTATATTTTAATAACAATCTAAACATTGTTATGCACCTGTCATGATGTTTAGGGGATTCTATAGGGAACTCTTCAGCTGAGCAAACGTTTTTAAAGGCCTGATAAAACAGATATGCCTGTTTCTATCCATAAACTGTAGTGATTTTGATGGAAATTTCCCAACTTGTTTCTTAAAATAATTCTTCATGTACAGTAAGCATAAGAAAAATCCTACCCTGGAGCATCACAGCTAAACAACAAAACTCTAAGCCCTCTTGTGTTTTTCCCTCACCTCCACGTCTTCGCTACAGAGCTGGGAGACGCTTGCCAGCATTAAAAGAAGAAAAAAAAGTAAAGCCACTCTCTTGCTGCTAATTCTAGAGAATGAGGTCCTTTAGTAAGATTTTAAGATTTCTGGCTGATATCTCCTGATTCTGTTTCTGACTGTATATTTGATTTTTTTTTTTTTGGTTTGGTGCTGTTCCTAGTCAGTGAACCATGATCTCTAGAGGCATCCCCGCATCGGGCCGTGTCGGGGCACGGTTCCCGTAAAACGTGCGTACAAGCGCGGGAGGCTCCGTTCTCGGCTGCCGCTGTTAGTTTACGTAGCAGCCGGAGTATCTCTACAGCCTCGAAGCAAGGCTGGTAGAGCACTCGGCTTGGTTGAGCCCAGGCTGTAATTCCCAGCTGCCGTGTCAAAGCGGGGCCGGGCAGGGGTCCCCGCGCCCCGCCACGTGCCCCTCGAGCACAGGAGGAGGGTGGAAAGGTTTATGGGAGGTGATTTGGGCTGTCGTCACTGCGGGGGCCCTTTGCTCCCAAAGGCAGAAACCCACTCAAAGAAGTGCTGAAGAATAAATTCAGGTGTGGAAGACCCAGAGACGTAATTTATTCAGGGAAGCTGGTAGCGCAGAAAGCAAGCGATGGGGCAGGTCAGCATTAACAGCCGGCTTCGTGCATCTTCTTAGCAGAAGGTTTTGGCACCTGTGTGTTTCTCCCAGACCTCTCTCCCAGTCAGAAGGAAGCACGAAGCAGATGATTCGTGGCCTGTGCTTATTCCTGCTACGGAGAATGAGTGTCGCTTTTGAGTTTTGAGCAGGTCCCGTGTCTCCTTCATATCTGAGTAGGTCTGTATCTCCTTCAGCCGCACAATTCTCTGTCTCTGTTGTTTTTCTCCCCCCCCACTTAAGGACCCCACAGAGGCAGACCCCACGTGTATTTGTGCTTTTATCCTCAGTCTCAATTATTAATGGGTCTAACAGTTAACATTCATTTGGATGAGACCTTATTAATCAAAGGCTGCCTGCTGTAGTAAAGGTCTAATGGTATTTTACAGCTCTTTTTCCTAGAGCAGAGCTTTGTCTGTGAACAGTTAACCAAAGTTTTCCCTGGGCTCTCTAGCGTGTCGCTAAGCTCTGTTACTTTTCCTTGCAGGGATGGCTGCTTTTTGGCTGATCTGAGACGCAAAGGGCGAAATCAAACTAAAATACCTGCTCCGTGTTTAAGTTAAATAACGGCGCTGCGGCTATTCTGAATTCAGTAGCGTTCCCTGGAATAATTTCCTGGGAAAGGGTTTGGCAGAATTTACTTTCCCACTCGTACAAATATGAGCTGTTCTTGCTCTTTCAAAGCGACTGAACGGAGGAGTTTGCACGCTGTGGTGTGCTTTTGATTTCCTTTTTACTTTATCCTTGCATTTTTTTTTCGCCCCAAACATTATGAATTCACTTGAAAAGCACTGTGGGTTTTTTTTTTCCCCCTGTTACACAAAGTCATACCATCAAATATTACCCTGCAGTGGGACTCTTTCGTAGCTGGCTGCGTGGCAATACAATCGAGGGCTTGGCAACCGATAGCAAGTAACCCTTGATGTCGCTGTGATGTTTGGAAGAGGGGAAAAGACCAGAAAAATGGTGCATGACCAAACTGTTCCCGATAGCTTTGTTCCTGTGAGCATCGTGTCTGCTGGGGATAGAAACTGGTCCGTTTTAAGCGCTACTGTACTGGCTCCCTCTAGCCATACACTATCAGCTATTACAAACCAAAAAGCAGAGTTCATACTTGCGCGTTGAAGCTTCGCACGGTCCCGGTAATTAATTCAGCTTCATATTCTTGTCGAAAGAGCTGGTGTGGTGTGGGGGGGGAGCCCGGGGCGGTGGGTCCTGCCTGCGGCGGAGGGTGGGAAGCCTGTTTTGGGGAGAGCAGGGGTGGTGGTCTGGGCTCGGGGGGGTGATGGGGAGCCGCAAGGTGCCGACGGTGGGTGCAGCAGGCTGCCGCTTGGCATCTGGGCGGCTTCGCTCTTCTGCCGCGCGGGGTCCTGGGAAGGAAAGAAGCGGGCTTGTATTTGTGTTATGGTGTCTCCTCCTGCCCTTTGCTCTTTTTGGTAATCTGAAAACCTGCCTCTTTCCAGTACCGGCACAGTCGGACGCCGTTCTGCGTTACACCGTTTTGCCGTAGGGGAGAGAGACGTGCTCGTGAACGGCCGCAGAAAGACACCGAAAGTAGCTGGAAGCGTCCCAGGACAAACAGATGAAGTGAATGTGCAGACACGGGGAAAATATTAAAAGAGGATTGACTGCACTTATCCAAGGTATGAAAAGAGCCGTTATTCCCAAACAAAGAGGTAACGTGAGGAAGCTGCGGCCGACAAGGAGCAGCAAATCGAACGGACTCTCCCTTTATTTATGTCATGCCAAAATGTGCCAGGGGCTTTGCGGGCAAATAAAAGGTAAAGCCCTGATGCGAATAGCTAACAGTTTAAGGCTAGACCAAACACGCTGTGTTTGCAGGTAGCAGTCTGCAGGTTAAGGAAAGGGGAGAGGAGATTAGAGAGGAGATAATCTGCACTCCCCAGGCGGTAGGCACGCAGGCTAGCCGGATCAGATAGTTCAGCTACGGCAAGAAATCTGTCTGCCGGCTATCTGGGTTAACGTGTGCGTTTTTGGGATAGGGACAGCCTTTGCTGCTGGAGCAATCTGACCCTTGAGCACCTCTGCTTACAGGGTGAGGCACCTCTGTGTGTTTCTCTGAGATTCCTGATGAGAAAATACTGTAGACCCTGCCCCTGCGGGAGCCTGGAGCGGTGCAGAAAGCTTTAAGGTCTCAGCCCTGAGTCTCTGATCTAGAAGTGCTTCCCATCACCTTATTTTTGGAAGAACGTTTGTACTAAACCCAAGTTCACGTTAACCCCATTTCACCTGGTTTATCGAGGAAGCCAAAGCGATGGTGCCAAAGCTGCAAAATATAATTTATTTACAAACGCGCCAGCATGTCTTCAGCCATGATCTTTGCCTGGGTTGTACCCCTATTTCCACCTATTAGCTTTTTTCCCTGTGTTTTTTTTTGTAATGATTTTTGATTGCAATGTTTGGTCTTGCAGCTGAGACCTGTCTCGTGGTTTTAGCTAGGATTTCAAGTGATCCATGAAGATGGGTCATCCGGGCGGATCACGGGTAGGACAGTGTTGTCTGCGTTCAGCTGATCTGATGTAATGATATGAACACTAACCTGTAACGCACGTTCAATATCCTGCGGCAGAGAGACTCGTATGCTGGTGCAGTTAAATCAATAAACTTGGTAAGTTAGGCTGGTACAGATATTTTTAATTGCAGTCCCCACAGTTAGCCGCACAGGTCCAATGTCTAATCAGAACTACAAACTGTTCGGAGGAGTTTTTCTTTGCAAATAGGGTTATGTGTAATCAATAGGTTGGTGTATGTGTGTGCGCACAAATACTCATTTAGTAATTCTGGCCTGTGAACGCACTCATTAACCTGACCGCCTGACGTTACCCCAGCCTCCCTCCCCTCTTCACAAACAGGAAAAAGGAATGCATTCATTGATTACACTGCTTTAATTTATTTGCCTAGCTCTAATCTCTGCGCGAGACAAGACTGCTGAGAATTGTCAAATTGGATGCTGTGGAGAACTGAAAAGGCCATTTCCTCTCTATTTCCTACGTTATACGATAATGCAAGATACGTGGTAGCATTCTCCCTCTCCCCACAAAGCATCAGTTAATGGATATAGCTTTTAGTGCCTCTGTTTTGTGCTAGTATGACCCATCATTTATGCGCAGCGAAATTAAATAAATATTTTATACTGGTGGAACACAATTGAACTTGGAGTACACTAACAGAATGAATTACCTACCAGCCCATCTCTTTGGGAAAGGCTGGCTCTGATTTAATAAAAACATCCTGGCCCTGTTTGACGTATGTCATTTTGATGTTGAAGGTTTATTTAATTACAGTGTTTTTTAATTCTGCCTCCTGTTAGTTATTGCTGTATTCCCCCCACGCACCCTCCTTAGCCCAGTGTTGCCTCTCAATGACAGATTGCGCTCCGCTTGGTGCGCGGCGTGGTGCCCTCTCCGGGGACGATGGCACTGCCAGGCCAACCCAAGGCTGATGCTACAGCGGATAAACTGCAGGGAAGGAGACAAGGTGCGGGAGAGAAAGAGAAATGTCAGCAGAGAGGAGGGGAGGGAGAGATGGGAACGTGCTGGGGGAGAGAGGAACAAGGAGCAGCGAAGGCAGCAGGTAGGGAAGGAGGAATAATCCTCCGCGACCTCGATGCTCCCACCAGCACGGATTACCCCGGGGCACCGACCCTGGCACCCACGTGGACTTGGCCACGGGTGGGCAAAGCCCCTCACCTCCCCTGAAGCTGGGTCCTTCCGAAGGCAGGGCTGAAGGTGAGCCCCAAGGGGTCCTAGCCCAGGTCTGCGCGGGGCTCGGTGCACGGTGGGGTCACAACGCTGTTCCCCAAACTGCTTTTCTGTCCGCTTTTTGGAGATGCCTCCCATCGTTAGCCTTGGGTTTTTTTGCTCACGAGGATCTGAAAGGCAGGGGATGGGCCGGAGGGAGGATTCTCCTTTTCCTCTGAGATGGTTCATACGCAACCCAGCTTGGGTCAGTCATGGATGTAAATGCTGTCGTGTTTCTTCTTTGGAAACAACGGCGGGGCTGGCTGTTCCCGAAGGGGTGGAACAGCACTGCGCATCGTGCTGGTGGGACCTGGGAGCCTTTCATCCGGGGGTGTCCGTCTGGAGAGTTAATGGGAGATCCTGATTAACCTTGCACCCCAGCAAAGAGACTTTCTGCACTGAACTGGTGAGGAAAAAGGGTGAGGAACCTGAAATACCCGCAGGAGGTTTTGCCTTATCCCCTTGGGTCATGAACCTCACAGGGCTGGGACAAGTCGTGGGGTTTTGTTCCTGATTGACTTCAGTGCTTGGATAAGAGCACCTACATGGAGAGAGGTGCTAAGCTGCTGTGATTTGGGGGATTTATTTGTCAAAGGTCTGCGTCCTGGGTATTTCTCATCAACTCTATAGTCGCATCAACAGCCCTAAAGTTATTGTGGTTTTTTTTTTTTTTTTTTTTTTTTTTAAGGTGTGCATAGGGGAAATCAGAAATAATGTCTCCCTGCCAGCACTAGCTGTGTTCAGCCCAGGTGCCTGATTTTGAATATAGTGATGTGTATGGTATGTGACATTCTCTCATATCCTCAGAACGGCTGCATGCACTGGGGAAACACAGCTTCCTCCTGAACACGGGCAGAAAGGAAAGGGGAAAGGGGCGGGGGGGTGTTGCAAACACCGTTTACATATCTGGGTGATGAGCTCATCCTCTTCTGTGCAAATGGGAACTGAGAGGATTCATTAAAAAAAATAATTGATTTAGTCTCTAGGTAGAGAAAGTGCTGCTCTCTCCTGGTAATGGGCTTGGAGAAGGAGAAGGCTGCATTGCTAATATTCCGCAAGCGTGTAAACATCTCTCTGCTTTGTAAATGCTGTTTCTTCCTTTAAAGCAAAACTTGCAAAATTCCCATATTGCTGATTTTCTAGCCTCCTGGCCCAGGTGTATGACTTCTGGTCAGCAGTTTCCGCTGCCAGCTAAATGGTAGATACCACCTGCATTTGGGAACCAGCACCACCCCCCATCACCTAGGCACTTACCTAAGGAAGGAAAATATTTAGTCTATGAAGTAGCCCCTCTGTTTCCCTCTAATTACAGCAACTCTATGTTGGACAGATGGCCAACTTTCTGCATCATGTCAGGGAAGCTCTGCTAATTTGTCTGTGCAGCGAACTTTATTACAGCACTTCCAGACACATTTATTTTAAGTTAACTTAGACTACTCTGGAGCTGCATCAGAATAAGACGCATCTTCACAGCAGCACCTTCTGCTCACTTGCCCCGTCAGGAAAAACCTTCCTTCTGCTCCTCAAGCAGACTTTGCTTGATGTTTTACTCCCATCTAGTGCTTTTTATTAAAACTGCTGCTGCTCTGCTTCTGACGCAGGACAAGGCTGGGCTGGGCAAACATCACCTTGTTTCTAACCCAGCGGTTCACCAAATTTCTTTCCATCTAGCTATGAAAACCCCCAGCTCTGACCCTCCCTTCTCCTGGGGAGGTGCAGGAAGGAGGGAGATCCCTGCAGAATTTTGGTCCTGTCTCTCACGGACAAGACACTTCTTTCATGATGGTTTTCTTGTTAGAGGAAACTTGAGAGTTATGCTTGTTTGAAGTGGGCTTCTTAAATACGTTCCTGTTGCCATTGATGGGAATGGGAAGGCTGCTATATGAAATACAGCTTTTTTGTCTGACGTTCAGATGCTGAACTGTGATGTGCCTGCTCAGTGTATGCAAACCTCGATTAAAAACTAGTGACAAAAAGTCATTTGCGAGGTAACCAGGTGAAACTCGCCCTCTTCCTGGCCCCATATCACTTGCAAAATCCCAGCCAGGTTCTTCCCAGCCCTCAGGGCCATGCAGCCCAAAATGGGGGTCAAGGGTCTCGGTGTTGTGAGACCACCAGTGTTATCAGCATTTGAAATTCCCGATGAAATACAATGACTTTGCCCCCCCGCTGTCTTGGGGAAGCTCTGAGAGCGTTCGGCCCTGGAAGATGGCGGGATGCTCCTAGGACGGCCGGTGTAACGTGAGGAAGCCTTCAGAGGCTGAGGTGGAGCTGCAGACCCACTTGACCTTGGCAGATGCCCCACGTGCCTGCACGGCCCCGGGCAGAGTGGGGTTGGCCGTGAACTCCACCGTGGCTGCTGGGCCCTGGGGAAGCTACCCAGTCTTCACGTGCGTCTTAGCGCAGCACTTACATATATTAAAAAAAACCCTCCAAACTCCTCCTGGGACTACCCGTTGGCCAAAGATGGGTCTTCCTCCTTGGGTCGGCGTGCCGGGCTCAGGTTTTCCTGGGCAGAAGCACAACTGCGCCAACAACGGTAGCACCCCGATGCCTCCCTGGGGAGGTGCAGAAGGGAGATGAGCATCCCCGGGCAGTGAGGCACTAGCACGGTCCCGGTTGGGGGTCAGTGGAGATGAGCCCTCCTTTCCTCCTCTCCCACCCTACACGGGTGGGGAAGGGAGAGGCTCAGCGTGGGGACCCGGCTCCGCTGCCCTGCTCGTCCTTTTGGATGCCGGTCTCCTGCCTCCCAGTCACGCAGGACTTTACACCTAACCGGGCAAGGTCAAAAGCGTCCATCAGTGACCTGCGGCGATGCTTCACCGCCTTCCCCCCGTTTGCAGAGCGCACGCGTTTTGCGCGGGAGGTGCAAAATTCTGTTTCAACCTACCGCCTTTCCTTAGGTACCTTTCACAGCCCCCCCTCAGAACTCGCCTCTTGCGCACCTGCAGCAGCCAGGCTGGCGACGGGTGCCCGCAGCACGCGTCCCCGCTGATAAACTCTCAGTTTATCGCCAGTCTCTCTGGATTTCAAAGCAAGGGCACCATTGCTCTGCGCATGGTAAATGGTGTCACTGAGGAAGACTGTGGTCTAGCGGGACCAGCTCCCACAGATTTACAATGAACCTCGGCTTCCTGAATTTGTCAATGGTTAAGGAACCATAGACATTTCCAAAAGTTTGATCCCATGACTTTCTTTTCCCTTCCCTGTTGCATTGCTGCCAGGTGTGGGGGTTTTTTATTTTGTGGGGCTTTTGGTTTTTTTGTTGTTGTTGTTTTTTTTTTTTTTTACTATTGACTTGATGCCTCTTTATTCCTTCTAATTTAAATTCTGACCCAGCTGTCTCTTAAAACTAATTTATATGATGAACGTTTGAGAAGTGTGATGAGGAAGTTGTGGGGACTCTTATGCTTGTGATTGAATATTTACAGGTGTTATACAGGTTTCAAGCCAGCTTTGAGTGTTCGACAGCCCATGCCTGACTGAGGAAATAAGAGCTCAGGTAAGATGACTGACTCTCATAAAAATTCAGTGATGGTCATTAGTTTGCTTTTACCTCGTGAATTTTCTATGGGTGGCATATGACCCAGAATGGTACGATGGTGTAAATATGAAATTCTAGTGCATGGGTTTTGGAGGTGTGCAAAGCAGGCAAATGGGCTATTTGGTCCTTATCCTAACTGTAGTTTGCTCTCTTGATACAACTGTTAGCACATTAATTAAAGGGACGTTAGAGGAGGTGATCATGTGGTGGGAAAACCGGCAATTAAGCCAGACTCCTCAGATGGAGGTGCTGCGTTTCGAAGCAAAGCAGCTTTCTGTGGGTTAGGGCTGATCTGGTGGGGATCCTGCACAAATCCCATCTCGGCTGTGCTGCCGAAGTATTGACATCTGTCTGGCCTGGATCCCTCTCTGCTCTGTCCTCTCCCACCATTTCTTTTCATCTCCAGCAGGACTTGATGGGGCAGGCTGAATGAACATGGAATAACGTGGTGTCTCCACATTTCTCTGACATCTCTACTCGTGGCCCCTGATAAATCCGCTCCCCTCATTGCTGAGGTTTCGGTCATGCTGAGCATAAATGGTTCCTCATTTGACACCCACCATGGAACCTCACTGAGACATTTTGCTTTTCCTCCCAAGTTTCTGCAGTCTGTCTCTCTCTCTGTCCCCTGTGCCGCTCGCAGCACCAATTGTTCCGGCTTGGATTGATCCAAGCACTACGTTTCTTGCTTAGTTGGCATTTATTGCCCAAAACATTGGTCTTTGCTCAATGCTTTGGCAACATCTGGCACCATCGAGAACCCCTGCTGCTACCAAAAACTCAAGCTCACTTCTACTTCTCTGTGTTGCCACTCCGCTGTCTCTAGCTTTTCTCCTCATCTTTCTTCTGCTGCTGCTTCATAAGTAAATTCTATTTCCCTAAATGATCCATATTTTTCTTCTCCACATCCTTCCTGAATTCCCTTTTCTTTTGCCCTCCAGCGGGATGCACCCTGCTGTTTTTTCCCCCTTTTCTCCTGGTGAATATCTAGATAAAACTGTTTTGCTCTCTCCACACTATGACATGGCTTGCTTTCTTTTGCTTTTACCCTTCTTTCCCTCTCTTCATGGTCAGTTTAACCACATCGATGAAACCTCAACTGTATTCCATCTAGGAGCAGACACCATACTGCTTAAAAGCTATAAAGCCCCGTGTTTGTTTAGTAGTAGCAAAGATAATTTTTGCAAGAAAGTGATGAGACTGCAGAGTCAGAGTCCTTCCAACAGCAGAAAATGCACAAAGACAGGCAAAATGTTAAGCAATGTTTATAGGCAGATAAATATCAAATACAATGCACTGATTAATATTCTAGTGGGATGGACTTTGATAAACTGGCATGGCATTCTGCAGGTTTTATTTTTAACAGATGGGAAAGAAAAACAACATTTGGTCTAGAGCCTCTGTCTGTCTGAATGAGGTTTTGCTCATTTGGGGGACTGCAGCTATTCTAAACATGGCAACCTGTTTTAATTAGCTGACTAGGATCCTGCTTTGTCAGTGGTTTTTTTTGTTGTCGTTGTTTTATTGGGGTTTTTTGTTGATTTTTTTTTTTTTTTTTGTGCCTAAATGCACTCTAGCAAAACTGACAGTACTTAGAGCTCCCAGACTGCTCTGGCCAAGTTTCCATCTGAAATGTGCAAACAGAATATCTGATGAAATAATAGACATGTTCATGCTGGAAACTCTTCTCTTTCCTTTTTCAGGGCAAATTGAATATCTATTGATTCATCGTTTCTACCAGATGGGGAGCACAGCAGTAATTCCTCTGTGTTTTCGAAAGCGGTGGCTTTCACAGAGTTTGCTTTGGTTGACAAGTTATTTTCCCTCTGATTTGAATCTGTTTCTAACGTGTGCTTTTGGGCTATTGATTGCACCAACAGACAAGCTGTGATTATGGTCCTTGCATGGCTGCCGAGGTCCTGCAACGTGCAGGGAGACCGTGTTACTCTGTTCCCCCTGAAAGCCCAGGACTTCTTAAGGATGGGATAACAAGCATGAGGTCCATTAAGCAAAGAAGCAAATCCTGATGCCTAGGAGAGATGCAAAGGCAGTCAGACTAGACAGCGATGCTATGTCCTTTGTGCATATTTAAATGGGGCACCATAAAAGGACCTGTGCCAATTCCATCCGAAATGTTTGAGGACCGCCTCGCTGAAGAAGGTCTGTTGCCCTAAATTATGAGTTCCAATTACAGCACAAATCCAACATTATGGGTTTTCGTTTTCAAGCATGTTGTGCTGAGCTAAGCTTATAGGAGAGGAGACAAGGGAATTAACCTGGGTTTACTAATTTTATATGACATTAATAGTTGCAATATAAGAATCTCCCCAACTACGCCACGTGGATACCCACATACGGTGTTGAACTGAAGGAACGGTTCAGGGAACTCAGCTGGCCCGTTCTCCCAAGGCTTATGTGATACGTGTCCCTGACCGACTGTCCTTTCTGTTGGGCGGTTTCAATCTCATTTCAACGGGACATAAAAGTCCCCCAAAAGCAAAGTCCCTGTTGATGTTCTAGGGGCAGCCAACGGGGAAAAAGACAAGAAGGTGTCAGATCTTACTGAATCTCCTTGTCAGCCACTGGCACTGCCTCAGTGTGCGTGTTTGCTGGCCGACCTACTTACAGGTGTTTTCAAATTGCCTGCCACAGATGTTTCCCTTTCTTGGTGCTATCAAAGGCAAACAAGAGTAAGCAGTAAGAGTTATTGCACCTAGGAGGAGAAGAAAGTTTATGCGACACATCACAAATCCATGGGAAATAAAGTTTAATTAGTTCTGCTGCTCACAGAACAGTTCAGGTATTTAGTTGCTGTTTTCTTTTGCAAAAATTCTGAATTGTTCTCTTTGTTTGTTTGTTTTCTGATTAATTTAGTTGTTAGAAAAGTCAATCAAAGCAGGAGAATTTTTTTCACCCGTTTTCCCTTCTGCTTATTCCAGATAGCACCCCTCTCCCATAGAAGTGTTCACAAGAGGGAAACCAAGCCAACAGGTTGATGGCTGAAGAACAGGTCTTCTGCAGGGATTGGAGCCGTGTATGTGAACAACAGCGAGAGTTACAACAGTGCTGAACCTGGAGAGAAGGTCACAGCAGTCCAGGGGCCATGTGGTTTTAATTTACTACAGGTGGTAGTAATTTAAGATGCAGCCGTGCCGCCCAGCACTGCAGTTTTTTAATACACTTGAAAATTATCTTTGCATCTATTTAGCTATACTTACACATATACGTAAGCATATGCCTTGTTTCCTGAACACGAGGGCATTTCTCGCCTGGACTCATGTGCTTGACAGCAAATGCATCTGAATCCACTGCCGACATCTGCGTGTGGGTGATTTCCTTCTCTTTATACGCCACGTAATACGCTCAGTGTCAAGCGGTGGAGGTACCCCCTTAGCTCCGGCACAAAACCCTTCCTATGCAGAGCAGCTTCATGCAGGTTGAGGGGTCATGCACGTGCCAATACGTTTCTGCATAGCCAGACTCCTCGTTTTCTCTCTTTTTAAAAACCTGAGGATCTCCTTGTGCACAAACGAGGATGGGAAGAATGCTTTGGGCTCAAATATTAACTCCTGGGAGTTAGGACAGAGCAATGTAATATAACTTGGTCCTTTGTATGCACAGTAATGTAGACTTTAATTAAAATATCATGTTCTGTTATTTTTTCTGCAGATGGCGGCCTCAGTAGGTGCCCAGGAGAACAGCAGAAGCAGCTAATGAAACGGAGCAGGACAGTGTAGTGAAGGCATTTGTTGTCTGGAGGACTCTGGCTTTGCTTGCTGGAGAAGTCTGGAAATGCATAATGAATGAGGCAGGATACTGCAGAAAGTCATAAAATGGTCTCAGAGGGGAGGCTCGACGCCTTTGTGGAGAACTAGCTTCTGTATCTTGCTCAGCCACAACCTTGGTTTCTATCTCTTAAACTGAAAACTTAACCACAAAGTGCATGCTGCTTGTTTTCTGCATGTCCAAGGTAAGGCAGATGGGACTTTTTTTTTTTTTTTTTTTCTTAGAGAGGAGCTTACTTACTGCAGAGGCAGTTGGTGGCAGCTTTGTCTAGATGATGAGCTATAAGAAAGCTCAGTACTATGGAAAATGACGGTCTCAGCCTAGTTATTCAAAATTTGGAGATGTTTTTCTAGGCCTGTACTTAAGTTTCCCCATCTCTTGGTCCTCTGTTGGTAAAATGAGGAAAGTAATTCCTAGGTATCCTAACCACACTGTAAGGAATCCTTAGTATTTGTGGAGTATAAGATGCTGCAGTGGGAACAGCTGGGAGGAAAACAGCAATTTTGTTTGAGGCAGGATTTGGATGATGTGAAGTAAATAAGGGTAAGGGATGCATATTATAGTAGCAGGGTAAAAATAAATAGAAATATTTAGCCACTCACTGAGGAAGACACGGGCTTTGTATAAAAATATAGCCCGCAATCATGTAATTAAAGGCTGTATTTTAACTTGAAGCTGAAGTGAGGAAGCTGTGTGGGTGGTTTTAGCTCTGATATTTCTTAGTCACTGAGTTTCTGCTTTAATAAGTAGCTTTTCAGACATAGCTGTATAATGTAATGGCATGGTAGTAACTTCCATAAAATAAGCTTAACATCGCATTAAAAGCACAGATCCTACTTTAAAACAGACGCAGCTCACTAAACAAAACCATGCCCTTCTCTTCCTGACGCTCATCTCCTCTCTACCCCCGTTTCTCTTGTTGTCACCTCTGTGCTCTCATGTGGGCCAGCGTCCCACATGATGTGGATTTGCCGCAGGTTGATCCGACACCGGTGACGTGGCACTTGAGGGTCCCCGCCGCTGCCTTTGGATGGGCACGGGTCCTCGAGCAGCCTGCAGCGCAAATGACAGCCAGCAGTTTCGTAGCTGATGCTTTGGTTGCCAGCCTTGCTCTCTCCCCAGCTTCTGAAGCCTCCGTGATACCCAGGGATTTCACTGGGGCGTGTTTGCTGACCATGAAACCTATCGAGTCAGCACGGAGTGAAGGCAATAATATTTTTTTTTTTTTTTTTTTTTTTTTTGGCCTTACCTCGTGTTCCTGGATTCTCCCGTTTAATCCCACTTGTGTTGGGGGTTTTGTTTATTTTGTGTAGTTTTCTTTATATGCGTTGCCTTTGTCCAGCCGTGGTTTGTTACAATGGTATGTTATTTCTCTTTCTTTCTCTTGCAGGGAATAAGGAGAAAGCAATGCTGACCCCCCCCCCCCTTTCTCCCCTCCCCGTACTTTTCCAGGCCGCTGAGTTGTGTGCGTCTGCAGAAAGGAGTGATGCTGAATATAGGAAACCTGAAGCCAGGATATATTTTACAGCATGGCAGTTATAATGCAGGATCGTAAGAAATGTTTGCGTTTTGAAATGTTTTATCTTATGTTTAAAGGATAGTGTTTCTGGCAGGGAAAAAAATATGTAAGGGCATTGAATGGCTTTCTTTGCAGGCAATTAAACAATGAAGCCAGTCTGAGGCATTTAAATAATTGTAACAGATGTTTATTGCCTAGTGCAGTTTACTGCATCCTATTATTCCCTTTACATACAGGAGAGAAGAACACATGGCAAACTATACCGTAAAAGAAATTCCTTACTGCCTTGTGAGCAATGTGGCTGCTTCTCTGACTTCTTAATTGAATCACCTTGGGAACGAGTCAGTAATAAATAGTGTTTGGAGAGCAGACAAGTGACTAACTGCCTGAAGGAGCAGCAGCAACTGGTGTGCGAAGACGTGGGGCTGGCGGTAAATACCTTTGAGCAAAGAAACCGCAGTGGGATAGCTCTAAGAGCGATGCTTGGCTCACTCTCATTAAGGATTTTGGTGCCTCCTGAGGGTTGTGTGTTTCTGGAGACTCTTCTTTCCTGAAATCCATTTTGTGTGCTGCTTTGAGAGAGGAAAGATAACGTGGGTCCTTGGGTAGGCTTTGGACAGGACGTTTGTAATCCGGTTTACCGCAGATTTGCTGTGTGGCCTTATTTCTCGCACCTCATCTCGGTGAGGTAGGGTAGCGGTTCGTTCCAGTAGCTGAAGATGTTGCATACGATGTAAGGGTGGATGTCCCGGGTCAGGCCGAAGGTGCGAGGAGCCCCATCTCCCGCGATGACCTCTGGCAATGGCCTCGGCTGGATGACGAGGCAACGGCGAAGGGCAGGCGTACGTGGTATTTCCCACAAATACTCTCCAACCATTTTTGTTGTAGTGCCAGATGTGTTTTCTGTGTCTTTAATAATGTATTTATTAGACCATGTATTTAATTCTGTGTATTTAATTCTGTGTATTTAATAACGATTTTTTTTTTCATTCATTCTCCCCTTGAATTCATGCAGATATTTAGTGTTCAGAGCAGCCTGTGTAAGGCTCTAGGATAGTAAATGTCCTAGAGGAACTCATGAGCTCTTCATCACCTAGTTTAAAAAAAAAACAAAAACAAAACCTCAAAAAGATAAAGCATCTGCTTTCTCTAAACAAACAAAAAACCCCCAACAACATCTCCCCTCCCAATACCAAATCCCCAGACAAAGCCCTGCAGACTTTTAAACTCTTGCCTAGTATCTCGCCAGTTGTCTTTTCCTTAGCTTTGACTAAAATGTGAGGTTTTTTTCAGTGACCATTTCTTTTCTACTTTTTGGCTCAGTTCAGCCAAAGCTGCTTTGTGAATTTGTGTCAGACTTCGCAAAATTTGAGGATTTTGCAAGGGTCTAAAGACGTTTATATTTTTTTGCAGAAAAGTTTCAATGTTTTTAGCTTACGTAGCATTTGGACACCAAGTTTTGATGACGTAAATCGTGAGAGAAACAAAACATTTATTTGCCCAGTGCATGGGGCAAAGTTACATGGTGCCACAGCTACGCTTGTACTGTAATCGCTGCAGCTGTTACTCTGAACTCAAGACTTCTTTTTGCTTATTTCTCTTTCCCTCCTCGCACTATAGCTTTCTAAAGCTCAAGCTGCCAGTGAAGTGCTGCGCGGGATATTTTTGGTGCGTGGGCTTGGTGGGTCTGTCTTTCTCAGCTATCTTCCCTCCTTGTGAGGACGACGTCTAGGATGTGATTCTTGCTCCTTCTTGTTACACTCTAATAATTTTTGTGGATGAAAAGCAAATACACCTTGTAGAGAAAGACAAGAGTTTATTATTAGTGTAATTGAAACCTGAACAGTCTAATGCAAGAATTGTTATTAGTGCTGATCTGGTTACAGAAAAAGAAGGAATACTTCTATAGAGAGAAAGTCTCAGTAATAACAATGATACAGTGAAAGTTGTTATTTACATACCTTCTTAATTTCTACACCTTTTTCTTGGTGTTACGCTTATTCTTCAACTCTCCTCTGGGTCCCAGGTTGGTAGCTCCATTCTGGTCGTGGTGGAGGGGGTGCCAGGGCCACTCATCGGCATCTGGAGTCCTTCACGAGGAGGAACATGGTGCCGATGGTTTCTTCTTCCTCACTCCTCTTTCCTTCCTTCTTTCTCTCCCCCCACATTTGATTTGTCCTTTTGACTCTACGCCCTTTTAGACCTTGCTCTTTTCTCATTGTCTGCAGCTCCGCGTTACATTGGAATTTACTATTTGTGCTGCCTTTTCTGTCTGTTAGATACCGTGTCTTTGCTCTCTGCCTTACCCCTAGAGCCAGTTTTGTCCAGCTCCAGGTCTGCACTTCTTTAACTGGCCGTTGGTGAGTTTTTTATAGCCGTGGGGTCTCCAGGGCCAGCCTGTGCCCCTTGCGCTATCACCCCCTGCCTGTGCTCCTCTACACCACCTCCCGTGTCTCCACCTCTCAAGTCGTCTTTAGTGCATCATTATGTTAGAGCTGTAAATATCCCATTCTTTACAGAAAAACCGCTTGTTACTGCGATCTATATAAAATTAGTCTTGTATCACGCAAAGATGAACAAATGTAAAGCAAATTAACCATAGCCACCTGGTCATCAGGAAAATCGCCATTACAGCTCAACCGAGCTTTGATGATGTTTCTGAATTGCTCTGGTCGGGTTGTACCTGCCCTTTCCCGGTGCAGCGTTTCATCCTCAGGTAAATTGCTATGATATGCGTGACCTTCACAAGGGTCTGGAGGAAAAATACAGCCGGGTGGAAGGTGGCTCGGGCAAGGAGGAGGGGGAGCGGACAAGAATCGGTCAACCCCAGCTGCGGGATGCGGATCAGTGCCTCTGCTTCTCAATGTAACCGGGAGCTTTTATGAAAAGTTTGTCAGAAACCCTTTAGCAGGTTTTGATCTACTGCTTGTCCAGGCGATGTAAGAGTGCAGCGGATGACAGCTGAACTGGGAGCGTTTGAAATTTCTCTCTTCTCTCTCCTGATTATTCAAAGAAGCCTTCACTGGAGAGGCTGCGTCGCTTCCCAGACATGTTAGGAAAGACCACGTACTTTTCTTCAAGCTAAAGAAATCCCAGTGTAATTTCTCAGCTCCAGTTTGGGGTCACTCCTGGGTGTGCCGCTGGGCTTCCTTCAGGAACAGAAACCACCCCACACAAATCGGGATGACGGAAACAGGCCTGAGCAAACAAGGACGGCACGTAACTGACTGAATAATTTAAAGAGACCTGTGTTTAAGGACAAGGGCGCACTGAAAGGCCTCCCGTCAGAGGTTGCCATACCTCTGGAGCATCCGCACGGGCAGCAAGACACCACAGAGAGAGTCTGATGTGCGCAGGTATCGGCTCTGCTGAAATCAGGGCAAACTTTTTTGCAGTGGTGGGACCCGCAGCCTTGCTCAGAGCAACTGGGCCAGCCCTGGTCTCATCTCGGCTGACCAAGTTCCATGGTGGCATCCTGGGGACCAGAGGTTGAAAGAGTCATCTTGGCCCTTAGCTTTCTCATCTCCACCTTTCCCATAACTTGTTAAAACCAGCTTTCTGACATTTCTTTCCTAAGTGAGACCCTTAGCAACAACCTTTTTGTATGTGAGAAAGCAATAATCAAATCAGTCTGCCTTCTCGCTGAAGCAGAACAAATCCGTGGCTGTGTTCCCAGCTGTAAACAAAGGTAAACAGATGTGGGACTGTGGTCATCTCCTTCCCAGCAGGAGAGATTATCAGAAAAACTCCATAAATAATGAAAATATAAATGGGGCATAAAATTCATTTTTAGGCGAAACTGGAAGCCCGTTGCGTACCACTTTTCCAGTTTAGGTGGAGAGCAATCCCTGTCTCACCTTATAAAATTAGAGTGATTTTCTTCTCGGTGAATATTTTAAAACTTTGAACTCTCCACAAATCCCCTCTCATGTTTGATTGTTTGTTTTCCCCTTGCTGTGTTTGCCGGCTACTTAAAATGAAGAGGTTTTCTTTCCCAGCCATTCCCTTTTTCCCCTTCCTTTTTTTTTTCTTTACCCCCCCCCCCTACCATTTAGACCTCTTCTTACTCTGCCAGATGTCTCAGCTGCACGCTATCACCTTTCCCAGATTCTATCCTAACCTTTTGGGCATTAACTCGTGTGCTTGGTTATGAGTTTTCACAAACAGTATCAGAGTAGCAGTCAAGAGGGAAGTTGAAAATAATACAAATTTGAGGCAAATACAGTGCATTCTCAGTTCATGTCTCGTCACCGGGCATAGAAAATGGTATGTATTACTACTCCCTACGTACGTCGTCGTTATCCTTGCCATTTGCAGCTCATTTTAGAGACTGTTCTTAGGAAAAAAAGCAAAGCAGAACAACCCACCCTCCTGCTATACCTCCAGTCCTGACACAAAATCAATTGTAGCGGATTTCGTATTAAAATAACACCTGCCTTGAAAACAAGGAGCGGCTGGGCAGGAGTGGCACTGGGTCCAGTTGGCTGAGAGGAGACAGAGGCTCCAGATCCTCTCTGGAAACTGTGGGTCCCCTCTGGAGATTAGGAGGCCTGGGAGTTGGGGTTTCCCCATCTCCACAAATACTCTGCCTCTGCTTTGGGGTGGGGAGGCTGCCTGAGCACCTATTCCTGTGCCTTAGCTGAAAATCACGTCAAATTGGGGATGCTCCTGCGACATGTCAACGGAGTAGTGGATTTTTTTTTTTTTTTTTTTTTGAAAATGGGATCAGGGAGCTCTGGGTGACTGAAGACAGATCCCAGGCTGGTCTTCAGGAGGAACCACTGCTGGAAGCCAAGGGCTGGGCAAGTGGCTAATGCGCTTTAAAAAGCGAGCCCTCGAAAAGCATTTAGGCCGCATTCAGTGATGCCGTAGCACAGGGTCCTAGCTTTTTGCGGAGGGAGAAAGTGTAACTGCACAGCAAGGCTTGGTAAAAGGGTTTAGAGCCGAGGCTGCTGTTGAGTTTGTTGAAACTTCTTGGGTTTTGGCATTTTTGGGGGGGATAATGAAATAGCAACCAGGCGATAGCCCCCTCGTACGGCTCCTTTTTAAAATAAGCCGTACAGCGAGGCTGCTTCTTTCACGTGAACGGTGAGGGCTTCCACTAGCGCGGGAGGGCCAGCAGTGGGGAGAACTCCTTGCAGGCGTCATTCCCGTGGGACGCGCGAAGCCGCCAGATCGTACGGCCGCGCTTTGCCGCGGGGCCGGCAGCCAGCACGGGAATTCGTGGCGAATATTTCCCACGGCCCGGAGGCACGTCCTTCTTGTCAGAGGGTGCAGATCCGCGCTTGCACAGCACTCTGCCCGGTCCACAGGCATCGGTCCCAGCCGTCGGTCTGCCCCGAGAGCGTTCCCCCTCGCCCCGGCAGCGAGAGCGTATCGTAATCCGCGAGGTGAAGAGCATTAGTGGCACATTTCTATTAGAGCATTATGGATTATAGCAATCCTGCCTCTTGGGAAATAGTTTAAAATTTCTTCTGTTTCAAAATGGAAAGAAAAGTAGAAAGTTGTGACTATTTCTGCAGAATGCAAATTAAAGAAAAAACAGTTCAGAAATACTCATGAGTTCTAAGTACGAGGTGCATCCTGAGCATCCCTTGGCAAAAGCAAGGCAAATGCAGCAAATGCTGGGTTTGGGCACATCTTGCAGGCTGTTGTGGATTATGGTTGCCTCTTAGCCCACATAACTGAATGCGAAGTCACCTCCTCTGGTGCTTGGAGCGCTTGGAGAACCCAGTTTAACCTCATCTTCCATGGGAGGTCATTGGCACCCTCGTGTCCCTGGAGACTCCCCCAGCAAGCGCCATGAATCAGGCAGTATCATGGGATGGAGAAATGCCATCTCTCCTGTTAATGGTTTCCAGGATCTATAAAGCAGTTTAATGTTTATTGGAACGAAGTCTGGAACATAAGGGTTTCTCCTCCGAGCTGAGTGCCCTCACCAGATGACAACTGATCTGGCTCATTGAACGTTTTAGTCTTTGTGGAAATTGTATTAATTCCAACAGGAGGAGAAAATGAGGGAAATTTACCCCTGAGTGCCCAGAACTGTGCTGGTGATGTTGCTCTCCTGAAAAGCTGTGAATCCTGGTCCAGGTTCCCTCCCCTAGTCTGGCAGACCCGAAGCCAGGTTTGGAGTCACCCAAGCATCTTCAATCTCACTTCACGGTGCTCCTAGGGGCCGGTATGGGAGCAGGGCAAAGGGGTCCCCAGTGTTTTTAAGGGAGAAGCGGGAGATTTTAAATGTTGTAATACTAGCAAATATTTGGTCTTACATGCAGTCCACAGTGGTTTCTCCTGCCCTTGGAGACGGAGACCTAGTGCAACTCTGAGTGTGGTCTACCGGTCCTAACCTCTTTCCCTCAGTGTTTTTGCACTGGCTAATGCCTGGCTAGGGCAATCTCTGCAGTCACTTCAAGTAATGCGATGAAGAGGATGATAGAACAAGATTTGGTGCCAGAGAGAAAAAAACAGGGAGATGCTGATTTAAGGTCCCAGCCCCTCTCGTTTCAGGTCACAGGAGAGAAAGCGGAGAGGAGAGCTGCAGCTCGGGGATGCAGAGCCGTGGTGCTGGTGCCGGAGGAGAGCTGCTCACTGGAACGAGACTGATGGCTAATGACTGGTATAAGGGGCTGAAGTTATCAGTCAGCGGTGCTCGGTACACACTGATAAAATTCCAGGGAGGTGACCTGCCTTGTCCTGTGGCATTTCTGTAGTTTGTGTCTTGTGAGATCTGGGGGGAGAGGGACAAATGATTTGTTTGTATTAATAAAAGCTTATTATAGCACTGTGGATTTACACGCTGCTTTGCAAACTTAGCTGTGTTCCTTACCCCAAAGAGTTTATAACTCTTAAGTCTTTCATAGCAAATCCATTGAATAAACTCAATTAATTATTTGGAGGGGAACAGTGGTGAGATGGGAATCATTTAACTCTGTCCTTAGAAGTGAATTTACGCCTGCATGAGGTGAATTTGAAGCATTATGCTGGCTGACTTGCTTGAGTGCCTGGCTAAAAAGCTGACTTTTTTGTTTGCTTTCTTACTTTTGTCATGATTTGTGCTTTGTGCCAGAAACACGCAAACCGGTGCTGTTTCCTGGAGATGACCCCTGCTATGTCTGACCAGTAGATCAGACAGGTAATTTCTTTTCAGCGCACAGAAATGCCTTTTCTTGTCTGCATCCTTGTTATTAGTACCTCAACAGAGAGAAACATCTGCTGCTTGCTCAGTTTCCCCCTTGGACTCAGACCTCTTTCTCGTTCTGATCCAGGCTCAGAGCAACCTGAAGAAGAGGAACAACTCCAACACCTCTGTGTGTCCAGCCCTTGGATGTTGCCTGCCTGCGGGCTTCTGGTGGTGGAGGGAAGATCAGGGAGATGAGGTGGACCTCGGCTTTCCCTCACGGCAGTCCTGGCCGTGCATCCCCCGGGATGCGGAGGCTGCTGGATGGAAAAATGTGGTGAGCAGGAGCTCGCCCAGTCTCCAGCCCTCGTCCCCTGCTCTCCAACCTGCTGCTCGGTTGCGAGGAATTGCTGATCATCCTCCTTCCTCCCCTGCTTAGCCGGCAGCGCTGAAGGTGGTAAGTAGGTTTTGGCTAAGCACCACGACAAACCGTTGCTGGGGCCAAGCAGGGAGGAGGGGACGTAGCAGACGTACTCTCACAGGACTGAATTTCGCCATCCTCAAGGACCTGGAAAAACAGAGAGCTGGTACTGACTGAGCTTAAGGCAATGATTTTTCAGCCTTTGTCAGTCTGCTGCCCTAGGCTACCTCCTGCTTGGATTATGCCAAGGGAAGGGTCCATATGTGCTCTTTAGAGACCTTTATTGAATACTAAGGTCCTCAGCGACATGGAGCTAGCGAGATCCCTGGGTCTGACTGCAGAGCAGTCGTGCTGTAATGAACCTGGACTTGGCTTCCCTGCTTGTAAAGACCTTTCCTCTCCCTTAAACAGAGAGGAAGGGATTTGTGTCCAGTTAGGTGAAAGGCACGTTAGCTTGGGCCCATCTTTGTAACAAGCTGCTCCCAAATTTGAGTCACGTTCAGATCCAGAGGCTAACTTTGTAGCTGGAGCCCACCTGTAGCATTAATGGAAGTGTTTCATTTAAAGCAGCATGGAGCTGGCTGACAATGCTTGCGAGAAGCATCTCGTGCTGTTAGCAGGCGCTGGTCCTGCTGGGAAGGGGGTAAATGAATTCTGCTGGCTCTGGGAGGCAGGGAGCTCATTACTTTCCTGGAGTAGCAAAGTAATAGTGTCAGCAAGAGAGCGGGGGAAAAAAAAAAAAAAAAAAAAAAAGAAGTCCTGTATGTGGACTCCCAGGCGCTCTTGACTTAGCGGTGCGGATGCGGGGATGGGAGGGTCGGGGTTGGGTGCTGAACGGGGCTGGGTATACGCAGGCAAGCAGAGCCCCCACCACCCACAGCCAGCATTTGGGCTACGTGTCCAGAGCTGATGCTGGAAAGATGGCTCGAGCCTAGAGTGTACTCAGTTAGCACCAATAGTTGCCCAGGTGTGGGTGAGCTCTGTGGGACCCCCGGGCTGGGCTTGTACCTGCTCACCCAATGCGCCGTGTTACCAGGCTTGCCCGGTCCTGATGCTGATGTGAGCCGTGATGCGATGGCATGAGCGGCAGCAGCAAAAGCTCCACTCTTCTCTTCTCCTGGTGTGGCCCTTGACTTGAGTTTGAACCAGAAGTGCTGCACAGGCCTGGAATTTTTTTTTTTTTTTTTTTTTTTTTTTTTTTTTTAGTTCTGTCACTCTAAAAGATTTTATATCACTGTGATTTATATCAGCTGGGAGGTACAGCTTCCCGGCATTCTTTCTTTTCTGTCTTAATGGCTTTTTAGAGCTGCATTACAGCCAAAAAGAAAGAAGAGACAGGTGTTAAATTAGGAGAAAAGGGGGTCACCAGAAAACCTGACTGTACATCTACCAGGTGCCTTTTCTGTGTCCAGGGAGTTTCTGCAACCAACAGAGCAACTGAAGCAAGTTTGCCCGTAGCTGCTGCTTGTTTGCTTATGAAAAACGGGAGCCAACTCCAGAGCTGTGCAGCGGGAGCTCCAAAATGCCGAGCGTTTCCCCGGGGTGGGCCGTTGCAATGGGTACGTGCTACTCGGTGAGTTTTCCCTCCTGAGCTCAGTGAACGTCAGGTCCAAACCCTGCAAGGGTCTGTCCGAGCGCCGCCCCGTGTGCAAGGGCTGCTGACGAACCAAATAGCCCCTGAGTGACGGTGGCAAAATTTGCTCGGGTGGTTGGGTCCGTCACGCGTTTTGTTCGTAACCTCTTTGAGTTTGATTCCTTGAACTTGTGAGAGCAAAGAGGGACTGTGCTTCCAAAATGACTCGAGAGGCTCCCCATAGTCTAATGCCGGACTTTCTGCCTCTCTCGTTGGCAAAGAGGTTACCCTTGCTATGCAGTCAAAAATTGATCCGGAGGGAAACATTTACCCCTCTTTGACTGTTCAGTATTTGGTCCCTAGACGATATGATTGATATACAGTGTGCTGTATATTTTATTAGGTGAAAAAGTACCCACTGAGGCATAGTATCATTTCCAAGGGTGACCTTGTGACAGCGGGCGGCAGCAGTGCACATAAAAATGATAAAAGCCTGGCTAAAATCCCTGGCTGCATAGGTTGAAGAGATGGCTCAGAAACTGTTGATAGATGGGTTAGATTAACAGATACGCATAGGCTCAGAGGTTGACTTTTTTAAAAAAAGGCAAATCAGGGAAAGAAATGAATGCAGGCGAGCTCACAGAGAATCAAGAGAAAGGCAAATGCAACGGGAGAGAGGAGGACGAGGGGAGAAAGGTTTGGTTTTTTGAAAGAAAGCACTCTTCATGAGGAAATATGGCCAGACTGAGGTGTTGGCGTGTTGGTTCGCGCTGCAGAGGGAAACGGGAGTGTAGACTGCACTAAACTGCATATGGGTTTCTCTATCCCTGTTAAGTTCTCTCTCTGTCTTTACTTCACTTGGTTACGCGTGGTGTGTGTTTGTAGTGAGTGTTCTGGCAGTGTAGATAAATTATCACATTGATTTTTCTTTCTCACTTTTTTGATGGGGCAATGGGGAAGGATTTTGTGTATTATATAGAAAGCAGAGTGGCTGTTAACAACCCGCTGGGTTTAGTCTCCCACTGTATAGGAGAGATGCCTGAACCAGAACTTGGAAACGAAATCCCTTCAGCTGCAGGGGAGCTGGGGGTCTGCATCTGAATTTGCCACTCAGGACCACCTCTAGTACCCAGTACAGCAACAAACTACCCTGGCTCCCCAGGACTGTATATATTGCAGCTCAAGACAAGGAATATCATAAATTGACAAAATCAGTGATTGATGTGCTCGTGGTCAATGTAACAGATCTGATTGTTTTTTGAGCTGTCATTGCAGCTGGAGTAAAGAAGTAATGCTTTCTGTTCAGCACCGTTTGGGTTTTCATGCCCTACTCTGGCAAGACAGAGATATTAAAGGTGAACAGCTAAGAAAAGGGCTTGAAGCAGTCAAGGGAAGAGAGAAGAGATTAATATTTCTGCCCAGAAGCTGGAGATGAAAAGGGAGAGTTGTGCCCGTGACAAACATTACCTTGAGTCACTCACCACTGACAAATGGGTTTGCTGACCAGAGTGCCTCATTTCTCACCAGGGAAGTGTGGCTCAGACCAGAAACTGGTGACCAGGAGTTTGTTACCCGAATTTCCCCGAGTTACCTTTCAAGGCAGTGGAATCTGCTAACAGGTTGGGAAACACACAAACTTAACCTTCAGTTCCCCAACCTGTAAAATGTCCCCTAGAGGATGCAGAAAATAGTGGAAGAGAAGTGATCCTCACTGGAAGTGGTTATTTATTATTAGCATTTGTCAACTTTCCACATCTAATCGTTCTCTCCGAGTTCCTTGTTGGCAATAATGTGACTCCTACGCAATCTCGGTTGCCTTTTCGTACCCTGGTGTGCTCTGAGGAGCAAAAGTGCTGCCTGTAGCCAAAGTGTTAATCCAAAAAGTAGTATCAGTGCGTTGTGCTGCTCATCACATCTCCCTGTGGCTGTGCCACGTTGGTTCATTGCGGTTTTGCTGGCTTCAGCTTGCGTTGCACTCCTGCATCTGCTTGTGTTTTCATTTCTCCGATCTGGGGTGTTGGATACCCGTACATACCATCTTATAACGTGGGGTTATACACGCCAATGTTTAAGGTCAATCTTAATAGCATCCGCAGGTGAGTCTGGGGAGTAAAGTTGGGATTTCGGGGGGCAGGGAAGGGAAAGGTCCGGGGATGGCATGACAGTCGAGCCCAGCTGTCAGGTTAGCTAAAGCAATGCTGTGATCCTCTGAATATTTACTTCCAACTATTTATAGGGCCATGTGTCACATGTTCCTTATGGTTATTTTAGTAGAATTAATGCTTAGAGGATATTCTCAATGAAAAATGTTTCCCATGAGTGAGTCAAATCAAACAAATAAATTTGCTGCTTACCATAAAATAGCAAAGGTACACTTAATTTTCCTGCTAGGATGACATCATTTCTGTGGAGACGCTAGCAAAATATCTCGAGTGCATACAGTGCTTTGAAACGAAAATAGCTAGGTTATAAGGTATTTTGAGTGCAACGCAAAAATGACTGTGAAGGCTGAAAAGAAGCATGTATGTTTTGACTTTGATTTTTACTTCAGTTGTGGAATTGTCTGGATTACATACAGCCACCTCAGTCAAAACTGGTGCAAAGTAACATTTCTACCTACATATGCCAACAAGGTTGAGGACAATAAGGATTCAGATACTGAAATGAAAGCCATCCCTTAAGAAAACATAGGTTCGTTACTTGGTACAATTGTTGGTACTACTGCAGAAAAAAATGAACTGTTAAATGAATGTTCATTATGGATAAGGAAACGTGCTTTAGCATACATTTGGAAGTCACAGTGATACTGAAATTCTGTTTTGAAAGCAGGTAATGAAATGCTAGAGAACCATTGCTATCATTGAATATCTTAAAATTTACATGACCAAGTAACTCACACCCAGGAGTTCAGAAAAGATTTAGCCAAGAAGAGTGCACATTGGTTGTGAGCAAACTGTGAAGGACACATCAGAGAAGGGTGTGTGCACATACATGAACTTGAGAGGCATTGGGATTGCATAAAATCATACTAATTTTTTTAAAAAGATACTTTGAAACCACAGGTAACTAAAGGCGGATTTGCCTAGCATTAAATTTGGTCCAAAAAGAGAGAGACATAATTAGAAGAGAAGAGAAACAGGAAGACAACTGATGCCTTTCAACGTTGTTTTGTGGAAAACATGTCTTGTGGAATTTAGACAGCTTTTTGATGGGATTACAAATTTGGGTCATGATGGTAAATGTTCACGTGATATACTTCTCTAAGGTGTTGGACTTGGTGCCACAGAAGATTCTAATTAAAGGTTAGCAGTGGGTAAACTAAATGTAGCACACAAATGGATTAAAACTGGCTTACCGATAAATCTCCAATAGTAATTGTAAATGAGGAATCATCTCACAAAAGAAGCGTATCCCACAAGGGTCCCCCAGGGATCTCCTCTTGCTCAATTCCTTTCGTCTTTCCCCAGTCTTTTGGAAGAACGTATAAAATCATTGCTAATAAAGTTTGTGGATGACATAAAGGTGAAAAATAATAAGGACAGTTTAGTTCTACTGGCTGAACTGAATTACTTGATAAGGCTGGACTTTTCTGAGCGAAATCCTTTTTGATGCGGCCAGATTCAAGGTCACGCATCCAGAAGTGGAGCATTTCGGTCACTCTTACAGGATTAGGGGCTGCTTCCTGATAGATAGCAACTGCAAAGAAGACATGTGGTAGATAACCCACCGGCCCCTGTTGGGATCTTGTTGCTGAAAGCTGCTTTTGAATATGTACTGAGAAAATTAAGAGCCCTATTCCCTGTTTCTAGTGCCATGTGCGGGACTGGCGAGACCGTTTGTAGAGGTCTGTGAACAGCAATGTTTCCAGGAAAATTCTGAGGAAACAGGAGGCGTTTACAAAGAAAAAGTAAAAGATTGGCTTAAAGCTTGAATTATATCCAGTTATTGTTTTTTCTTTTGTTAGTTCATATTTTTGCTCCATATATTTAATGTAACTCTTGGGCAGAGGAGGAGGATGGAAATTAATCTTGGGTTTCACATTGCTAGCTGCTTTATTGTTCAGCAGTGGATAAATACAGTCCCTATCTCTAATTCTAAGTAAGCCTGCATGACTGTACACACAATTATTCTTTTTATCTCCAGACTCTGTCTGTAATACCTACTTTCCTCCTCTTTTCTAAGACTGGGCCCAGATGTCGCTAACCGCTACAGACTAGCGGAAAGTCCAAACCCTCCCAAATAACCGGCAGGAGTTTCAGTGCCCGTCACAACCTGCTGAGGAGGTTTGCTTCGCAAAGTCTCTACTAGAACATAAGAACTAGAGGCAGGACAGAAAGAGAAACGATGCACCAACCAGCTGAGCAGCGGAGACCTCCGTGGGTTGTAGCTGTCTTCTGAATGTTGTGACTGTACAGCGGGAACTACACAATTATTTTCACTTCGGTGCTTTTGTTATATATGGCCTGAACCCAGAGTAGTCTAGGAATAAGCCAGGAAAAATCACAGCTGCAGCTAGACCTGGGCATCCTCATAACCCACAGACAACTTGTGATGCTGTCTCGACAGGGAGAGGTCTGGTATAGCAGCGTTGTAACCAGTATAGCACCGGTATAACTGGTGATACTAAGTCTCGGAGAAGTTTGCTCTGTATGTTACGCTGAAGTGCAGAGCAAGAGAAGGAATGGCATTTATGGTGACCTAAGGGCGTGGGGGAATTGGCACAAATGGGACAGGGTCTGTATGTCCCTTAGGAAGAAGATGAATAAAAGGGTATTTATTAAAAGTATAATATAATAAAGGATGGCCCAGATGTAAGACAGGGTAGCACTTCTGTTTTCCCTGTTTCATGAAGTAAGAATGATAAGACTAAGGAGGGGGAATTCAGTACTGAAAAAATAAAATACTTTCTTTCTCTTCCTGCTTATAATTAAACTACGGAGCAGATTGCCACAGGTTGATACTGAAATACTTTATTAAGCCTGTGTGTTTGAATTATATTATGCTAATTACTGTAGCTCGCGCTGCATTCTCTTGATATCCTTATGTCTGCCTATCAAGAATACCCAGAGTGGTCGGAAGGACCATTGTTAAAAATATTGAGGGGTGGACAGGTCTCCTAAGCCTCTCGCTTCAGGGCTTAAACTAATCTTCAGCTACCAGAGATCCGCTGGGGACAGGACATGGCTTGGAGGAAAGCTGTGGTGGGGTAAGGTGCAGGCCACGGCCAGAGCCGAGGTGCGGGACCATTTCGCCTTGGTTCTGGTTTAGCGTCCTCAGTTCTTAATTCTGGACTTGCCTTGCTGGTTTTTTGCTTCTTCACGTGGTGTAAAGCGGCACAGTGCTTTCGGTTTCAGCAGAATGCTACTGATTTATGCCATGCTTTGCCTAGACCTGAATGCATCAATATGGTGATAATCCCTGCTGCATCAGTCAAACGTACAAACCTTTTTCCCCTGATACCCTGGTAGAGTTTGCATTTGGGGGAATCTCTTGGTTTTTCCTTCTACAAGAAAAAAATCTTCCACCTGAGATCCAGGAAAAAGGTGTTTGTTTCTGGTTGGGTGCTTTTTCCAGCTGAGATTGAACAGACATTTTGTGAGCAACCAGGTGGAGAATTTTGGTCCTGCTTAGCGAGACTTACTCTTCAGGTGCTCACTTGCAATTTGCAAGCACTTCTGAATATCTTCTGGCATGTGAACTCTCCATTCTCTGGATGATGTTTTTTCGATTCCTTGTATTGTGCAAATATTCTCGCAGGTGGCAGGCATGCTGCAGAAAAACCTTTTGATCCTTCAGAATCACCAACCTCTTGTAATCTTGTTTTCCAGCTTTGTAAATGTTACCCCCACACGTACAGCTTCTTGTTATGCTCAGATCTTCGCTGTTACTTCTTCATTTCAAACAGCATCATCTTCCCTGTCTCTCA
The DNA here is from genome assembly GCF_900496995.4 of Aquila chrysaetos chrysaetos. Taxonomy (NCBI): domain Eukaryota; kingdom Metazoa; phylum Chordata; class Aves; order Accipitriformes; family Accipitridae; genus Aquila; species Aquila chrysaetos. Next base: position 73,120,360 of record NC_044007.1, read on the forward strand.
ACGTGCTGCATCACATTTCCCCAAGAAAAAGAGCGATTTCTCGAAATGGTCACTAGATGGCTACACTACCGCACAGGATTTCACAACTCTGCTTTTCCAGACCTTCAAGCCGTTTCTCACGGCCCTCTAGTTTGTAATATCTTTGGTCTGAATTGCATTTGAGCCACAAAATGCAATTTCCATATCTTCAATTTTCTTCTCAGCATGTTGCAATATAATTCCACACCATTCAAGTTCGTTGTATAAAGAAGTCGCTGGGGCTTAAACGGCATCTAACCTCTGAAGCATCTCGTATTGTCCACCATTGGAAACAGGATCCTGGACTGCATGCCCCATTGGGTTGATCCAATAGAGCAACTCCTGTCTTTCTGGAGTCTCTGAAGAAAACCTTTGGAGTCAGTTGGGCACGACCTGGTGTGTCTATTGACCCGGCTCTGGCTGAGCAGCTCTGAAAGCCCCGAGACTGGGCACAGGTGTCGGTCCGCGATTCAAACCTTCACTCGCCACCGCTGCTGTTTTACAGGGGGATTTCTGAAGGGGGGGGGGGGGGGGGGGAAATCCGTCTATTTGCCTATTGTAAGCTAGAACAGACTTTAGGAACAAGAAGCGACAAATACCAGAGACGCGTTTGCCTTCCTCACTACCTTGTTTCTGTCTCTCATTCAAATCAAAGGCTAATGCAAACGTTAAACTTTCCAACAGAAATGATTTCTTGCAATAGTTGGCAGGAGGGACCTAAAAAAGGCACGCGAGGATTAATTTTTGCCATATATGTTGTGTTCGGATCCACGCAGAATAGAAATGCATTCCTCCTCCGCCGAAAGTCCCTGTTTGCGCCCTTACACAAATCCTCCCACATTCTTGCGAGTAGTTACAATAATGACATTTATGTAATATCGCTAGGTGTTTATAGCTGCGTCGTCTGAACGTGAATCTGGATATAAATAATAGGATCGCCGTCTCCGGCGAGCTAGAGAAATGTTATCTGTGTTTTACAGATGAGGGAATCGAGGTAAATGGGGGGGAGGCGAAGTGAAAAACTGCTCTCACCTGCAAGCTGCGGCACCCTGCTATATTCTTGGGCAGCGCGAGGCTGCGGGCGGTCAGTCAGCCCGGGGACGCCAGCCTCCGCGCCGAGGGCGAGCGCTGGGATGGTGCCAGCGGCGACGCTGGCGTGGGGGCAGGAGAATAAGGGAGGGAGCATTCCGCAGAAGGGGACGGTCCGGAGAAAAGACCCTTCTGGAGTGAAAGAAAACACCCGGCTGAGGAATAAGGTGCGTGGGGTGCGGTGGCACCATCCCAAGTTTTCCCAAGTCAGGTTTTTCAAGTTGGTTGTCCGCTGGCGGTTCTGGGAACGCGATATGAAGAGCAGGGCTATAGATAGGTCCGTCTTCATATATTTTCAACCGGGAGTCCACAAAGGAGGAAAAACATCAGAAAAGGAGAATTAACAGAGCACACAGGCTGGGTCTTTCTGCCGCATGGCCATTTGGAGCTGGGGAGGGTGGCATGTGGTTCCCCCCCACCAGGCTGCCCTGGCTGCAGCGGTGGCCGCTCACCAGTAGCCCTGTGGGCAACCAGTTGCTTCCAAGCGACAAAGCAAAGCTGGATGGTTTGCCTGTGAATTCCCCATGGGAAATAAAGCTCCCCGTGTTGCAGACATTCAGCCTGTTGTAAAAGGGAAACTCAAAAAGCAAAATCCCTCCACAAATGCAGATGAGCTCTGAACTGTGGGTTCCAAAAGAGCATCCCAGTTGTTCGCTCTGGGCAGGCTGGAGCCGGGGATGCGCTTTCTTTGGCTCTAAAAGGTATTTCGGCCATTTCAGAGGCAAGATAAGTTGGAAGAAGAGCTTCAAGCTGGCGTGGGCTGATTTGCTCACAAAGCTTCAGAAAAATATTAAAAAATGGTATGGTTGGTGTAATTGTCAGACATATAAATGTGTACATGAGAGTTCCTAGGGAGCATTGCGAGTTTGACTGCCAGGCAAAACCAGTATTAATTTCAGATAGTCATCTATAGTGACAACAGGTTTTTTTTCAGGGAACTGCTTTGCAGTCTGTGCTATTGAAATTTAGAGGCAAAGGAAGGTATTGATGGGAGCCAATATCTCCAATGTGGCCATCTCAGCAAAACTCCGAATATGATGATCAACATCGCAGCGATCGTTTTATTTCGTCAGCACAAAGCTGTGAATCAGCAGTGGCTAATGAGAAACACCAGTTAATAATGGGATTGCAGCAGAATTGTCCGGACCGTTTTAGGCAGCGACGTGTAATTTTGTAAACGGAGCTGGCACTTGTTCGAAGGGGAAGGGTTTAAAGGCAAAGCGGTTCCTTCCGAATCCTCCACTAACCCGTCATAGAAATACTGATGCATTGGCGACAAGGATGGCTGCTTAGCTTTCACCTCTTCTTGAAGTTTCTGCTACAATCCCATACCATCTGTCAGGATGCTCAGTGAATAGGTTACATTAAAATCCTACGCACCATTATGCAAGTAACTAGAATCCCTAATGACTTGACGGGTGCTGTGTGGCTCTCCCAAGAGGCTGGCGGCTACGGAGGTTCTCGCTTCTTGCACCAAGGAGGTGGCAAACACAAGCAAAGCCCTGGGACTGCTAAGGCAGCTTATACAGCCCTGTCCTCTGCTCCCCAGGAAGATTTTCTTAGGGACATTTCGCAAGTGGATGAATAGTTTTGGCTTTGCTTTATCCAAGAGCAGAGGAGAATATAATCTGGGCTAGGAGTGTGGCCCAAGGCTTTAATAACCCCTTGCTGCCCTCTGGGGCTGCTCTACATTGAGTTTTTCCCAGCAATTGTGCCCTTTCGCAGTTCACGTGATATGCCGCAGCTCATGAACCATTTTGCTGAGAGGTTAAAGCCAGCTGTGGACCACAAAAGGAGGGGGCAATCATCTAGGCAGGAACACACTTGTCCCTGCGGCTCTAAAATTGACCTTCCCTCCTGGAACGAACAGCTCCAAGGAGGAGAACGGGCACCCTTGCCCCTGCTATGTGGCAGACCCTGTCCCAGCTCAGGAGCTGGGAAATGCTCCAAAAACCTTGGAGAAAAAAAAAAAAAAAAGAAGAAATTAGTTTATATTCTCTGTTCCACCCCAGATCTGCCTGTGGATTTCTTACAGCTGCAACCTGGCCTCAAAAACTGCCAATGCGTAACACAGCGTTTCGTGTACAGCACACTAGACAATTATTGCGAGAAGGCTGTTTCATTTTAGAAGAGTTGCAGAAACGTTGCCTCAGCAGTCGGCTTTCTAGCCAGAAACGGCTGCCTTCCTCGTTCCTGTGCTAGTCTTTTCCATCCAAATCTCAGGGCCTTGTTTCATTGGGATTAACTTCATTCAGCCTCCATTTTGAGATTAACAAGGAAGTTACTGACAAGATTAAATAATTTTCCTCCCCCCCCCCCCCCCCCCCCCCCCCAAAATCAGAGATGAAACAGGCACTGACTGAATTCGGTGGTCACAAACATAAGATGCAGACTTTCCCATGATTGTGCTTAAACCCTACTTGAAAGAGAGACTTTTTGGAACCATAAAATACTTTTATCTGCAGGATTGAAATTGGGTTAGCAATTTCCTCAAAGAACAGAAGAAAACTGACTGCTCTGGGTCATGCAGTGTGCTTGCATGCCTTTGAAGTAGTCTTTTTAAAATTAATGTCCCAATGCACAGTTAAACTTGCTGCTTTTTTTTTTTTTTTTTTTTTTGCTGACACTGAGAGGTCTTTGGAGTCAATAAGGTTATTTTTCATCTCGTTGGATAACCAGAGGATGGTGATGGGAGCCGGGAAGTGCACAGATCTCCACCAGCACCGGGTAGCGAGTTTCAGAGGAACAGTCCCAAACGCTCATTCAGACTTTGATTAATCGTGAGCTGTTCCTGATTCTGGCCACAGTCACTGTCACTGCCGTAGATTTATGTTGTTGTGCTTTCTTTGCTCATTACAATTTTTCAAGAGGAAAAGGCATTCATCAGCTCTGACATCAGACAAAAACTAATGAGTTGTGTTACCCGAGCCTATTCAGCGATGAGAGCCCCGAGAAAAGTGTCGCAGCTCACTCTGCCCACGTGGACCATGATAATGTGTAAAGAAGCACGAGGCTTGGAGTAATTGTGAGCAGAAAATAATTACCGAGCCCCAGTCTCCAAAAGGGAGTGTGGTTGAATGATTTTAACTCTGAACCGGTCGGCAGGACCCACAGATCAGTCCTCGGTGCTGCTAATGGCTGTGGGCAAGTAATTTAAATCTGTATTTTGATTTCTCTGCGAAGGGCATGTGACAGTTGTGGTTTCTGGAGAGAATGGGTACTCTATAAATGTGGGCTCTGATCTCTCTGGCTGATTGGAGGTGTACTCTAGTAAATGACAGCAGAGGATGAGCCTTTGAGTATGGCAAATAATTCTGGAGGGAACCTAGAAGTGAAAAATACTAAAAATCAAACGGGTTTAGGAATAGTTGTAGATAACGGTTAGTAGCAGAGATACATCATCTGGACCAGAGCAACTTCTTTCAGAGCAACTGCTTTCCTCCTCGGTCCCATTTAAGAAATTGCTTAAACCTTGCTTTGATGTTTGTGATGCTCAGGAATCCCACAGGCAGCAAATATTCTGGTGCTACTTGGTGTTTAGGTCCACGCTATCTTACTGCTGTATTGCACTCCACCATCTCTTTTATGTTCACCTGTTGTTTGCCCTCTGATATTTGTATTTCAAACCCTGTGGGTCAAAGCCGGCTTGCGTTACGCCCATGTGCAGTACCTACTACTGTGAATTGAGGTTATACCGTGCTGTCATGTAGTTAATAATTGGTTTTCTGGTCCATGCTCTGGCAGACGGCTCTGGACTGCCTGGTCCTATTTGGGCTGCCGATACTCTGATGTGGCATTCCTTTGCTTTTCTCATTTTCACCTGCACCGCGGTCCAAGTAAGCTGTTAAGTACAACTGCGATAGAGCAGGGGATATCATTGTCTTCTCTGAATACACAGATGCATTCTGACGCCTCCTAATCCTCAAGGCTGGGTTGTCAATAGAAATTGGAAACACTGCGGTATCATCATATCTCACCTCCAATATAATCCTAACACAGGGTCTGTGGCCTTGGGTATGTGACGGATGAGTTTTTATGACTGTGTTCAGTTGCTTTATAATGGCATATGATGATTGTGCTGTCGATAACTAGCTATAACCTCTGCCTGCTTTACGGGTTGTTCTGCTCCCTTAACTGTGGCTCTACAGCCTTGAGCCCTAAGTTTTAAATCTGTACAGGAAATAACGGGCATCTTCGAAATTAAGACTTATATTCCTCTCATTATTAATCAGCCCTTCCCTGGCAGGTCCTGATTGTGCTCCATGCTGTATTAGCATCACTGCAATGCTTGAGATCCATCCCCTCTCTTGTCCTTTTCTTTCTCTGATTCTTTTTCTACCTTTTAGGCTAAGAAGGGCCATTCAGTCAGAAGGTGGCAGGTATGAAGTGGTGGAGTTTAACACACAAAAAAAAAAGCATCAGCGAACAATGCATTTGTTAGACTGTTTCATGTTAAGAGGGAAGGAAGGGGTTTTCAGAGAACGGAGAAGAAAAATTAGAGAGCAGCGTGACTAGATCTGAATTCAGATTGAGGTTAGGTAACTTCAGAGAGTTTCTTTGGGTTTGGTTTTTTTTTTTCCCTGACTCAGGACAGCCCTTGAAGAAAAGTCAACAGATAAAAAAGAAATAGGCCTAAACCTAAATCCTGGTCTTAATTTACTGAAACCCTGGGGAGTCCAGATTTTGCTCCGTGCCCAAGCTTTGCACTTCGTGGCCAGGGCGGAGCCAGTTTGGATTCCACCCCCCCAGTTTTCTCCAGCAAAAGCAACAAAAGGAAACACTATGAGTCATGCTAACGAGCTGGATCATAACATCATTTCATGATCTCACCTTGGGTGAGATGCCAGGCGCCCTGAGGGCACTAATTAGGTCATGGTGGCCCCGGGGCAGCCTCGCTGGGGACAACCACCTCCCTCTGTACGTGCCTGGGGGCTCCAGCTCAGGTCAGGGTGCCCCATCCAGCACTGCCCTACAGCAGACCCTCACCGTGGGCACCTTGTCCCCTGGCACTGCGCCCTGGCACAAAAGTAAAAATAATCAGGTGTGAACCGTGCCGTGAACATAAAGCTGCGGCTAACCGGAGAGGTTACAGTCTGTTTTGATCTTGCATCACGCTTTTTTTGGACTCTCTGGTAGTTAAAAATTATTGTAAAATCTGCTGTTAGAAATAGTAAAAAATGGAAACAAAAAAAAAAGCTGCATTTTTTTAGCGGAGGTCATTTGTTCTGCAAGTTCAAAAAGAAAGATAGTTTGATCGTATCACTGTTTCACAAGTATATTTATCACAAGTTTTCAAGTGGAAACTTCAACTACAACTTTTTCCTGATTTCTCCATTCTTTCTTCTTTCGTTTTGCTTGGGGGGGAGAACCAACCAACCAACCAACCAACCAAAAAAACCAAACCCCCAAAACCAAGGAAAGGGGAAATTATGATGACAAGGAAACTGGTTTGGGTTGGGAAGGGAGTGGGAGAGCTTAACTACTGCTATTGTTTTGCTGTATCTTTTCCAAACCGAAATTTTTATCTGAAAAATGGCCACCCCCTACACCTGCCCAAAAAAGAATCCGGATTATTTTAAAACATATATTTTGCAAAAGCTTTAATTTTAAGCAGCTCATTTATTGAAAGATGGAGCCTGCTGGTATAAGCCTATCTTCTGATATGATAGGCTTGAAATAGGGATCGAAAAAGGTGTTATTGTTTGATAAATTAAAATCTTCCAGATGGAATAATGATGTCTGTGTAGAAGCCATGAGGGTCTTAGAGAATGATAAGAATTTAGCTATTCTAACCTATAGCTTTAGAGAGTTTTTGTTAGTCCAAAGCTGGGAATAAAAATGCTATTTTCAAGGGTGGTTTGTTTGCTGCATGCATGATGGCTAGTTCTGTCTTTTTGGGTTATTAGACTTTATGGAGGCTCTTGGCATTTTTTTAGATTTTCATTTTCCTTGGAATCCTTCCTCTTTTTATTCTGCTAGCAATAGACATATTCTCTTTAGTGTGATGTAGTGTTTGTTATTAGGCAGTCGTATTATTTTTTATATGACAGTATTATTGGTATGACATTAGCTGCTATAAAATTTAGGTGTGAGGTTTCCTAGCTCAAGCTCCCGCAAGTGTGAACACGTAGAGGATGGGGTGCTCGTGCAAAAAGTCCATGATCTGGACAGGCAGGAGAGGGGAAAAGGCAGCCCAGAGAGGTGAAGCCCTTGGTCGGAGCGAGCGCAGTGGGTCAGCATCAGCAGCTGAACTCACCTTGGGCCGTGCCATTTGAGCGCGGCATTTATCATCCCGTGGGGCTTCCCCCACAGCCAGAACTGCCCAGGGACTAGATGACACCTGAACTGACTGAATGAAGGAAAAGTACTTTTCCCCATGGAATACAAAATACATGTTTTAACATAAAATTTCTGCTACTTCTCATGCATGGGATAGCAGTCACCTTGATGCCTCTGGGTCATACCTATATTGTATGTTGGAGGATAATGGTGTGAGCTAGCTTGAAATGAGCTTTCTTCAAGTGTGGGTGCAGTCAGCCTTGGTAATTCGAAGCTCTGAGGACAGCCAGCCCAGGTCTCTGTGCTGAGATGGGAACACTTTACTGCAGTATGGGCACACTCCAGACGTCTTCAAGGGCTTGTGGAGGATTTACCTAAAATCTAGAGCCGTTCCAGCTCCCGAACAGGTAAAAATGACATTCATAGAATGGTTTCGGTTGGAAGGGACCTTAAAGATCATCTAGTTCCAAACCCCCTGCCATGGGCAGGGATACCTTCCACCAGACCAGGTTGCTCAAAGCCCCATCCAACCTGGCCTTGAACACTGCCAGGGATGGGGCAGCCACAGCTTCTCTGGGCAACCTGTCCCAGTGCCTCACCACCCTCACAGTGAAGAACTTATTCCTTGCATCTAATCTAAATCTACCCTCTTTCAGTTTAAAGACATTACCCCTTGTCCTATCACTACATGCCCTTGTAAAAAGTCCCTCCCCATCTTTCCTGTAGGCCCCCTTTAGGTACTGAAAGGCTGCTATAAGGTCTCCCTGGAGCCTTGTCTTCTCCAGGCTGAACAACCCCAACTCTCTCAGCCTGTCTTCGTAGGAGAGGTGCTCCAGCCCTCTGATCATCTTCATGGCCTTCCTGGACTCACCTCAACAGGTCCATGTGTTTCTCATGTTGGAGGCCCCTTAATGTCATCAGCAAACTTGCTGAGGGTGCACTCAATCCCACTGTCCGTGTCACCAACAAAGATTTTAAGCAGCGCTGGTTCCAATACCGACCCCTGAGGAATGCCACTCGTCACTGCTCTCCTCTTGGACATTGAGCTGTTGACTGCATCTCTTTGAGTGCGACCATCCAGCCAATTCCTTATCCACCGAGTGGTCCATCCTTCAAATCCACGTCTCTCCAACGTAGAGACAAGGATGTCATGCGGGTCAGTGTCAAACGCTTTGCACAAGTCCAGGTAGATGACACCAGTTGCTCTTCCCTTATCCACCAACACTGTAACCCCATTGTAAAAGGCCACCAAATTTGTCAGGCGTGATTTCCCCCTAGTGAAGCCATGTTGGCTGTCACCAATCACCTCCTTATTTTCTATGTGCCTCAGTGTAGTTTCCAGGAGAATCCCCCCCATGATTTTGCTGAGCGCAGAGGTAAGACTGACTGGCATGTAGTCCCCTGGTTCTTCCTTTTTTCCCTTTTCAAAAACGGGGGTTATGTTTACCCTTTTCCAGTCAGTGGGAACTTCACTGGACTGCCACGACTTCTCAAATATGATGGATAGTGGCTTAGCTACTTCATCCGCCATCTCATCATGTCCTGTGGACCTGTGCACCTTCAGGTTCCTTAGATGGTCTTGAACCCAATCTTCTCCTACAGTGGGTGGCTATTCATTCTCGCAGTCCCTGCCCTTGCCTTCTGCAACTTGGGCAGTCTGGCTGGAGCACTCGCCAGTGAAGACTGAGGCAAAAAGGTAGTTGAATACCTCAGTCTTCTCCATGTCCCAGGTAACCAGGTCTCCCATTTCCTTCTGGAGAGGGCCCACATTTTCCCTAGTCTTCCTTTTATCACCAACATACCTATAGAAGCTTTTCTTGTTGCCCTTGATGTCCCTGGTCAGATTTAATTCTATCAGGGCTCTAGCTTTCCTAACCTGATTGCTGGCTGCTCAAACAATTTCTCTGTATTCCTCCCAGGCTACCTGTCCTTGCTTCCACCTTCTGTAGGCTTTCTTTTTGTGTTTGAGTTTGTCCAGGAGCTCCTTGTTCATCCACACAGGCCTCCTGGCCTTTTTGCCTGACTTCTTCGTTGAGATGCATTGCTTCTGACCTTGGAGGAGGTGATCCTTGAATATTAGCCAGCTTTCTCAGGCCCCTCTTCCCTCCAGGGCTTTATCCCATGGTACACTACCACGCAGATCCCCGAAGAGGCCAAAGTCTGCTCTCCTGAAGCCCAAGGCAGTGAGCTTGCTGTGCGCCCTCCTCGCTGCCCTAAGGATCTTGAACTCCGCCATTTCATGGTCACTGCAGCCAAGGCTGCCCTTGAGCTTCACATTCCCCACCAGCCCCTCCTTGTTGGTGAGAACAAGGTCTAGCATAGCACCTCTCCTCCTTGGCTCCTCTACCACTTGGAGAAGGAAGTTATCACCAAGGCATTCCAGGAACCTCCTGGATTGCTTATGCCCTGCTGTGTTGTCCCTCCAGCAGATATCAGGGTGGTTGAAGTCCCCCATGAGGACCAGGGCTTGTGAACATATGGCTGCTCCTATCTGTCTGTAAAGGGCCTCATCTGCTCGGTCTTCGTGGTCAGGTAGCCTGTAGCAGACCTCCACTATAATGTCACTTGTCCCTGCCCTTGCTTTAATCCTGACCCATAGGCTCTCGGTCAGCTCCTTCTCCGTCCCCAGGCAGAGCTCCACGCGCTTCAGCTGGTCATTGACATGGAGGGTGACACCCCCTCCTCGTCTCCCCTGCCCGTCCTTCCGAAAGAGCCTGTATCCTTCCATTCCAACCCTCCAGTCACAGCAGCCATCCCACCACGTCTCCGTGACGCCAATAAGATCGTACCCCTGCAGGCGTGCGCACGTCTCAACTCCTCTTGTTTATTCCCCATGCTACGTGTGTTTGCATAGAGGCATTTAAGTTGTTCCAGCAAGGATTATCAGTTAAACTCTAAGTGGCTTCTTGCGCATCACTTTGTTATTTTCAGAGATCAGGTCAAGAGGAACGATCAGGTGTGATGAGGGAATAATCCATTTGCTTCTGCTGAAATATGCCTAACAGAGCAAAAGGGAAATGGGCTATTCTAAAGATAGGGAAATAACCTAGCAAAAGAAAGATGGTTTCATAAATACTATTGCTGAGGAAGCAGAAACTGTATTATTAAAAGAATTATTCTTTTGACCTCTAAATAATTCCAAGTCTATAAAAGGCAGACTTTTGTCAATAAATGAGTGTCATTAAGACAGATCCATACAGAAAAAGATCATAAATCAAAAGGAGGAGGGCTGCAGTATCAGAGCACAGCTACAAATTGCTGTTCTGCTCGTTTCTGCATTGTTAGCAACCTGCTGATAAATATGAAATGTGCACAAAATGTCTGTAGCTATTTCATCAGCAAATGGCCCAGCTTTCGAAAATAACTGGAGCAGGTGGCATTAACTGAATACAGGCCTGGAAGAAAAGACATTTTAGGTTGTGTTCCCATCTTCGATGAGGGCCCCCATAGAGCACTGACTTTTTTCCGTTGGGCTTATTTTCGTTGCACCTTGCTTCTAGGAGCACCCCAGTGAGGGCTTGTTAGGGTGAGGTGGCCCAGCCTGTGAGACGTGGTGGTGCTCATGTGCTTTAAATGTTGCACCTGATTAACTCCGGGATTTCCAGGGACAATCTGGGTGCTCAGCGGCAGAACTAGAATTCTGGGGGGTTGATAAACCAGGAAGTGAAAAAAATTAAGGAGGTTAAACGTCTCGGGACATACACTGCTTCAAGCCTCTCTTGAGTTGTTCCAGAGTTCAAAAAACAAGGGGGAGGTTAACATTCTTGGACTGCTTCTCCCATCTTATCGAAGATCTATTGAATAATGTATCATAACATGCATAGCATGCCCTCTCAGTGGGGAAAAAGAAAAATAATTTTACTAGGGGAAAACGGGGTCTGCAGAGCCATCAGCAGAGAAAGGAGGAGAATTGGAGGATGCCCCAAAAGGAAGGGGAGGCAGGGCAATGGTACGCAAAGCTCATAGAACGGGGAGGGAGGAGGGAGAAGAGCAAACCTCTGATATGTTGGTCAAATTCAGGTGTCCTGCCTAGGCTTAGGAGGCACATTGGGCTGGGGTGGTTACGGTAGGCATTTTCCACGGCTGACAGAGGGAGAGACATCTTGCAAGGTGTCTGGTCCTCTCTGGCACCCAAACCCATGTAACGCACTGCAGTTGACATGACTGAGGCAGTGGCTAGTGCTGGATGATGTCCTGGACCTCCTGGCCTGAGCATCCTGACCTCAGCTCTGTCCCAGTTCTCCCGCGGGCCTTGTGTGGGAAGGGGTGGCCCAAGTGTGCTTGCATGGGGCAGGGGCAAAGGGGACCCAGCCAGGGGAAGGGCTATGTTCATGGGCAAATAGTAAGAGAAGCGGGGAGGAGCAGGGCAGAAAGGGGCACGTGTGATGGAGGTCCTGGGGGGTCACAGTGGGGAGTAGCTGAGGGGCACTGAAGTGGCAGGGGATGGGGACAGAACAAAAACGTGCCCTGAGAATGAATGCACTTTGGCTTGCAAAGAGCTTGGCCTACAGAAAAATACAACTTTCCCCCATTGTGCCAGCCTGCCAGATAACATTTGTCAAATGATTTGGGACCAGAGCACAACAGAAAGATAAAGATATTATCATCTTCCATTATTAAATCCTGATGGAGGATTTCTTAAACGCAGTCATTTCAGAGGAATGTGTTATTTTTTCCCTTGACATGTGAGATAGTGAAAAAGTAGGGCTTTCTCCTCCGAGTTTAGATTGTGGCTTGTCACTGATTAGAGGAACCAGAAATTCTCTGCACTTGGTGGCTCTGAGCCATCTTCATGAAGCTGGTGCAGTAAACACACTCTGACAGTAGGAATTAATGTTATAATCGTATCAGGACTGTGAACCACAACTTGTTGATGAAGTTGTGCGAAGTGCACTTACCAGATATAGAATGTATGCAGAGCATTTGATGCATTAAATGTCAGATCCCCACAGCCTACATTCCAGAAATAAAAAAGGATAATTAATTTCCATACATCTTGGCACACTCCATTAGAACAGTGACAGCAGAAGCAAATGCTGTTACAAGTGGTTGCTGAAAAACTCTATTGAATTTGGGGAATAAGAACAGCAATTCAGGGTCAGTCTGAAAGTTCATCTCCCTCAGTGTCTTCTCTCCATAATGCCTAGCGGCAGAGGTTTAAGGAAAGCATGTGAGAAGTGAGGGAGCACAGGGTGATATTTCCCCTGATTTTATCCTACCTTCTGGCAGTCTGTGGTTCATGGACTTCATGTATTTTCATCATGTGTTTAAAAGCCCTTGTTGAACCTATGTTTTTATTTGTCTAACCATTTTATTTTTAACCCAGTTTTATTTTTGGCAGCAGCAATGTCTCAGATCAGTGAGTTTCACAGCTTATGTATACATGTGTGAAAGAGCAATTTCTTGTGTCTCTTTTTAAACCTGCCACCTGATAATTTCCCCAGTTTCCTCCTACTTCTTTCATTGCGATATATTACGAAATTGAAAAACTGTCCCTTGTTCACCTTCTCCAGACTGCTCATTAAGACCCTGAGCTAGTTTATTTCCAAGTTGAAAAGCTTGACTCCATATATCATGTCCCCTCCTCCGGCTCATCATAGCACGGCCCTTTAGTGCGGTAAGCAAGGACTAACTGAACTTCATACCTATTTCTTTCCAGAACTGCTTGCCATCTCGTGGCTAGCAGCCATTCCCACTCCCACCAGCGCTTCCCTTCCTGCAACCCGCCCACCCTACGATGGTTGTCTTGATCCTACCTGGCACCGCATTTACCTTTTACCTAACACATTTACCTTACAAGCCATTTCACTTGGGAACTCCTTATCCTTCACTTGAGTTCTTCTTTTGAAGGAGAGGCAGTTTTTCCCCATTTTAGATACTCCTGGAAGCTCTTTTTTGAATGGGAGCAAACCCAGAGCAGTATTTGATAAGCAAGGCACTTGTTCTTTCTCATTTCAGCCTCTGGAGAATGAGTGAAGTCAGTCAGCACAACTATGCTAACCTGCCTCGGGGGAGATCTCCTCTTTTACAGAGAAGAGAGAGGAATGCCGACAAGGTACACAGATTTCAGTGAGGCACAACGAAGACCTAAACACCTAGAAACGTGCCTGGCTCAGGAAATTCCAGAACCAGGTATGGTGCATGGGAGGGTGCTCAGGGAAAATCTTGTGGCCAGTCCCTGTAGTCTTCTCTAGGTGATGGCTTTTGGCCAGTGTTGGAGATAAAGCACTAGGCTAAATGGACTTTAGACCTGACCTACTGCAGCTGCCTTTACTCTTAAGACACGAATAGATCAGCTGAATCTTGTTGAGCAGAAGATGGGTCACTTGCACGGGGATGGATGCAGCCCTGCTCCGAGTACAGATGGGGAGTAGGGTTAGGGAGGGAGGGTGAGGGCTGAGGTCTTTCCCTCCTCTAGCAAAGCTGTGTCAGCACCAAAAAACACACGTCTATGTATGAGACATCCCCTGCTGAGATGTTCACTGAGACAGGTTTTGTCCTTCAGTGGTCCCCAGCCTGCTCCAAGCACTATTCAGATGCCTCCCTTTGAGGCTTGAGCAATTTTTTCTGTTGTTTTTGTGGATCACCTAAAGGCGAGGGGGACTGGCTGAATGTCAGGGTGGTACTGCAGGACTCGCTGGTGATCTGCTCCTGAAGAGCCTTGTCCCTACTTTCCTTCCCTTCTTATTGGTAAAGGTATGTAAGCCTGTTTGAGCCAGAAAATCTGAAGAACTCATACTAAATTGCATGAAATCTCTTTTCTCTGATGTAGTCAGTTTCAAAAAAATCTATTCTTAAAGAAAATGGCAATGCCCAAAATATGGTTAACCATTCTTCTGTAGCTTTTTTGATTTTTACCTATCAAGTTCAGGAACATGGAAACACTCCGTGGCTCTCTTAAGAAATACCTCTGACACTTTTCTAAGTATTCCTCTCACTGTAGCCCTAGCAATTTCAAGAAGTTTGACAAATAGCCTCTGTGTCTCGGGCCTGTTCAAGTGATGCTAGAGCATGGCATTCATGCACCTTTTACAGACAGAATTAAAATGTAAAACCATAGTCTTCTCTTACTATTCCAGGTTTTGGGTTGCGGCACTGACTGAAAGGTAGCAGGAGCCATTTTACTGCATGGGGATAGTTAAATAAATGTCTCATTTGAATTGAACGGCAATAAAGAGTTCTGTGATGAAGACTCCTCACATACATCAACGTTTAAATAGCATTACGAGGCTAAAGCATTAAAGAAACGAGAGGGGAAAATCTATGCTTACACACTGAACACAGCATGCATTTAAAAAAAAAAAGCTAGAAAGAGTGATTATTATTTCAGGGTCAGCCTTCTCTGTTTGTTCTGCAAGGGCTAATTACTAGTGACAAAATTAGCTCTTGCTGTTATCAGAATTATTGTAAATTCTGGAAAGGTGGTGGGAGCGAGGGGCAGAGAAGCAGGAGGGGAAGAGTGCATAGTTACACTGGAGTTAGACTCTCTTTACAAGCATTAGCATTTCAGTGAGTAATCAAACCTCTGAATTGGGTCCTGATCTTCGAAGGCTTTTGAACCTGTGTGTTTCTGTGGGTGAGCAATCTACCTGAGGTGGTGTTGTGATGTAAATTACCTCTACAGATAGTGCTCCTCTGTGCACATTACAGCTTGAGCAGATTTAACCTTTCAGGAATGTTCCACAGCATAAAACATGCCAAAGCCTGCAGTGTGCACCTTGTCAGGGGTTTTCCTTGATGACTGCTGATGGTGGCCTTTGTCCTGGTGTCAAAAAACATTGTCTGTCTTTTTATCACACCTCTGCGGTACAGATTTGAAAGCCATCAACAGAACAAAATGGGAACATTGCTAGATTCTGTTCTGGTAACACACTTGGCTTAGAACTGTTCAATTAATCTGCTTAAATGTTCCCATTTAATTTGTATGTTATGTAGAAACCTCGTTCACTCGCAGAAGTTGCAACAGCGTCTTGCTTTTCTTGACCTTCATACTCTGTTTTGGAAAGCTACATGAATTTACCCTTCTAGATTTCTGTGTTTAGCTTTGGGGTTTTTTAAGCTTACAGGTAGCTTATTCCTAACCCATAGACACATTTGGGGCACTAAAGAAAATGTCAAACTGTTTGAAATACTGTATGTGTTATTACGGACTCCTCCTTAGGCTGGTTGTCGAAGCTCTTTCTTGCCTTCTTAGAGAGTAGGCACAGCTATGCCATTCTTTTCTGCTTCAGGACAAATGAACTGGTATTGGAAATGACATTTTCTTTGTGTTCCATTACGTCCCTTTTTGCTTATGTACGTGGTACCATTGGCGTTGCTGAGATATCTTTCGTGCCAAGAATGAATACACGGAGCGGCGTATCCCGGTGTAACTTGACCGGTGTCAGTACAGTTGTGCTGGAGATGAATACGATCCATTATATTTCTTTCCATAAGAGATGGAGCAAGAGCTTACTCCAGACGTGTGCTCAGTAGATGGAGCAAATATATCAACTGCGATCAGCTGTTGCTGCATGCTGCTCTTGCTCTGGTGGGAAGGGCTGGTGCTCACACCCAGCACGCAAGGCTCTGCACTGTGCAGAATTGGTCACACGGTGCTCGCGGGGTACGTCTCCGTAGCATTTGTCCGAAGCCAAGATTATTTGCCATCTGCATCTTTCTAGCTCACTGAAGGTGCCTTGCAGCCGTTTCTGTGCAGGGGACTGGTGCCAGGAGGAAGCCGTACAGGTTGATTTCTTCTTAAATGAACTATCGTGCACGCTTACCTTGGTAGCACCTCATGTCAATACTGGATTTGAGTAGTGGATTAGAGGGCAAAGGGCACATAGACTCTCTCTCTCTCAAATGCCCTCTCAGCAGATGATTGATGAAGTATGAGAGACTGATTGGAAAACCTGTAAACTGGCTTTTTTCTTTTAGTCTTTGCCTACACCTTTCTGCTGCCAGCAGTGTTTTCATGCCTTTCTTACTGAAAGATCAGGTATTCATGACCTGCAGTCTCTAGGTTTTCAGAAACATTTGGCAGAAAGATGAACTCCTGTAAGGAGCAGCCATGGGGCAAACTTAACCATCAGGAAAGAAGCATTGAGTGGGCTGCCTCAGGATTTTTTTTTTTTTTTTTTTTTTTTTTTTTTAATTTTTTCCTCCTCCCAGCATGGTTGTGCAATGGCCTTCTACATCTAAGGTGTCCCAAGTTAAATTTTGGCTGATGTTTATCTAACACCTGTATGGGACACCAGCACAAGGCCGTTTATTCCTCCAGGGAACTGAATAACTCAGAGCCTCATTTCTGTCCTCTGGCTACTGAGGGCAACTGCCCTTCATCCAGGTCCTCAGCTGTGATTTTGTAGGTGGATGGCATCACACTACTCCATGTTTATATGCGGATAAAAGTTTCTGAACACTTCAGCCTTTGGTCTGAAAGAGTCAATATGTCTAGCCTGATATTAAAACGTGTCTAATGATTTCTGGCACAGGTATCTGCAGAAAAATATTGAGCATCCATACACCGAAAAGCTATCTTTAAGGTATTTCAGGCAAAGAACAGCTGTACTCCAAGTCACGAGACTCCATGAAAAATGGGTGCCTCGGTTGGAGACTCTATGAGAGGAAACATTGACTTATTTCTGGAAGGTTTGAGCAGTGACAGCAAATGCTGGCTCTCCCTCCAGAGCAAGTCCCCGTCACTGATCAGAACCCTGATTCTTCTAGCCACGAGCTGGGCTCTGTATCAGAAGTACTCCAGGACTTCTTTTTGTGAGAGCCGTATTACAAGTGACATAGCACGAGACTGCTGCTGGACCCCGCCACAAGCAGGGATAGCGGCCGACTGGCAGAACACTTTGGCTCTTTTTTTTTTTTTTTTTCCCCCACTGTATACAACACACATTTGCATTTACATTTGCTTTTGGACACGGAGTTTGTTCAACCATTCAGCAAACGCAAATTGTTCCTCTGTTGTAGGTATCCCTTCACCAAGCTAATCTCCCTGCGTTCTGGAAGAGCGGAGGGCTGGCTGAGCTCGTGGAAATCCAGGTATCCCGTTAGTGCTGGTTCCTACCCTGGAGTACTCCATCCGTCAGTGTCGATGCTCTTTGTGTTTTGTTTCACGTGTATGATCTATGCGATCAACTGCACAGCTTCGCTTCTCTGTTACAAGGATTTTTACTAATTAACTCGTTTATAGTCTAACTAGTCCCAAGCCTACAGTGAAGACATTTTGCCATTAGAATATTTTTAAAGCACTTTTTCAATTATTAGGGATATTTAACTTTATTTGAACAGCTGTAGAACTGACATGACTGGCGTTCAAAAGTGTACATTTGGCATGAAGTTGGCCTTCCTTTAATTGCAAATTAATGTAAATCTAGCCTTCATAAAGCCACAGAAACAAGACGATGTCAAAGACTATTACACTGTGATGTGTTAGATTGGTGCGTGAAATGTTCGGTGAGGACTCATCTCAATTATAGGAGTGTAATAGACAGCTTGTGTTTTTTTAAATGACTGGGAGGGGAGTTGGGGATGGTAATTAATATCCCATTCCCTATCTTCCTATAGCATGGTCCAAGTATCTTGCCCCACTGGTGGAAAATATATGTGCTTGTTTGCTCTGGTTCAAACAGCCTAAAGAACAAAGCCATATAGTGACTTAAAAATTAAATTAAACTGAGAGCGGGGGGTAAATACAGAGAAACAAGTGAACTTGTGTCTGTATTTATATGTGTCCCATGTCCACTTTATGTTACTATTGCCCTAAAATAAATAGCACTGTGCTTTGCAAAAGTGAGCAGAGCTCACTGTGTCATTATTTTTTCTGGAAATACTATGCCACAGTACTGAGCTTAAATCAGACCAGCTAGATGTTTACCACCTTTAAAACCTGGTGAAGGTGAGATGGATGGAAAAGGGTGAGGGCTGGAGGCCATGGTAGTGTTAAAAATATAATTAACTTATAGATGTGGCAGACATTTCAGAGATTTTTTTTTTTTAATTTTTTTTATTTTTTTTATTTCACTGATTTGACAAAGCTGTGTATTTGGCCTTTCAGAACACGTTTTTTTCTCAGCAAAGCTTGGAAAGTTCAGAGTTACAGAAGAGTGCATCCTTTTTCCTTATTAAATATGATATTTTGTATAACAGTTTTGTAAAAGCTTGAGAATTTTCCAGCCTCTTCCACAGCTGGCTGAAGGTGGCATAATGTTTATGTAAAGAATTAACGTCCTCCTTTTGTCCATGTGATGTGGAAATTTAATTGAAAAATTGCAAGCCTGAATACCTCTAATTCTTACCTTCGTAATCAGCTTGCAGGTCTCCATGTTAACTTGCCTGACTAAAGTGACTTTTTCAAGTGTTTAAATGCAGACCTACTTAAATTATTTTTTTTTTTATACTTTTCCCAGCGATATCTTATTTCAAAACAAGATGGCAATTTCTCAGGAAGACTGACACTTTCCCCAGTTTTTGATTAACCTCCCCTCAAACCTTGCAAATTTCAACAAAACCATTCTTACTGCACCCCATTTCAAAAGTTCCTTTTGAATTTTTGTATGGAAAGGCACGTTTTTTATTTGCAAGTCAGCTTTACTTCCAAGGCTGTGGGAAAACGTCTCGGAAGCCACGGTTCTGTGTGTCGGTCAGCAGCTCCAGTTTTGCAGGAGGACAGGGACTTTCCCCACCTGGAGGGAAGATTTTCCTTCTTTAGACCTATGAAGCACTGTAGATATTCATGTTCTTTTTCCCTAAAAAGGGTGCGCGCCTGTGTGTGCAAGCCAAAAAGGCCGATTGAATCTCAGAGCCCGGATGAGGCTACGTTAATTTTAGTCTGGCAACGTGAAGTCGGGAAGTGGCATCCCTAAAGGGGCAGAAGGATGCGAAGGGAGGACGGCATCGGCTGTGCCGGAGGGAATGGCGCAGGTGTTCCCCACCGGCACCGGGTGCCCCTCGGTGCTTCCACGAAGGAAAAGCTCTTCCACCCCTTCCTTCAGCTGGTTGCCTTAGCTCCTATGTTGGGACAAGGTGTCCTCAGAGGGCTGTGAAACCCGAGAGTCGAAGGAAAATGGTAAGCGAAGAACACTTAATACTTCTAAATTACTTTCACTACTGTATTGTTAACTTGGCAACAAAATGAGTTTGGAATAGATCCTGGAGATTTTAATTGCTCGAGGCAATCGCCTTGGTTATTAAGTCACTGGGGAGGATTCACCTAGGGGAAGCATACAGCAATGCGGTGATTGCAACCCATCACTGGTAGGTGCGAAATAATTCTTGCGTATAAAACGCTCGTTTTGCGTGCTAATACCAAAGCCATCACCGTAAACTCAGCAGACACGGGCTGATCTTTCTGATATGTTACTGCTTGTTATAAAGAAGTGCGTAGGAGGGCCGACAAACTCACAACACGATATAGCGTATGCCCTTAAGGATTGGGACTATAAATAGGCGGGAGGGAAATTAGCAACTGATTAATGAACTGTCAGGGTACCTGTCAACAAGGGAAACAAGACCAAGGTGCCTACATTCACTAGATGATCCCATTTCTGAAATATGAGCAACTCTGCCAATACCTGTTTGAGTAAGATGGGGTCTAGTCTCCTGTGTTACAGAGCTTGTACAGCTGTAGAACACATTTAGAGCAACATCTCTCTGAGAGATTTGACAAGAAGGAGAAGACATTTCAAGGACTGCCTTAGCGGACAACACTAGATGTATAGTTCGAGAGGTACGACATAAGCTATAAAAGCAGATGGATAAATATGTTTACAGAGAGACATCCTAAGCTTTATCATTTTTTAAGTGTCTGCCACTTGGCAAGCCGTTGATCTCGATTTTCCTTCTCTTTTGTGAAAAGCGTGGAAACTCATCTCAGTTTTCACTTGCTGTAAACTGGAGTTGTTCTGTGAAAGCCAGAGGGTCTCAAGCAATTTACAGCATCTGAGGATCTGTGTGTTAAACGAAGACAAGCTCACAGTACCTCGCAGGGAAAGAATAAAAACTGTCAGCAACCTCCACCTCTTCCTGCAAGGGCTGTGCGGCTCTGGAATACGCCGGAGTGCCGGCAACCCTGACCCACACCTGCTTTGGCTAGTCTGGGCGCGAGGCAGCTGAGGCGTTCCAGCTTTTCGCCTTTTCCAATGCCCCAGGCATTTTACAAGAGACATCTCGGTGAATGCAATTATTCCAAGGCAATAGCACAACCGGCTGGGCCCTGCCCCGTCAGGTCTGTCTGAACCAGCGTACCGGACACACCTCGCCTGGAAGTCAGTGTTGCAATAATGGCAATTTATTTGTAGAAAATTAAGCGCGTGTTCCAGGCAGCGGTCCTGGTGTCCTCAGGAGTCAGCTTCCAATTTAATGTGAATAGTCCCAGCTAGAGAACCCTTGCTTTGAAAAGTCCCTCCCTGTAGGTATCTTGACATACACAGACAACTTTTTGTTGCTTTTTTAGAGCAAGCATCTTCTAAAATGCAATATGCATGAGAAAGGGAGAGAGATGAAAGCAGAATTGTAAAGGAGGAGGAGGTCCTCAAAGCCCCCATGGTGACGTAGGGGGGAATTTACAAGGTCATGTTGAATCTACTTAAAAATGTGCTGATGTAAAGAGGATGATGGGAACTCTTGGAGCCAACTGGGAATTGAGTCACTCGTCCCTGCCTGCTGCTGCCTCCGCCTGTGACTAATATTTGCGGCTCACCTTTTTCTTCTTTAAGCAGCTGATGCAACTGATGCTGACTCAACTCCAGGGGATGGAAATGTAAGCCAGATTGAAGCCAGAGGTGATCTTGTTTCCATGCATGGGGTTTTATTTTTCATTGTTTGATTAGGATCACAGTCACATCAGAAGCATTGGAGAGAAAAGAAAAGGCACGGGTTTTGCCCTTCATGAAAGGCCTTTGGGAATTTTAGCTCTACCTATGGCGGGGGGGGGGGGGGAGGTGGTAAAGTTTACAGCTAGACCAACCAATTTATTTCTCTCCCCCTCAGCTCCTCCCCTCCCCATTCCCACACTTGTCTGAGCTTTTTTGTAGGGAAAAGATAGGGGAAGGTGACTGCGACAGATGAAAGTGGCGTTAGTTATGTCAGCTGCTGTTGGAAATGGAGCTGAGGAATCCGCCTACTAAGAAATACAGCCAGAAAATAATCTGTCCCAAAGAGTTACTGCAGTCTCTGCATAGGGCACCTGAAGAAGCTTTTGAAGGGCGTCTTTTTTCTTATTACAGTAATATTTTTCAGGTTCACAGGGTGAGCACTGTATATGGGATGCAGCTGGCTACAGTGATTAATGGCTCTTTCTGCTAAGAGTTCCTCTGCAGATCCTTTGGCATTTCATGTATTCAGTAAAGCTTATTTCCGCTTAACTGCAGTCTCTCTTGGTGGCTCAACATCCATTTGGACCTTTATAAAGTATATCTGCATGCTAGTTAATCTCTGCTGTTGTCAAGGGGTCTGCCCGTGCAGCGCGCTGCTTTTCCCTTTTCCCTTTTCCCTTTTCCCCTGCCTTGGGCTTAAGAGGATATCTTCTTACTAACGCAGGCTAGCTACCTCAGCTTACAAAATTTGCTGTTGAAAATAAACCATCGAAAGCCAATTCCTCTGAAACACTTGTTTGTTCTCATCTTAAAAAGGAAGTGCCATTTGCCTCTTTGATACTATGCTCTTTAGGTTCCTTAAAGAGCTATCTTTCCCTCCTACAGATATCTAACACGCTTTGCATGTGGCAGTGAGGTTGCGTGGTTTAGTGTAGCGGGATCCTGAACGTGATCCGTTGAACAGCAACATCAGTTTGCAAAGGGGAGACAAACAAGCAGGTCCAAGAATCTGCTTTGGAGGGAGAGCCTGTTGCTGAGCAAGAGACGGGGAGAGTTTCTCTGTAGTGCGAGGCATCTCTGGCAGTGGCTGTTGCAAACCTGCAGAACTCTAGGGGAGAGGCTTTAAAGGCACAAAGGATGTCCTTCATCTGCTTTCTGTCTCTCAGATGCCCCTCCTGGAGTGCTCTCTGCCCCTGCTGCTCTGACTGCAGTTCAAGGTGTGAGCACTGGGGAGGAGAGGGGCCGTTCGGGACATCAGCGTCGAGATGCCTTTTCAAGAAGAAACAGTTGTCGAAACGGCGGGTGCAGGAAGGTGTCTTGTGGTTGTTTAAAAGGGCGATCCTCTCTGGTGGTAGCTGGTGGAGATGGCACCTTGGGCATCCGTAGCGGCACCTCCTGGTCGCTACAAAGAGTCTCTGTAGCAATGTAGTTGTCAAGAGGTAACTGAAACACTCAGTCTTCCTTTGTATTCACATACCTCTGTCCCCCGTCCCAGCCCCAGTCATGGGGTTTTGCTTGCTTGGTGGCACAAGCAGGGTGACAGAAAACCAGAGCTACAGATTTCCTTCCCTTCCTGCGTGCAACTCTGCTGCCCCATCGCATGGGCACAATTTCCCACCGTCTTTCCTTTCTGACTGTCCCTGCTGCCTGCTCTGCAGCTGCTGAAGTACGTGCCGAATGCTGCTGGTTTTGCCATTTTTTTTCCAGCTTTGCCAGTATTATTTCAAGGCATGCTCACGCTTTGCCGTGCCGAGTTCTCTGTTAATTTGGGATTTACCACAACAGCACTGCCTGCCCACTCGCGCTGTGTTTTACTTCTAAGTTGCTCTCTTCCTTTTCAAAACTCTCTCTGGATTGCTCCAGGCTAACTTCTCTGTCTTGCTCTGCTTCTAGCCATCTCCCTGACCTGCCACACAGCTGTGTGACTTTGGCTGGTGAGAGGTGTCTTCTCTCAAACCCACGCCATCCTGTGTCCGGTGCATTCAAACCTCAGCTGAAATATGTTTCCCCACTTCTGCTTCCTAATTCGCTACTTCTCCCCTTGGTTATTACTATTAGGATGACTAATATATTGCAACTGTTTCAATGGGTTGACGCTTTTAGCAGTCTTGGTGAAAGCAGCGTTTGTGTGTGTGCGCAATGGTCGTATTTAACTGTATAAAGCAGCTTCATTTAGTTTCTTCAAAAGCATGTGATGAAGAGGTAATGAATTCGGTGCAAAATTGCCTTTGGTGCTATTAAGACTAGGAAGGGAACTGCAGTCGCTGCTACCTCTCTTGCTTTCGCTTTTGACCTCCTGTACGCCCTTGAGGATACCGTCTGGGCATCTTCTTGCAGTGCAGCCCAGTCTCCGTTTGGAGGTGACTGCTAAGCTGACGCTGCCTGAAAAGTTTAAGCTTGTGCTTTCGTTGCCTTTGCTTTCAGATACCAGGGCGAATTAACTGTAAACTGTAATGAACCCAAATGTTTAGTGGACTTGCCTTTTTTTTCATTTACTTGCATCTCTGCTGTCTTCCCAGCCTGACACTATGGGTAATTCAAGTGAAAGTGAGTAACCCGCAGGCAGTGAACATGGTGGCTATTTGGAGGTGGAAGATGATGTATTCCAGGAGCATTAGTACTTGCTAGACACAGGCTTGAGGTGCTGGGGTACAGCTCTGAACTCTTGCAGGCTTTAAGGATGGCCAAGAGTGGAGTTTGGTGTCAGATAACTAGGATGAAGAAAGCGCTTAACGCTCAGAATGAGATGCAAGTTCACCCCAAATGCAGATTCTTTTGATCTAGAATTTAATTCATAGTATTTGTTGTGGTTTCGATGATACTTTGGAGATCTCTCCTGGAAATGAGCTTTGCCACCACATTTGCACTAGCACGTGACCCTTCTGCACAAACGCAGCGGACGTGTTCCTGTGTCGGGTATTTGTGTGGCAGGGGAGCCGGAGGAAGGTAAGGCAAAGCTGTCAGGTCTGAGGAAACTTCTGGCAGAAGAGGGAAGTCCCCCTGTCCCCTTCAGATCCCACCTTATAGACTACCTTTGCGCCTTTGTGTGTGTTACTGGTGACAGTGGCATCGCCAGAGAGATGAAGTGGGGAGGAACGTTTCCTCCCCCTTCTTTCACTTCCGTACAGAGAAGCCTGAGAGGGAGCCAGACAAAAATGAGATGTATTTGCAAATACTTGGCAGACTCTGAAACCAGAGTGTGCCTTTTCTATATGTATGCACCTTTTCAGAGGTCATTGTGGTGCGAAGGGGAGGTATTGCTCATACAAACCAGGATGGCAATTTCAGCCCAATGGCTGGAATTCACATAACTGTCAAACGAAACGAGTCTGGAGCACAAGCAAAGGGGGTTTCAGAAGGTTAAATCTGGAAGCAAACACAACTACGTGCTTCAGGCTTTAAATTGTGAATCATGAATGTCAAACACTTGAAGGTATCAGCATAGCATGCTATTTATCACAAAACAAACAACTTAACTCACTGAACACATTTATAGAGGTCTCGTTCTTCTCCCACGCTTGGCTTCCAGGCAGATGCAGAACTACTTGTGTAAGGAAGCGCCCCTTTCCTACAGGACACAGACACGTGAAATGGCTAACGCCGAATGCAGATATTATTCCAGAGGTGCTCTGTAAGGAAACCACAAGCGTTCTCCACCTCTGGAGAGTGCGTTTACTCCCAGTGTACCTGAGAGCCAAATAAAGAAAGGCATATTAAGGTGGAAAGGAGCCCCGTCGTGCTGGCCCACAGCAGAGCATCTTCGTGCCTGCTGTCTCCTGTGGCCCAGAACGAGGACGAGAGGAGCAGAAACAGGTCCCACCGTCCCCGTGCCTGCACGCGGTCCCCAAAAATCCCATACCATAAGGTCCCCGGGGCTTCCATGCACTAGGCATGGCTTGCAGTGCCAGCTGTGTCGATGTTTTCTGGCGTGGCTATTCCGCGATAGGGTTAAGCCTTCTCCAGCTGGCTCCCTGTAGCTTACGGCAAAGCAAGGCTTCGTCACATCCAGAACCCCGGTGAGTAATGTTAAAAATAACAGGAGTGGCGAGCACCGGGCTGGGTTAGCTCCTGGGTGGCGAAGATCCAACCTGGCTCTGCAGGATCCCGCTGGAGCCCCCCCGAGAGTTTCTGCTTACGGGGCAGGGGGGGGGGATCTGCGCTGTGGCTGGAGCGTGGTAGCGGCCAGGAGGGGCTGTGGGGAATCTGAAGACGTCATCTCTCCCCGCAAGGAAGGCTCCCAGTCCTCCCGCCGCGGCGGGCTGTACTGGTTGCGCTGGTCGTGCTGGTCGTCAGTCCTGCGGGGGGACACCCACAGCCTCCCCCCCACCTGCACCCACCGCCGGCGACCCTGCCCGGGTCCCCGTCTTCTCTACAGCCCCCCTCGCCTTGTCGCGGCTTGAAAGTCAGCTCCGAAGGCAAGGTTGTGTGATTAGCGTGCCTTTTAAGCCGAAGCTTGTATCTTAATCAGTCTGATTTACTACCTGATTCAGCACATTAGCCGCAGACTGTGCAGCTTCCCCAGCTCCGTGGTGTAATGAATATGCATACATTCAACAGTTGCAATTAGCAGGCAGCCGCTGCTGGGGAAAACAAACAACCCACGGTCTAATTCTACTTCTTCCCATAGTGACTTCGGTGGGACATTAGCGTAAATGCAAGCCCCTGAATTTTGCCCTGCAAAGCAGTGGTTAATAGGCCCTAATGTTTCAAAAACCTATTTAAGTAGCAAGGTTTGGGTCAATTCTAATTTTACCTGAACCAGTTTGCCTATTCCTCTGTGACCCAGGCAAGGAAATTGAAAGTACAGAGCACGTACAGTACAGTACAGTACCTGCGTCAGTGTTTGTTTTGGGACTGGCCATTTGGGTAAGCTGTCTCCTCTCGCTGAAAGAAATAGAATTAATTATCGAACTTCAAGAAAGTAAAAGGGTTAAGGCTTCCCTTTGGGATTCCCAGCAGATAGGTTCAGCATTATGCAATTGTCATGAGAATTTATGAGACAGAAGCTGCTGGAGTAGCTAGGAAAAATATGCACAATTAATATTACATTTCTGTTCTTGTCCTTCAGCTTAACCCCTTGGTGGACCATAAGCTGAAATGTTTGTGGGGGTTTTTTTTGTTTTTTTTTCCCCAGAGGCTTTTCAGATATCCTTACACAAAATTGAAGCTACGATCGGTATATTCAAACCCTGGGCTTAAGTTTTGCTCACAGCTGACACAGTGATTTGCAAAGAAACACTTTCACGTAGTTATTTCATAAAAACCATTTATGTTTAATATAAATCTGTCAAGCATTCAAAACCGTATGTGAAATAATTTAAAATGCTTACAGAGTCGTAGAACATTGCGCTTTATTGCATTCAGAAGCAGAAAGCGAGGGCTTGACCTGCAGCAATAGAAATCTGAGCTCAACCTTATCCAAAGCTGAAAGAGATAAAGGGATCCTGTTGCTGTGTACATACAGGAAAGGAGACCGAGTTGCACCACCGCATGGGTCTCCTTCCTCTCCTCACGTGGCTTTCCCTCTCCTGTTCCACCCAGCCCAGCCCCATCCTCTGAAGCTGAGCGTGGATTGGGTTCTTGAGATTTTGCGAGGCTGCCGACCCCTTGACTAACAAACATAACTGTAAGTGCCTGTCCCTGCATCCAAATAATGTCTCCGTTTCATCTTGAATTCAACCTCAACCAAACCGCCGACATCCACCGTTTGAGTAGGTCGCGACAGCTCACTAAACAGAAGCGGTGACCAGTTGAGGAGCAGTCACTCATCTGATCAAACCCTCCTTCCTAGATGGACCTTCAGCAGCATCCCTTGTTGCCAGCTCCTTGCTATGTACCTGTCTGCTTCTGTGGGATCTTTCTAAAGTCCTATATCGGGGCAATGTCTCCATAATGCACGTAGCAAACGTGCGTTTTGCACGTGCAAAGTCCGTAACGCTCACAGAAGCAAACTGGTGCTTGTCCTTCCCTGAACAGAAGCCGCTAAGTGTGGGCCAAGTAAAAACCTCTTTGCAGAGCATGGGACCAGATTCTTTTCCGTTCCTTTGGAGAGGTACTAGGTGTCCCAGGAAAAGGGAGAACGGTGGCTCTTCACATCATGCTAATGCGTCTAAAGATGACCAAAGGGAAGAGAGGAAGAAGTGCAAATGTTCACCTCTCCTAGATGTCTTTCCCCATTTGCCTCCAAACTTTCAACAAAATTACACGTTCTCATCGAATCTGGCCCGTGAAAATTCGAGGAGGCTGGTTTAGCTTTTGCAAAGCTAAATAGTGACAGGGAGACAAGATCAGGCTTATAATGACAGGATATTTTCTACTTAAATATGGAGATATTAGCTTCCCTGTATAATATGTGCTGACTCTGCAGATGCTTTTAATTCACACCGCTTGCATTTATTTATTTATTTTAATAAAAAGGCTATAGCTGCATCTGTTTAAAGATAAAGAAAAAATTGCTGTATTCATGTTCTACCTCAATTTTGTGTCATTTTCTTGATGCATGGACAGAGTGGGTAGGAATCTGCCTACGTGCCGTTTGGAAGTAAGAACAGGACAAGCACTTTAGGGCCAATCCTGATGCCTGCTGTAGCGCATCGGTGCTATTTCTGGGGGGGTACCCAGGGGCTGGGGACCAACCAGCTCCCTCTCTGTTGGGAACCCCCTTTAGTGGTGTGTGGACCTGGCTGTATCGCAGGTCACTTCTTGTCACGAGCTGGTGGAAGACTTTCTGAGGTCGCGTCCAACCTCAGGAGAGAGCAGATGGAAAATTGGCCAGTAGAAAAAAAAAAAAACCAAACAGGGTTAAAACAGACTGGAAAGCTAGGTTGAAAGGAGAAGGAATAGAGCATTGAAATGGAAGCGCACATGGAGGTTGCACTCTAAAATTCTGACCTGGCACTCCACTAATTACAATACCTGTATCTGTATCCACACCCAATGTTGTGTATTAGATCTACTTGTGCTAGGCTGTTGGTAGGACAGTAGAAGGAGGAATTTCTTCTCCCTGGTTCAAGATGTTGGCTTACTTTTAGCTTAAAGAAATGTGGTTTGGGGAAAGGAGTGTATTGAAAGGAATATATTGAATTAATTCCTGAAGGGCAGGAGGAGAGAGGGAAAAGGGATGGCTAATGAATACAGTTTAAGAAGGAGAGTTGTTTGGCAGATGCAGACTGACTCCTGGTCAATTTGTGCTCTCAAGTAGCTGCTGAGATGTCAACTGGAGGGGAGAGAGAGAGAAAGGAAAGGAAGGGAACAGTTTCATGATTGTGCATAAAATAACATTAAAGCTGTCCTATAACCTTCTCCTATCCATCTCCTCCAAAATGAAAGTCTGACTGGTTTGCAAAATCTTTTCAAATGAGCCTACCCTGGTTCAAACACTGGGAAGTGCAGTGTGACAGGCTCTTAACAGCGGTAGGCACCATATGTAACTGTTGCTGTTCTTTGTATATGTGCCGTGCATACATACGGTCAGCAATGAAACATGTGTACGGTAAATGAATGAAAAGCAGTCCATGAACTTGCTCCTTTTTTGTTTTCTCTGTATGAGGCAAGTGGATTTATGCATATCGTGTGCACATACATCATAAGTGTGAGAAATAATCAACTGGAGCATTTGAAGGCTGTTTGTGGATTGCCTGCCCAATTCCCTGAGGTGCGCCTTGCTAATTTTATTCTCCCTTTAGGAAGAACAAATTTTTTTTTTGTTGCTTAAAAGAAGAGAAAACCCAGCACCTAGAAAACGCAGTTGTTTCTAAATAAGCACAATTGCAAATGCAATGGGGGGAGAACCTCAAAATGAATTGTTTTCAATTCTGATACTATTTTCGAATGTGAATTCTGATGTCGGGGATGAGCATGTTGGGCAGGGACTGGACTGTGGAGAGGGCTGGCTGTGTCTCAGAGGGCTTCCTTACAGTCGCAGGGTGGTTCTTTGCTGGGGAGCAGAGCAATCCGCATCCCTGGGTACCGCGTGGTTGTGGAGCCGACCTCTGGGGACGACCAAGAGAGGCATGATCCTGGGCAACTACAGGAGGGATCAGCCCCAGCGGGAGCCTTGGGTAGATATCAATGGCTTGCTCTGTCTTCTGATCTTTGCAAGGTCCCTTCTGGGCATTAACACCATTCTTACTAAACAGAGGGTCCTGCTCCCCTTTCCTACCAGCCCTGCATCGTGCCTCGCTTGTGCTAACAAGGGAGTTCCCCTACAGGGACGTATTATCCTTATTTTATGGTGAGCAGCAGCACTTCTGCTGCTGGTACAGACCAAGCGACTCCCCTGGGAAAGCCAGTCCGTATAATCCACTTCGCCCTTCAGGAAAACGGGACCCCGGAGGCGGCGCGTGACTTGCCCAGGCCGGTGCGGCGAACCCGTAGCGGCGCTTGGCGTCTGCGAGAGCCGAGCTCCTGCACGTTTTCGCTCGCCACCGGTTTGCGCGATCCATCGGCAGGGCCCGACGTTACCTCGGTAATTGTTACCTCAGCCTGGGCGGCTGGCTGCTCTCCATGCTTCCTCTGCATACGTATTGACTGATGAATGCACGCCCTGTTGAGTGTTATCGCTTGCTTAATGTGCTGCAATTCCCCCCCCCCCCAATATCCTAACTGAGAACGATCGTTGCTGTTGAACATCCTTTCTCCATTTGCCACAACCCATGTTTATTTACGGGAGCGCATTTTGCATCAGCTGTCGCTCCGTTCTCACCAAAATAGAAGTTCCAAGTTCATAGAACGATAAAAGATATAAATTAGCTGTTATAATTAACTGAATGGCATGAGCGAGCTTTCAAATACCAGACTCCGTTAGACCCTAATTACACAATACGCACACGAGAGCTTAAGCATCTCTGCCCTTCTGTCTGTGCTGGCGCCTGGGCACTGCCTCCATCCCCACCTCAGCCCAGCAGGCACCACTTCATGCCACGGTCCCAGCTGGTGCCAGGCTACGAACGCAGAAGGTGAGGTCTCGCCCACGCTAACCGTCTTTTATCGCCGTCCTGCGCCATCCTCGTTGGACCCCACGAGCTGGCCCAGAAGGGGAGGAGGAGGGAGAAACGCCGTTTCCTTGGAAAAGGAGCGTTATTTCCCAGCCTGCGCAGCTTTGGGGAGAAATCCTGGCTGCCGCTGAGGTTTGTCTGCTGGCCCTTTCTATAGAGTTCGGGTAGCCAGAAGGCTTCGTTCTTCTTCTGGAGGGTATGGGGGCAATTTTCTGCCAGAGTCCCCTGCAGGTCGTCGTCTGGAGCTGTGCCACCCAGCCACCCCAGGTGTTCACCCACGCCACGGTCAGCATCCAGAGCCCGGTCCTGAACCTCACGCGCTACTTTCCCGTAGGGACTCCCGCTAACCTCGCGTCTCCGCGTCTGTTTGACGCGCCGGTTTGAAGGAGCTGAGCTGGGTTTCCGTGGGTCATCGGCGGCGTTTAACCTCTGGTGTGTCTGTAGTTAGTTGAACCCTTCGTCATTTTGACAGGAGGTGATTCCACGCAGGCAGACCCAAGAGGCGAGAGCATTGCTCATTTTTAGGTGAGCTCAGTCAATGAGCCTCTGGAAGGAGAGTTAAAACTTATGTCTTGCTCGAGTTATAGACTAGAGAAAATCAGAGGCAGGAGGTTTGACTTACTGCAGCCGAGGGAAAGTTTATGTGGACAGGCAACACACATCCCCCAGCTCAGGAGCATCCTTGGGGAAGGATGCTGTGCTTGGAGCTGAATCTTTGCCGTGAGGCTTTGCAGGTGTTCGGGCAGCTTGTTAACAGCAGGAAACGCAGAGAGCGCGAGCCCTTTTGTGGCTCATTAAAACCCCAGGTGGATATGTAAACTTAGTTTTGTGCTCTTTCTTACACCTGTTTGGGGGCTTTAAAATGCGTGATCTGTATTTAAAGCTGTGTAACGTGAATCTTCCTTTATTTCTACCTTGACGCTTGGTTTTTTTCTGTAAGATGGTGTCATGGTAACGGACCCACAACTAAGAGCTCCATGTCTAGATGGGAGGCAGCCCTTACAGAAACAAGATTTTTGACTGATCCTACGCCTCTCCAGCCAAGCCAATACCGTTTTCTAGGGTGCCTGTGGAACTGGAGAGGTTACTTGACAAAGCTTCATCGTTAAAAGTTTAGAAAAGCTAATTCATGAATTATCGCTAGTGTTGAATAGTGACTTCTTGGCATAGAGTACGGGCGCGGAAAGAGAGCATGAGGTTTTGGCATAGTCCAGAAAGGTCAGGAGACAATTCAGTCTGTCCAAATCTTTCACAGAACAGCTATCATTTTCGATAAAATTTTGTATTTGAGAAAAATCTGACGCATATATTATACATGTTTTCTATGATATATCATTATATTATTGTTTTAATACATATTAGTATTTTGTGCTGTAATGTTTTGACATTATTGAAGCAAATTATTGTTTTCTTACTGGAGAAAACAACTAGTGAAACAAAATGTTCTGAGGGCTCCAAACTGTTTTTTTTTTTTTTCTAGCTTTGGCATTGCATGGCAAATCTGAGAGTGCAGCTTTACAGAAGAAAAAAATCACACTTCATGTATTGGAATTCCTGACCAGGGCTACTATAAGATTGTACTACATGAACCCTCAAAGGATTAACAAGCATTTAAATCAAAGCTGACTGAATAAATTGTAATGAATAATTTATTCAATTAAGTTCTCTTCTATTTTCTCTTTACCAGTTTGTCTACTAATAGATTGTGACTAATTTAGTTGTTGTTTGAAATATTTTAGTAATAATTTCTGTAAATTATTTGATCAGGAAAAATTTTATCAAATTTAACAGAATGTGCAATCGTCATACAGAATTTTAAAGGGGATTTTATAGTACCGTAGGGTGTAGATATTCTTGAACTGCTTTTTGGAAAAAGGAAAATATTATCTGAAACCCACAAGTGCTTGAAGTAATTTCTGTTTCTACATTTGCTGTTTTCATTGCTATTTTTATATACAAGGAAAATAATATGTAAGACAGTCTCAAGCTATAGGTGGGTGTTCAAAAGCAAGTCAGGGGATGCATTTGATATTCAAATTTCCTTGAATTTTATTTGCATTCATAAGATACATAGCCTGTGTTTATTCTCTGATTTGATGATCTCAGCCTTCCAGATTATTTTCTTACGCGGCTACTCAATTACAGGTTAAGTCCCAACTTCCAACAGCATCCTAGAAGTCAAGGTGTCAAGGAAAACTTCTGCCCTAAGGCCACTCACAGGTGTTTTTGCTGTAAGTAAAAAAGGATAAAGGTTTTGTTTTATTTTAATATGTCAGGTCTGAAAGGTTTCGTATTTCAGTTTTGCTTGTTGTATTTCCTGAATGAAGTCAAAGGCGTTTATTTTAGAAAGACACACAGTAGTATTTTTCAATGTTTAAACTGACTTTACCCAAGCCAGTCTCGACCATTCTCCTACATGTCCGTCCACTAAAAAAGGAGACTTTTGTTTTGCTTTGAAGCGTGAGGTGGGTTTTTTTGGCCAGACTGTCCCTGCTTACTTCCTTCATTGCGCTGGAAAACCTCTTTCGAGCCTGTCCCTCCCAGCGGTGGAGAAGTCACCCGCCGCAGGGGCGAGCCCCGCTGTGCCACCAGCCGCGGTGGCAGGGAGCACGCTCGCTCTTCCTTCTCCAGTTCGTCCCAGCACCACGGAGCTGTGTCCTGCTGAGGTGGGAGGTGCTGAATTAAAACTTTAAAAATTAAATTAAAAAATTAAATTTTAAAAAATTTAAATTTAAAAATTTAAATTTAGAAATTAAATTTTAAAATTAGAATTAAAAATTAAATTTAAAAAACTAAATTTAAAAATTAAATTAAATTAAATTAAAAAACATATAGTGGCAAATAACTTGGGAAGAAGAAAGAAAACTCGCCTCCCCTGTATCTCGGCAGCGAACCGGTGGTGTGGTGCTTTGCTTGCTGGGGCGTGTGAGGGGTTAGCAGGCGGCGGAGGGGGGCCGGTGAAGGCAGCAGCAGTGCGGAACGTGCTTCTTGCAAGGTGGTCGCTGCGTGGCAGGCGTGCGGTGGCACCGCGTTGCTGACCGAACAGAAAGCTTTGTGGTGAGGGGGGCGAGAGATAAAAGACGGTTTGCTGTACATCATGTATTACAGCTGTGATAGACAGGTACGGCAATATTTATTCCTAAATGCCTGTTTCATGTCTCTTGTGAGCACCACGGAGTCTCTCCTTCAAGCTATGTGCTATTGATGCAACAAGGCCTGTAACTCCTGCGTCTGAAAACTCATCATGTGCATGAATAATTTGCCGAATGTATGCAGATTTCAACACGTGTTCGTAGCAAAGCATAATTGGCACCGCTGAAAACTGGCTGGGAGTGGAGGAGTCTAGGCATCGCAGACACTGATCTGAGATGTTTTGAAAATGCTGTCCCCTGCCTTGTAGTTTCACGACGTTTTCGTAAATAGATGAAAATACTGACCCTAAATACGAAGGTTGCTAAGGATTTCTCTTGCTTCCAAAGTTCGGTTGCATGAAACAAGACTGCATTTTAACTGTGTACACAGCATTTTGGTTAAATGGCTAACTTAGCATTACTTTAAAATCGAATTTTAATTGGGGCTTTGCTAGAAGCTAGAATAATTTTTCTCCCTTCTTTCCCCACCAGCGCTGACGTGGGTTGGAACTCCTTTGTACGTCGCTGTAGCTTATTCCCGCGCGGCTGAAAACATTAGCGTGAATCACCGGTGACCGGGGTTACGCGGCAGCGTCCCTCCCGAACACCGCTCCACCGCTCCTACGCTTGGAATACTTTTGTGGCACTTCTTATCCTCCTTCTGTGTGGCGTGACTCTACTTGCCAGGAGCAAGCCTCCACAGAGCATCACGAGTGCAAAGTGTGAGGGGCTCACCCCTGTGACTGCTGTAGTAATAACATTTCTTCCTCAGGAACGCTGGGATTTCCAAACATAAAATACAACGGGGTGACATCATGCCCGAGAAGCAGCTTTACGTCTGGCCTCCAGGGCTCGAGTCCTGGGGAAACTCAGCTATGTATTTGATAATGCCTTTAGAAGCGATATAATTGCTTTGGGAAAGGCTCTCTTTTTCCATTATGTTTGATAGAAGATAAATATAGCTTTCAGCTGTAGCTTTCCTGGGCGAAGGACCGTCCTGGACACACTGATGCCTGTGCAGGTGCTTCGACTGGTTTTGAAGGGGCCAAGGTTTTCCCCCCTTTCCCTGTTTAATTTGTCTGGACAGGACTCCATGCACCCTTGGCGCTAATTCAATGAGAAAGAACAGTGTGCTTTAGGAAAAGGAGACTTCAGGATGGTCCTGTCAACGCCGTGAAGCCGGTTTAAGCAATTTTGACTTAAGACACGTCTAACAACCTTTTCACATACCAGTAGGATGGTTCAGGAAAAGTTAGTGGTTTCAGAGTGATTAATGAAAACTCACCTCTCACTTGGAGCTTAATTAATTCTTCTGTTAAAGGAATTATGGTTTTTGCTGTTAGCTGAAAGTGGGCTGACCTTGAAATAATGTGACGTGTACCTTAGGAGGAGAAATATTTCAGGGCCTGTTGGTATCATACCATCTCTATGTGCTTTGCAGGTATTTGCACATTTCTCTTCTGCCAGTTCTGATAAAGACCTTACTCTGAGCAAAATCTGGTCCTTCACAGCTCTGGGTTATTCAGCAGTTGCCTTGCGCTGTATGAATGATGCAGCCCATAAGAGTGAACATTGACTCTACTCTGGTCATTTTAAATTACATTTTTTTTGTAAAGAGTTTAGCCGTACTCCCAGTAATCTTTTCTGGTTTGGGATTGAAAGGCATTTCTTCAAAGCTTTTCGGTTCCCTAAAATTCTCTGCTTTATTAATGTAACAGAATAAATAAAGAAAATCAGGACATTCTCCTAATACTGTCAAAGCATTTAATAAGAAATGAAAGAGGATTTCTTTTGTTCCTACAATTATGGCTATTGAAGCAAACTGTGGTAGTGAACCTTATTTGGTTTTTGATAATTTTTGTTATTTGAGAGCAGCTTAGACTACTGTGCGTGCGGTTACGACCCGTTATCGCAGGGGAACATAAGGCAGCGAATGCCACATGAGCAGCAAAGTCTCGTATAGGCAGGGAGGAAACAGCGATTTTTGTGGGTAAAGCTTTCAATTAGGACATTAAAAAAAATCTGGTTTGCGTATGTTCCTCAGCTATATGCTTTCTGCGGAGGTGTCGTTTAGGGGCAAATATTCAAAGATGTTTAGGCACGCAGCTCTCGTGGGATTAAATGGACTTCACTGACTATATGGGCCTCGTCTTTCTGGGTCTGGTTTCCGCCAGGTGATGACGTTTCTTTCATACCCTACGTATTGTGATTACAAGCTTTGGATAAAAAGCACTTTCTCTTAGCGTGTGTCATTTCATCAACTACCAAAATGGAGCCAGGTATAACCAAATACAGGTTATACTGCACTGCATGGGTACGTGCGTGTGTGTGTATGCATCCATCTGCGCACGCACGCTGTCTCTCTAGTAATCTTTTCTGTCCCGTTCTAGCTTTGTTAATGTCGAGGTAAAAACGCTTTCTCTGTATTTCCTGTCTTCTTAAATGGCTTTCCTGACTTTCCATACTTCATTTTTCGTCTGATTTGAATCTAAGCTGTGAGGAAGATGAACCTCTGACCTGCCGAAGAACATCACTCTTGTGAATGAGAACCTATATTAAAAGATGTTTAAATTCCCCACAGAAACAAGTGTTTTTAAAGCAGTTCGATCTGTTTCCTTACAAACTTGACTTCTCGTTTTGCATTATATTGCACTATATAATGTACGAAACATAAAGGGCAAATTGGAGTGCTGTGAATATGCTTCTGACTATGTGTAATCTACTACATTATACAACGTGAAATTTGTTAAGAAGTTAAACAACAAATTATTTCAAAACAGGATGACAGAATGACTGAAGTATCGTTTGAAAATATGGAAAGGGTATGTCTGCATATTTTAAGCATAGCTTTTCCGCAGCTTGCTTTTAAAAGGAAATTCTAGAAAATTTTAGGCAATTCCACACAACCCCTTGGTTTTGATAGAACTGCACAAAGAGTATCTGGTTCCATAAAACTTTTTTCAACAAAACCTATATAAAACTTTAATTAAAACACACTGTCTCTATCAGTGCTACAGGAAATCAGATAACAAAGCAACGGCACCCAACATGCTGCTCGAGATGGCATAATTTCCTATTTCATTTACGGTCCTAACGAATGTTTC
This sequence comes from Aquila chrysaetos chrysaetos, assembly GCF_900496995.4. NCBI lineage: Eukaryota > Metazoa > Chordata > Aves > Accipitriformes > Accipitridae > Aquila > Aquila chrysaetos. Next base: position 73,156,785 of record NC_044007.1, read on the forward strand.
ATTTTCTCTTCATTTAGTCCATATGCATCTTTCTTCATCCTGGAGATAATGTAACAGCAGGCACTGCAGGTTGTGCCTAAACAATCGTCATTTGTAAGACCATAAAGTGTATGATACAGTTCTATAGGAGCTCCCCTAATGAAATCAACGGCTCTGTCGCTGCGCTCACGAGCATTTACACAACAGACTGATCCAACTGCTGGCACCAAGTAACATTTGTTTTGAAATTCAGAGGAGAGGCCGTCAAATTCTTCCAGGATTCCACATCATGAAAGAAGAATCCAGTAGCCCCCGTTATTTCATTTCTCCTGAAAAATAAACGCCTAATTAGACAGTGCACTGCGGGAAAATTAAAATGAAAGAAAATCCAGCCAAAGTTTATTAATCTGAAAAATCGTCAGTCTTGCTTCTCTTTGTGTGCCAATCCTGTTTATGCTCAATGTGTTCACATACGAGTGCAAAGGAGATTTCAATCAACAGTTTATGCGGCATGCCCAGTTTTCATGCATTCATGTGTGACCTTTTCTTGCCCTGCAGGTACAATTGGTTTCTCAGTGACATATATTTTATTAACTTTTTCATGCTGGGATTGCATTGAAGTAATGCTGCTTTTGCCCCCTGGAGTCACATCAGGTGACACAGGCTTTCGAATCACAATTTACAGAAATGCAGACGTTCTGGGGAGGATGGGGATCTCTTACAGAGCGGAGAGTCTACCCCTGCCACTTACAGAGGTAGTCCCTCATGGTCCATGGGCAATTTCAGTCTGGTGGGCTCTTTAAAGCTATTTCCATTTTTATGTATTCTTCACCACTCTCTTCTTGATTGTACATTTCAGTGGCTCTGCAGGGCTGTGAGATCCAGGGATTTCTTTTTCAGTAGCAGCCATTCGGCTTCATTGCTCCCCTGTAAAACATCTGTTTCTTCTCCTGGGAGTCAGCAAAACCGGCGTAGGGCAACCAGGAACAGCAGCAGGGAAAACTGAGAGGGAATGTAAAAGGCAGCATGACCAGAGTAGGCAAGGAGCCAGCATCTGTGTCCAGGCTGGCCAACTCCGAGACAAGCAAGAAACACAGCGGTCGATCAGCCTACAGCGAAAAATGGCTAAGCAGCAGTGACATCGTTTTACTTAACCAGGGATCTGATCAAAAGCCCGCTTAGGTCAGTGGAAAAAGACTTCCACTGAGATCAGTAGACTTTGGATCTGTCCTCTGAATGTACTCCACCTTTGGTAATTAAAATAACTTTTGCTGCTGCCTGTTCCTCTTAGCACGACGGATCCCATGCTTCTGTTATAGAAGAAGTGGACTTGCCTATGACTGAAAGGTGGAGGGGTTGCAAGGAAGAGGCACTCCAGAATCTGGCCCGTAATACATTCATTTATTACTAGTAAAGATGTGAGGGGAAGAAAAAACCCAGAGTGGTTCTCAACCTCTTGGTGAGTTTCCAGAACAGCATGAGGCAGCAAATCCCCAGTTTAGTGGCTGCAAAACAAGTGCTTTTAACATGAAACAGAAACCCAGAGCTTTGTTATTGCCACTTTGGAAGTCAAAATGATGAAAAGAACCGCTTGCTTTCATCATCGCTCCACCAATGAGTCCCTGCAACAGCCTTTGCTGAGGAAATGGGGATTTAGCATCCAAGGCCCCTTCTGAGATCTCATGACATATTGTGGGCATTAAGAAAAAGGATTGCAGAATTGTAACTATTCGCTGCTGCTTCTTTGGTCCAAACATCACCAGGAAGATTATTTTTTAAGATGGACACTTTGAGACGTGAAGTCTACCTCCGCCTCTAGGCTTCAGCTGGTAGGACCCAGAGATACCCGTTCCTCAAAGCCCAGTTCTGAGTCTCTTTGCTGGCTGTTGCACAGCGTCCCAGACTGCGCTCACCTGGCGCCAGAGCTGTGCTCTTGCTTCTCGCCCTCCGGCACCCAGCACATTTTGGATGAAGTTTTTTGAGCAGTAACAGCGCTTCCAATCAGGAACAGCAAAAGAAAGCGTCAAGAGTGCTTATTTTGGTGCTCTGTCCGCATCTCTTTATGCATCCAGAGGTTTTATGTAGATATTGGCAGAGAACGGCAGGAAAGCCACAGCCCTTTTGCTACAAAGTGAGAAATTACAGAGGACCAATCTGGGGAATACAGTAGAACATAAAACAAACAAAACCCTATTACCAACACAACACTGTCCATCTTTGTCCTGACCATAGAGAAATCAGAACCAAATCTGTCTCTGTTCTTCCAGCTATATGTGTTTTGATTACAATCCACAGCTGACGCTTTACCGTGCTCAAAGCTCTAGCTGGGCACGGAAGAGCTGGAGAACCCCAGGAGACACCAGGACTGCGTTGCCTCATCCCCGCAGGAGATAGATACCCGTTGGGGAAAATACTACAGGGATCGAGCTGCAATTGCCGAGCTTGCCAGCCTGAGGGAGAGGTCTGTGAGTGAAAGGCAAGCACTGCTCACCTGGAAGGAAACCCACCGCTTGCTTGCAGGTAAGTAGGCACTGCTGATCTGCCACCGGTAGCATTGCTGTGTTTGGTGTGATGCTGAATGCAATGAGGTCATGCTTTCGGCTATACGTGGGTACTTTTACCTGTATTTATCTTTATTTTTGCACGTTTTTTTCTCTGTTACCCTACTTGTCTAGCCCTCCCTCGCTGTAAAAGCACTGCTGCTTGGCGTTTCCTGGAGGGAGCAGTCTGTTTCAATTACTGTGGCAGCAGTAGACCATTGTTGATAACAAATAGCCATTGTGCTCCTGGCCCCAGAAAAAGGCACTGTAGGGAAATGTGCCTCCAGTTTGCAGGCAACAGTCCAACCTCCCAATTTATTTTCAATATTCAAAACTTCACTCACGCTCTCTCAGTTTGCTCTGCCATCTACAGTCCCAAAGAAAAAGGCGATGATCCTACCCGTCCAACGGTCCAAGACGTGCAGGGAGTAAAATGGGGTTTCGCAAGTTCCAAGATGGGTAAGAGCACCAAAAACTAGCCCACCTTCATGTTTCTCAAAAGGGACGCTAGCAACCGTTCACAGAAATGACACCTTCAGTGCAAGAAGGTCTCGGATGCTTCACGTATATTGATGAGAGAAGCCTCACCGTGACCTGCGAAGGAGAGAGGTCCTCTGACTCCTCTGCGTACAGGTAGGATGGCAAGAGGTGAGGTGACCTGCCCAGGGCAGCAGGCAGCTGGTGACGGAGCCAGAAGTAGAAAACCTTTTTCTGATCTCCAGGCCCACAACTTTCTGCTTCTAGGTCTTCCTTCTGTCATCTCAGATTAGACGGTTGAGCGCGACGACTCGGTGTGAGCGGAGGTATAAAATAACACAAGCGAACGTCCGTGTTGGGTTAGCACCGTCGTTGCCTGGGTTTAATAATGTGTGCTCAAAGTCGTACTTACCAGACACCCTGCCTTAGGTTTTCCCTGGAATCGCTGGCCATACTTCTCCACGCGCCAGCCTGTAATTTGTGAAAACACTACTTTTGCTTCTATTTTTGAGTCGCGTTTCCTATCATTTCCTTCACGGTTATCAGGGCTGGGTAGTTCTGCAAGAGCTCAGTCAGCGTGAGAGAAACCAGCAGTATGCGGGGAAAATGACAGTGATGGCAAACTTCAAAAGGTTCAGAGGTTCAGGCAGAGGCGTAAGCTTATCTGAACCTCTTTGGTGTGGAAATTGAGACGGAGTGTCATGAAAAAACTCAACTCGCTCGGAAGACATCTGGCACATCAGAGTTTCAGCTGGGTTTGAAGTAACTTGAGAGTGACCTTTCCCGCGCTGTTTCCCTATTTCACCTTCCCGTCCGCCACGAAGGAGAAGTGGCAGACGTGCACGGCGGTTTCAGTACGCGGGGGCAGGCTCCCCGCTCCCCCGTCCTCTGTCCTTTGTCATCAACACATTGAAGGGCCCAGCCTGCAAACAACAAAAATCCCGGCCAACCAAAGTGTCCTTTTTAAGCTTTACAAGAAGGTTTTGGGCGGTTTTGGAGGTTGGGAGAGGAAGAGTGCAGAGGTAAATAATTATTTCATGTGAGCAGGTTTATTTGTACGGGGGCAGCTGGACCAACTGGCAGCGTCATAATGTGGAGGTGATATAAGGGTAAAAGTAATATAAAACTGTGCAGGATAAATTCCCCCTGACATACACCCCATGCCACTTCAGAGAAATTGATGGCTTGCCTGGATTGTAAAAAGAGTACAGATTTTGGCCTTTTGTTTTTATGCAAGGCTACAAATTCCCGATGCTGTGATTGTTGCCCTTGATATGAAAGTCGCATGCTATGATTCAGTGGTTTTAGCTCTCCTCAAAAAGCTCATTAATCACTGATTGTACATGTGTATAATTATTCTGCTGGAAATCTCAATCCATTTTTTTTAACATGAGAGTCAATAGTTAGAGGTCTGTCAAGTCTATTCGTTATAAAACCCTGTTGTCAAGAGTATATAACTGGGCTGTAAACATTCATTCTAATCTAAACAATTGCGCAGAAACAGTCTGCTAAAGGAGGTAAATTTAAAAAAAAAAAAAAAGGAAGAAAAAAAAAAAAAAGAGAAAAATCCATATGGCTGTTTTTAGTTACATGTCCTTTAGTGAAGGTAGTATGAGGCACCCAGTTCTGCAGGCTCAGGATGAGCGCAAGGCTGTGGTGCTTCTCTCCTTTCTGCCGGCAGAGGGAAAGGAAAGGCTGCTGTGACTCCCTCCTCCTTCACATACCGCAGATGGTTTTCCGTCCCAGGCAGACGGACGTCTGGGCCAAAGTCCCGGTGCCAAAGTCTGGGCTCGGGGCAGAGGTTTCTGTGCCACGAGTGCCTTTCTAGCAGGTGTCTTTAACCAAATCCAGGTCCGTTCTGTATTTTGCCCAGAAGGTGTAATTCTGATACGTGGGAGGTTCCATCAAACCATGTCGTGGTCCCTTCTGGCCTGAAACTTTGTAGTAAAATAATCCAAAGCAACCCCTGGAGCGGGTCCCTGGCGGGCAGACTGCGGCAGCAGAAAATTCCAGGAACTCGTGCCAGAGCCGGTGCTGGAGCTCCCCTTGCTGTCGCCCCGTGCCCGGTGGGTGGGTTTGGTCAGAAGATTCTGGTGTGCTTTTCGGTACGGCTGTCCGAACAGTCAGCCGGCGGCTCCACGCACAGATAAAACAGGAGCGTGAGCTTTGGGGGGAGCACCCATTTCAAATCTGCTGGTACGTGCATGGGTATGCCTATAATCGAGGGCAATTTTTGAGGTCCTCGGGACTGTCTCCACAGCCCTGGGAATTTCGTTAATTTCGTAGCAGAGCTGTGGGTTGCTATGTGGAGAAATGGTTTCTTGGATGGATGAGGAGGCTGGGATGATAAAATGTTGGAGTCCCATCCAGTGGGGGCAATACGGAGGAGCTCAGTCCCTAAGCCCTGAACACCGCTACCTCCACTGCCTAGTGTGGCAGAGAGTAGCCGTGCTGAAAATAACTTTCCCAATTTAAACAGAGAAGTCTCTGATGTTCCCCCTTCCTCTATGAAAGCAGGCACGAGCGGAATGAGTCAAGCGAGAGGAAATCTCCGGCTTTCCAGCATGCCGTTTCAGGCAGGTGTGGTGCTGTGTGTGTCTGCTTGGTAACCACAGGAATGATTTGTGAGCATCATTAGACATTTCGATGTAGAATTGTTACGGCTGGAGAAGCACCTTTTGCAGAACTGGATCACTGCATAAGCAACTCCTTGTACTAATAGTATTTTTAAATGGGCCGTGGTTCCAAACAGAGCAATAAAGCACGTCAACAAATACTTAGGGAAACAGTCATACCTATGAGCCCCAGCTGCACGTCCCCATGGGACACTGTGCCTCTAAGTGTGGGCCGGCTAAAACAGGCTGTGCAAGTGGAAAGGAGGACAAAGCAGCTTTCTGTAGCGAGGCGCTGGATTAAAAAAATCCCTGAAAGTTTTCTGCTGCTTTCTCTGGGTGTTCCTGCTTTAGGAGACAGAATCTGAGGACCAGAGTGGTTCAGACTCGCTCAGGGTATCTATGGGAGAACTAGGGCTTGAATGCAATGTTTCTTGAATGCAATGTTTCTTGAATGCAATGTTTCTTGAACCCCCCAGGTGTACAGCATATAAAAGAGAAGGGAGGACTTCCCTGCCTCCCCCCAGCCCTTCTGCTCCACCAGGATAACCACTGTGGATAGTCACGACCTGCAGTGGCCACGATGCCTACCGGTTAGTAGTGCGCGGTGGCCAGGAGAACTGCAGGACCACGTAGCCTGGAAGGGAAGGGCTCTAGGGAGGTCCTGCCTCTGGCTCCAAGCAGAGTCAGTACTGAATTCAGACCTGGCTTCTCAGGGCTTTATCCCGTCAGGCGCTGGAAACCTCCGAGGGTGAAGCCCGCGTAACCTTTGTGGGTAATATCTGCTCCAAAGTCTGACTGTCCTCGTGGTGGAAAGGTTTTTCCTTATGTCCTGTCTGGACATCCCCTATTTCAGTTTATGACCGCTGTCCTGTTCTATGACCACGCATGTCAGTGAACAGGCTCCATCTTCTCGATAACCTCTTCATAAGTACTGGCAGGTTTCTGGTAGGTCCCTCAAAGCTTTCTTTTCTCTTCCCCAGGCTGAACAAGCCTTGTTTCCTCAGCCTCATCTCACGCAGCAGGTGTTGCCCCCCCAAACCATCTTGGTGGCCCTTCCCTTAGCTCACGCTGTTGGTCAACATCCTTGCGTCTGGGTACACAAAACTGGACACAGTCTTTGCCATGCAGCCTGACAAGTGCCAAGTAAAGAGGAACGAAATAACATTGTTGCTCACCGTTCTAAATTTAAAGAAACTCTGGTAGGAAATATTTTTAGTCCTTTGAGATTTAACATTTAGCTCAACCCTAAAATCAGAGTGAAGCCCGAAAGAATCCATGAACTACTTTTTTTTTTTTTTTTTTTTTTTTTAAACATTCCTCACAGCAACGCTAATCAAAAATTGCTGAAGATGTAGAAAGGATTCAAAATCATAATAGTTCACCGAATGCAATTAAAAAATTCTCATCTTTCATTTCAGGACTGCCGGTTCATTTGTGCATCAGAGACCGCCGGGCTGAGCAAGCATTGCAGGTATAGATGTCAGCTCTGAGCCATTTCGGGGAGCAGGCACGCTTGCCTCAGGACGTCTGAGGGACGGGAGCAGCCAGCTCAGAAAGGTACGGCCTAGGGAGTTCCAGGCTAGGACCCTGAAGGTGTTCCTGAGTGTTATATTGCTAAACCAGAAGTGCGTCTTTCCGAGGGGTGTATTAAACCCAGTGCTGCTGGGCTTCTAGTTCACCTTGGTGAGTTGGAAGCTTTCCTCGTGTAGCTGTCGAAGCCTGTCACCGGCACCTGGGAATGCTTCCTCAGGAACGGCAGACTGTGGCGGAGTCAGTAACACCCCACAGACCAGTAGAAATATTAAAATATTAAAATATATGTGTATTTGAAAAATGGCACTGATGAATGGCCAAAGCTGAAAGACTCTGACTTTATTACCCAGACTTTCCGTGAGGTTTTTTTTCTTTTAATCCTTCAGGCAATGCTTCCCCCATCTCTTTGCTCCTGAAATCAGATTTCATTTCTTCAGATTTTAATTTTTTGGAGAATAAACTGCTGTAAATCTTTGGAGGGTTCTCAGAAATGTGATGGCTGCTGTGTCAGGCATTTTGGTTGAAGAAATACTGCAGCTGAGTTGATGGAAAATAACCTATTGCTTGCTTTTATTAACCATTGCCTGATTATTTTTTTTTCCTGCAAAAGACAGAACTGTAACTGGTCACAAGCTAGGGTTTCATCTAGGCAGACAATAAGCCAAAAAGTGTCAAAAGTAAATAGCTAGCCCACTGGGATAATGTTACCTTAAAAATCTCAGAGGATTTGAATATATTCTGTGAGATGGTGTTTTTGGACTTCTTCCCATTGTCGCTCCTTTGTTTTGAATGCAGATAGGTTATACGAGCATTGCTTTCGCTCACAAAAGCTCTCTGAATCTAAAATGAAGCATTTCAAAATTAAAAAAGGCAAAGTCAGAAAGACTGAGACAGTGAGCAGCCCTCTCGGAGAATGCTGTTTGGAAGTGGTATCATTAGAGGTGCTAGCGCTGAGACAGGAGAGCGTGTGCACAAAATTCCCTGCGTCACTAAATATGACTTTCAAAACCTCGTAATATCTTCTGTAAAAGCTACTAGCCTGTCAAACATTTTTTTGCAGTTGATCTCTTTGCTGCTGAAACTATAAAGCAAGCTCAAATAAAGTTGCAACTATTTTTGCTATAAAAAAAGCCACATCCTTTTTCTTTTCGTCTCCTTGTTCTAAAAACCTGACTGTACAGCATTTGATCAAGCTTTCAAAAAAACAAAACAAAAGTCTCCCTCGGGCATAAAGCAGTCTTGGGAAGTTTTGGCTCACGATACAGCTATTTGTGAGAAAATGAAAACAAGACCTTGGAAACAAGATTCTGCGGCAGCCATAACTGTGCATCGCTATTGTGGCTTTAATTATTACGTGGGAAGATGCGGTTAGATATTTAGAAAAGCTGGGGGATTAATATCGCTACTGAAAGACCGAAATGGGGCTGGCAGGCGTGATAAGGATGGGGGACCCTGCGGAAGCACAGCTGCTTCCCAGCTCCGTATCAGGACACAGCCATGCGGCAGCTGGCAGGGAAAAGGAGGTGCTTTTGTGTCTTTTGTAGTCTCCCTGGTAAATCCTCTTCCGAAGGGAAATGCCGAAGAAGAGCGAATGCAGCCGGGGTGCTCTTTCTCCACGCCGTTCAGGCGCAGGTCTCCGTCCTGAATTGGGAGCCGGTGTTTAGCCATCAAAAGGATATTTCACACCTGTCTTCTGAACTGTTGCGCTGTTGGCAACCCGGCAGCCTGCTGCTCTGTGCGTGTGTGCGAGCCCACGCCTCCTTTGGACGGTTACCTGTTAATAATCAGAGCTGAACTGACAGCACAGAGGTCATTAATGGATATTAAGATTTCCATCAACTCTGACCCGTGTCTGATTTAAATCAGGGGTCTAGAAATGATAGCTGACCACCTCCACGACCTCCTGCCAAGCAGTTGTATCAGTGTTTAATATATCAGATTTTTCCAACCATATACGTTCCCTCATTTCTATGTTATTCTGTCACTATTTTTCTCACCTTTACCTACCTATAATTTACTTCAATAAACTCGCAAAATTACTTTCTCGCTCATTTTCAAGGCTGGAGTAAGCATTCTTTAAACAGATGTTAAGCATTAAAAATAGCAAGGAGTAATGATGAATAATTGGGATGATCTGAGTGAGAGATGACAAGAATTGAAGGAAATAATTTAAGTGGAAAAAATTCTATTACCATCAGTAAGACAAAGTAAAGTAAGAAAATAATGGCAGAAGTTACGCTTCATATTCTTGAGGGACCCCCACCCCGAGCCCCGATACCAGGGACACGTCTGACACGCAGTTAGCGTCTGCCTTGGGTAGGGCTGTGGAGATGATGTTGTCCGTGGGAACAATCTCAAAGGTAGCTCTGTCTTATGCATATAAAATGTCGGAGTCATCCAGATTTAGAAGCATGAATGCGTGGCTTAAATCTGTGTCACTCCCCTTTTCTCTAAGCTGCAAAGTCTGAGCTTTGCTTTTGCAAGATGCACGACAGAGTCTCTCTCCTTGCCCTTTTCCATTTTCAAAGGAGGTATTTGGGCTGCAGTAAACTCATAATTTTTGTCAGAGAGTTGTCTCTGTGCCAGTAATAGAGCTACAGGCATCAGAAAAAGTGATTGTATGTGACCAGCCCCCAGCCTCTGTTCTGCAATTTTCTCTGTGTAGGACATGCAGTGGATGGCAGGATTGAAGTCTTATCATAACGCAGCCAAGCTGTATAATGAAACTTTAATGTCAGAATCTCTCCTCAAACACAGTACCTTGACACCTTAATCATTTTTGCCTTTTGTTCTTTGAACCCGCTCCAGTTTTTCTAATTAGGTTGTCTGGTGCTTAATGAGGGTTCTCAGTGTGGGCCCCCCCCCAGCACTGAGCAGGCAACGAAGTCCATCACCCCTCTTTACTATGATCTGCTGGCTTTATGGTGTCTTTTATCCATCGTTTACAAGCAGTGAACAATTTGCTGTTCGGTTTTGTTCTTCCTAAATGCCTGATGTTTATTCTGGGTTTCTCCTTCTCCTTGGATGACTCTGCTTCGGGTTATTTCCCCCGGATGTGTTAGCAGAATGCAGGTTTTGTTTTACAGTGAATTGCCTTTTGTTACTTCTCACTTGTAATTCTTTAGATACGTATATATTGCTGTGGTTTTGCTCTTTCTCTTCTGTATCTGAGTGTGTGCTTTGCAGCCTGGTTTGCGTCACTAATGAAGCTATTATTCAGAGTCAGAACCTGAGGGAACCTTGTGAACTTTTTGCTCCTTCTTCCTCATCACGCTCTCTCCTGCAGTTTTGCACAGGGCTCCTTATCAGTCTCCCTTCTGCCGCTGCTCTTCGCGTAGGTCTTGATTAAGCAAATCGTTTATGCTCATTGCTGAACTTCGAGAATGCAAACAAGCCTGTCCTTTCACCCAGTGGTTGCTCAAAACTTACTTGGAAGGATTGAGGCATGCGCTTAAGTGCTCTGCTGAAGGGAGGCTTCTGTTTCGATTTCATTACTTTTATCCTTTACCTTTTGATTCTAGTCTTATATGTATAAAACATCAATAACTCCCTCTAGAATGGATTCTTTCTTTACCCCGTGTCACTTGTTGCTCGTGTTTCCAATGCCCTCCTGAAGTTTTCTAATAGCCCTTTTTGTACTGCTTGGTCCATTATTTTACTGGAGATTGAAGATAAAAGTGCTGGGCAGTAATTGCCAAGATCATTCTTCCTTCTGTGTAAATCAATATTATATTTGCTTTATTCCCAGCCTTTGGGACTTCCATAGTTCTCCATGACTTTCAAAAATAATTGCCAATGGTTCAGTAAATTAACTGGCTAACTCCCTCATCACCTTAGGATGAGTGCAACCAGACCAGCTGATTGATCTGTACGGTGGATATTCAAGATTTCTAACCGTTCCTTTAACCTGCACTACATTAATGGCTATTTATATAGGATTTTTGTTATTTCCCAATTGCTACATCCTTTTTTTCTTTTTTTTTATTCAAGTAAGGGCGTAATTTGGCCTTTGAAGAAGTACTGGTTGTTTCATCTTCCTCTTGCTTATTAATGAAACTGCTTTCTGGCTGGCTTTCCTTTCCCCTACAAGATATTTGCGAAAGCCGTTCTTATTCCCCAGTACTGCTTGGGTTAGCGTAAATTCAGCTAGGTTTCTCCTGTCCTTGTAATTTCTCTTTTCTCCAATTTCTCTTCTATTGCTGCTGCTCATTTCTGGGCTCTGTTACCTCTGAGCGAAGCAGCTTGCACCGCTGCCGCTGACCTATTCCTACAAATAATTAGAAGTGTAGCTGGGCCAGAAGGATCCAATCCATCACCAAATTCTGTCCCAACTCCCCCGCGCTGACCTGGTGTCCTCTCACACCTGGGCTTTTACACTTTCTTTTATTTATCAACAATGGAAAAGGAATAGCTTTAGGGCAGGTATTTGTGACTGACTTTCCAAGATACTTCTCTCTTTCCGAGAGAGATGTAATAGGCAGGTGCCAAGATTAAGCAAGTCCTGCGCTGCCGGTTCCCCCGGGGTCACGGCAGAGACCCTCCCGGGAGGTGGCTGCCCGGTTTCTCTGTAATTTGTCGCTGCGACCTCGGCCGGTGAATGATGTTCAAGCCCGGAGCTCTTTTGTTGTTGTCTCTCTCTCATGCACTCGTAAGGGCACTGACTTATATGACCTAGCAGGACTTTTCCATCTTTAACTTCTTTGAAATGGTTTACCTTTTACAGCATCCTTCATTTCTAGGTTGTTTCTTTTTCCCAAAGGCTCGGTTTTATACTTCCCAGTTCTCAAAATGCCCTCACTTTAATAAATGATGGCTGTTTACAAGCTGTGCTTTGGCCGCTATTCTTGTCGTGCTTGGAGTATTTCTGAATAGATAATTGTCACAAACTCTTTCCAGATTTAGGGCAGATTTTTTCCTGTCCTGCTCCTTGCGGTACCGGCTCTCAAACTGGCCAGTGGGCCGTCGTGTTGTCCTCAGAGTAATGCAATGTAATGTAGCGTGTTGGGCAGCTCGCACAACCTGGTTCTCATTTGGAGCTGCTGCTATCCTAAAACTATGATTTTAGGGAAGGAAATGGTTTATTCTCTTCTTTGATGTTGTTTCATGTTCGTATGCCTCTATTTTGCTCATTTTCCTCATTGTGAAGGCTGCTTTCTTTGCTCCTGTGACCAGATACTTGGACATGAACACGCGTTACCGGCTGCTTGTCTTAGAGGGAGTGAAGGAAAGGGGGCTGGGGGGAGAGCACCGCTATTTTCTTTCCCCTTCTCTTTAAGATCCTTTGATTAGCTTTTCTACCACACATCTTTATTACCACGTTCCTGGCTTCCCACTGATTATCTCTGACACAGTCTTCTGAAAACATATGGGTAAGACTTTAGAAACATATTACAGGAAATATTAAAAGTACTATCTTGTTACTAAATTCATAATTATCCTTCTTTTGAGAGTACCTTATAAAGACCAAGCATGATACCACAGATGGTGCAGTTGGAAACAAGGAGCTTAATTAAAAAAAAAGAAAGAAAAAGAAAAAAAACCCCAACTTTTAATTTGTACACTGTCTTGATTTTTTCTGGGTAGCCCCTATCACCATGCTGCTCCAGAAGCCTCGTGCCTCCCTCGTCATGTTTCCGTTTAACGCATGTTGTGCATCTTGCCCTGACAGAAGCAGCCCATGTCCCCAGTTAAACCCTTCCATACTCGCAGATGTTTCATCTCACGTTGTTTAAATTTCATCACTACTCAAAAGAGGAAGCTGAGTGTTTCGGGACCCCGATAAAGGGGTCGCAATGACAGTCCCCGGTCCAACTGCCCAGTCTCTGCTCTTCAGTTGTTTCGTGAGCAGCACTCCATTCGTATTACTTGGGCATCTGTATTGCCCTGAAAAATGTGGATGAACTTGCACTCTTCTTTCTTGCATGATTGAAAATATTTTTATGTATGGAAGAAATTCCCACTAAACCCTAAAAAAATAATAAAAGTCCAGCATGTTAACATAGTAGGTGACTTGCTGTAGTCAGTGGCAGCATCTTTTGCTTCCAGGCAATTTGCCCACTCTGACTTTGTTCTTTATTCCCTGCTGTCTCGTGCTCAAGAATAGAATCCCAATTAATATTTGCCATGTTGCCTCATACTCAGCCATCAGGTAGGTTTGAAAAACTGCCCGTTCATTAGGCGCTCCGCCTTGAAATGTATGAGGTGCTGTGGAGGATGACCAAGGGAAGGGAAGGTCCCCAAAAGCTAACAGGGCTCAGAGAGCAAGCAAATATTGGTTTTGGGTAAATACCTAGGAGGACGCACACCGCTGTCGTGGAGGCTGAGGTTTGCCTCTGTGTGCAGGGCAGCTGAAGACAGCCCTGGCATTTGTTTCTAGTTCTAGTGTCCTTGGTGCTGAAGGGATGATGAAAAGCTGCAAAGAAATTTAAAAAAAAAAAAAACAAACAAATGAAAAAAAGGACAATATGAATGTGTAGAGACACCATCCTCCAAGAGTTTAGTTATCAAAGAGAAGGTTAAGAGGCGACTTGAACGTGGTCTGTTGATAACTATTTGAGGGGAAGACTGCTGATAGTAGAGGGCTCTTAAATTCAGCAGACAGAATCATTAAGCGAAACCCAGCAGTGGGACAGTGAAGCAGTGTGAGTTTGGATTAGAGATAAGAAATAAATTTCTAGCAATGAGGGCAGTTAACCATTTGAACATCTTTGCCTGTGTGGTGAGTTCCCTATTGCTCGCATATTTTAAATCCAGATTACTGCCTTTCTTAAAATGTGTCCTCTGGCACCGCTGGGTTTATATAGACCTTGGGGATGAATTTCCATGCTCCGATTTTCAGAGAAGGCAAAGTGGAAGCAAGACATTTTGATGCTCTTTCCTGATAGTATCAACTCCCAAACATTTTTTCCCCCCTTTCCAGCTCCTGAGACACCCCCTCGCTCCATGATGTGCTCCATCTGCCAGGAGGTCCCTTCAGCTCCTCCTGCAGGCACCACGCTTTCTTCCTCCGTGGCAGCTCTTGGGTTTAAACCACCTGGCAGAACTTTTGGGCTAGGGCAGGCAGCTCCCAGTCCCCATCTTTGCCGTGGCACGGGAGCTCAGCAGTCCCCTCAGGCACTGGAAGCGGGTGGCTGAAGCCTTCGTCCCAGTCTTAGCTAGTCTGAGAGTTTCACAGGACACTTGTGAAGACCACAGGGAGACCGCTCGTGGCACCTGAAGGAGAGATGCACCCTCCCGTAGGTCACAGCAGCCGAGGAGGTGGATGTGTTTTGCCTTCTTGACACGCCAGTGCCAAGCTGGTTATTGGCTGTTTTCCCTTTAAACCTTGCCACCCATTTGGGAGCCCCTGCACAACCAAATCTGCAGCTGAGGGGGGATGCATTCGGGCAGCCTTTACTCACTGATGCTGGGTCCGTTTGACCCTCTGTCTATAACACACAGAAGTATGTCATATTTTATTTTGTCACACCTTTGCCTACCTTCCCAATTCTCCTTGTAGCTCTGGGCTGCCTGAAAGATAACTCCACAACAAATGCTGGTGTTTTGCCAAGGCTAAAGCTGAGACAAAGTGTGTGAAAGTGAAGAAAGGCGGGCGAGCTCTGATGGTTCAGACTTTGCTCTAGTCCTGTTATTTAATGAGAAGGTTCCTCTTTAACGTCTCTAAAATTGTTTTCTGTTGCAACACTGTTCAGAAAATAATTTCTTATACCTTCTGTCTCACAGCAGGTTATACTGCTACATTTGTTTTCTGTCTTGGTCTGATTGCAAATCTTCTAAAATATGATTCTTTGTTCTTTTTAAACAAAGCAAAAAACCCTCCTAGCTGAATTTGAAGAAAATGGACTGTCTTCTTTTAAAGATGGTTTTGAAAGATTTTGGAGGGTTTGATCTGTATAGCTATATGATAACTGTAAAGTTCCTTTTGTACTGGCTCTACAACCTTGGCAGGAGCTTGGAGCTCCTATTAGTCTAGGTAATGAGCAATAATAATAGAGATAATGACACTTCTGAATGTTAAAAATAGATTCTCTGACAATGTGTTGGTCCAATGTGAGATAATCTTAAGTCTAATACGGTTCTGCATCTCAAGCTGTATAAAAATCTAGTTTTGAGATGACACACCGTTCTGAGATAATCTTCCCTGCATAATGAGTTAAGGTATTTAGGCCTTTCTAAATACCAGTTACTGAGTTTATAATTTTATCTTGGAATTTGGACACATCAGAGGAGTAATGAATAAGAGTGTTACCAAGAACAGGGGACCTGCTGGCATGTAATTTTAGGTGCTTGAAACACCAGCTATTAGGGGCGCAGCTTCACGTGCTTGAAATTTAACATTTTTAAACCTACCAAAACCAGCTGGCTATGTTTGGGATCCTCCTTAAACAATCAAAAGATATGCAACTCAGCAGAAACCCAGTCTTCCAGGCTTGGGACAAGTTGTGTGGTTTTGTTTAAATAGCATGACACCTTCTAGCATGGGTTTGCCAGCAAACCCAATGAATAAGAAGTCCCAGTTATTTTGCTTCTAGGCCTAGCAGTTTCAGATGTGCCCAGCAGAGAGCTCTTTGTCTCTAAAACTCTCTGTTTCTAAGGAATATGCCCCAGAAAACTTTAGCATGAAGAAAGCACACATCAGATAAGAAAGGCAAACTATGCTATAGTGTTGTCTCAGGTCCATTTTAAGTCAGCAAAAAGAAACTCACTGAATCAGCATGCTCTCACCTCCTTTTTAAATGTGTCTCATCTAGTCTCCGTTCCTGTGACAATTAGAAATTTAGACGAGCGAGGGTCGCTGAAAGTTAGGGGTTCAGCCTTTGGGTGCAGATAATCTTTCTCTGGGATATGTGATTGTTCATCTAATAGCTAATTACTTAAGGGTGCTCACTTAAAAAAATGCTCAATTGGTCACTCTATTTCTTTTTTTCCTTTCCTCTTCAGAACAACTATGGTAAACCTCCAGAGTAAAAGTAAGCATGCCTCTCTCTTTTGGCTGGCACCCATGGCTTGGGGTCCCTACGGGGCTGCTGCCACCCCCAGCAGTGCCACTGCATTGGGCCAGAGCAGTGCTGGGAACACGTGTGGGTGAACCGGGGCTCAGGGACACTCTCAGTGTTTAGTCAAGATGATGCGCATTGCACATTAAAGCACAGGTTAAAGGATATTACCTAAAGTCAGCTGAAACCAGCGTGTATTAAATGCTTTTCTAGTCTTACTAACTTTTGCTTTTCTTTCTTTTTTTTTTTTTTTTTTTTTCCCTAAAGACCTCCACAGGACTCTGGCTTTGCTAATTCATATTTATAAGTAAATTCTCACCTTATTTAGAGGAATATATTCTGAGGAAGCCCTTGGAAGTTTGCTGCAGGGATTCCCTGCTGGCTGCCAATACAAAGCTGCAGGTAATGAAAAGTTGCTAGTCAAATTTTCTATGAAAACAAAAGGAAAGAAAGATGTTCAGGTTCTGGAATTTTATGTGTAAAGTACAATTCTAATCTTAAATATTTCTCCTATTCCATGCCACCCTGGCTTCTGCGTTTATAATCTCTTCATAATTCCTGGATTTAATTTGCTTAGTTTGGAAGAAAATGATGAGAGGTTTCCCTTTCCACACACGACTGCATCAGGTTTGTTTAAACTATGATGCAAATAATGATGAATTATTCACTTCTCTTCTTGTTCATGAGTTATGCACAGACCTATTTTTATCAAGTAATTTGTAGTCTCTAGCCATCTCTAGTCTCTCCTTGCTGGAAAATCCAACCAAATATTCCTCAGCAGATTTTCTGCAGATTTCATTGATTCACTAGTCATGCTGCCCAGGCTGTGAATGGTCACCTAAATTTCAATGTGTTGCCTCAGGTCACTGAATGGGTGATGGCCGGTTTTGATCGTGAGAGAAGGGATGACTCTGTAAGGCATGATATTTCCCATGCACAAGTATTCTGGCTCCTACACAAATGCAGGCTTTGCAAAGACCAGCTCAAACCTCTCTAAACACCCATATGCCCAAAGCTCAGTCTATCAAGGGCTATGGCAGAGTAGACAGAAAGGTGCAGAAAGTCGAGGAAAACAAATGGCTGCTGTGATACCAAAGGCAGGCTCCTGAAGTCGCTGAATTCACTCCCACCTTCTTCTAGTCCAGTTCCCCACTTCTGACCTAGAAAGAAACTCAGTCTACATCTGTCAGCAGAGAAAATGGAGACTCAACCTCTTTCTGCTTGCTTGCTCTAGAGCTTGGGAAGCGATTCAGCTGAATGCTGCAGTGTCATTACTCATTATCAATTTTTCACAGCACACCAGCAAGTTAGTTTTCTTATGGAAAACCTTACTTCACCACTTTTTATCCTTCTCACCCACGGTCTCTGCCTGAAGGCTGCGATTCTCTCCAAAACCTATCACTTTGGCTCCTTGGCCAACTGAGAAAGTTAATTAGCTGTTTTCTGCTTTTCTGCGCTTGTGCCTTTCTCTGGGAGAGAGAAGCAGCCAGAACGCGGATGTCTGAGTGATAACATGAGCATCGCGGCACTGCCGGCCGTCCCTGCCACGATACTTCTCCACGCACGTAAGCAGGTTGGCCGCTGAAAACATAAGCTTTGTCATCTCCCCTCCTCGATCCCCACCCAAACCTTAAAAGCTCCAGAAGACCCTGGAGAATAGTTCTCCACAGTTTGAGGGAACGCGGAGCTCCCTGTGCCCATCCTACGTTGCCCGGTGGTGGGGCACTCACGCTCCCAGCCGGGGTGGACAGAGGGTTTGCTCCGTACACAGGGAGGGCAGCGGTACTTGGGAGAGCAGAATAACCAGAGAGCAGGCAAGAACTGGGAGAAGCTGCTGGTCTGATGTGAGGGTTCCATACCCAGCTTAGGAGAAGCGTGAGGCACGCACATTGACCACAGCTACAGACTTCTGGCAAGTTCCAGTGCATTCGTGAAGTTACTGAGGAAAAAAACTGGTAGTTAGCAAAGACCTGCACGGCTTTGCAAGCCTCTGAATTTGCTCAGTAACTGAATTTGATCCCTGCCAACAAAGATAAAATCTACCTGGGTTTAGTGTGGGATGTCATTAATGCCTGAGGAGACTTTAATAACACCAGAACATATTCATAAACTGATCCCCAGTGATTTTTGCATGCACATCTCTATCTATCTATCTATCTAACATATCCTTCTACCTTCCCCTCTTAGGCGGACTCTTCCTCTGCAATTTGTGAAAGAGTCTTGCAGACGGCTGACAACCCCCTTTTATGGTGGAGCCACCACACTGAGCAGTGAAGGTACCCAGAAGGAAAAACAACATTTGGAAAGGTTTGTATTCCAATTCCTGATTTCATGGATTAGTCTGAAAGTTGTATTATCTATTCTGCCTGAGTGGCAGCTGTTTATAAGCCTTGCGGGAGAAATGCTAAATATCACTTTCTCTTTGATAAGAAAGATGATCTTATTTATTTGAACTGGGTTTTATTTTGTGCTTTTTATATGCCCCAAAGCACCAAACGTTACTTCGGCACTCCAGAAGTGTTCTGTCCTGTGCCTTTGAATCAGCCCACCCTGCCAGGCTTGGCACACGTTTCAATAGCACTTTGTACTTACATGGTAACTGAGATCTCCAAAGTCCCCTAACAGAACACGGCCCAGCTTCATGCCCCCGTGAAAACGATTGACTGTCCCAGTGATACCCTAGCTACTCTTCATAATACTCCTGTGGGATATGTAAGATTCCCATGGAGTGGGTCAGAAAATGTAAGATTCGAAGTGCAAAGCTTCAAAATGTTTTCATAACATGCATTCAAGCTGACACCCGTTTTTCCTTGTTTCAAAGCTGTTGCATGTGTTCTTTCCATTTTTCTCAAAAAAAAATCCCTGAGGCCAGAAAGAGAATGGCATCACCATTTTATTCACCATCACAAACTTACTTGGATAAGACTTGCAGAGAAAACAGTCTCCCAGAGAACAACATAGACCAGAAGGAAGCTGGAAAAAGCAAAGGTTTTGATCCGTGTTTTAAAGGTGGGCCATTTGGACGACTGTCCTTACTGTTCGAATACATTTGGTTTGTTCTGGTTCCTGGTCCTGTCGTCAGCTGAGAGAACGGGGTGTAAGAGATGTCAGCAAGCCCCAGGCCACCCGGCAGATCAATAGCTGAGTTGAGATGCGAATATAGTTCTTACCTCCCGGGGCTGTGGTTGGACACGGCTGCCTCTTCTGTGTTATCAGAAAAGCCCATTAAGAGCAACCCATTTATCCCAGGACAAACAGATTTAATTTCTTCTTTCTTTTAAGTCCCTTCTAGTTCTCCGTCACCAAACACTGATTTAAAAATGGACAGTTATCTTCCTTGGGCAGAACACTTTCAGATATTTACAGTCCTCTGAACTCGCTCTCTAACATTGGAAAGTGATAGCGCTAGTGAATCGAAGCCTGTGATAGACTTTTTAATGGGTAAATAATACTACCAGATTTACCTGCTGACAATAGAGTTGATGTTAATGGAAGATGGTATGAACTAAGGGAACTTTGGGATCTTTTAATGCTAAAAGCCTGCAGCGAGTAGGTTTTTAATTTACAAGCTCCACTTACCATCTACTTGTCGTCAGGAGCCTGAGGCTTGCAAATGGGTAAAAATGGATAAAGCAGTTAAAGAGGTGCTGAAGTATTATTAGGCGCGGGGCGCTGAGCGCCAATACCCCGCGCAATTGCCGCGCCAGCCTGGGCGCGGAGGTACAGGCTGCCGGTGACTGCCAGCTGGCACCAACATGCTTAGTGGGAGACCCACACCTATTTGAGCGTGCGTTCACAGGGAATAGAGGATGGCAGCCTCCAGCTTAGCTGCACGCCAGGAGAAGCAGGCAGCGATCAGGAAGCCGTTTGTAATAAGGCTGGGCTTATGCATATTTTACACTTTGCCACCGCTTCCTCTCGGGAAGCCAAACTCGGTGCAGACGTGCTGGAAATAATACGTTTCTGAGCCCCACCAGCCAGGCCTCGGGCTGTGTTGCGCAGGGTGGCCTGAGCCCTCGGTTGCACCGATACTGGGAAATTTTAGGCAGGAGGAACCGCGCTTCCCTGCTCCTGCCTGCAAGCAGCAGGGAAAGTCACAGGCTCTCTTGCTGGGGCTTGGCGTGACTTGCAAGGGGGGGACAGAGCTGTCTGTCAGACGACAGAACGGGTTTTGCTGTTCTTTAGTTTTGATTTTCCTGGGAGATGTGAAAGGAAAGGGGAGGGGAGACCATAGTATGTGTTTAAATTAACAGAAGCTATTTGGCTCTTTACATGAAGGACACATCCGAAAACAGGCACAGCGGAGAAACGGGGGAGGCAATTTGACAAGAGGGAAGCACTTAAAATAATGGGATTGCTTCACAGTGAACAATGAGGTCAGGGTTATGAAGGAGTCCGAAGCGGGTCAGAGCTCCTCATTTCAAACTAATGAACCCCTTGATGACAGGAGCTGGAGTTTCTTGATGAAGGGGATGGACTGTTTGCAGCAAAGTGGTGATGTCAGTGTCGGGAGCAGCACCAAGAGGTTAAAGACGGTAATTTAATTCACTTGGGCAAGCATCTGTCACCTTTCTGGTCAGGGGGGTCTGCACAAATTCCTCTTCTGGGTTCAAGTTCAACACTTTATCTTCAAAATATCAAGGCCAAACAGAGTTCAGTTTTACATGCTCACGTAGGAGTTCACCTTTTATTCACCAGAAACATCTTGTTTCATGGCTCATAAATATTAAACTAATATAAATGTAACCTCTGTGCTCTCAGAGCTGATCAAGAGTGAGTGAATTTAAGAAGTAAAATTTCCGAGCTGCAGTCTCTTTCTCTGTTGTTACCACACTCTGCTAGAGGCTGAACAAAAGCACCAGCACCGGTAGTCAGCTCACATTCAGAAATTACCCCCTGCCCTTGAGTCCCACCTCCCCTCCTCTGACTCCCCAGTTTTAGCAACTCAACAACCACGAATATCCCAGCCTGACTTTGCGAGCTTCGAAAACATCGATTAAAACCCAAATGTCTCCAATGCCCCATCCACAAAAGCTGTGCGCCATACAGTGCGAGGGCATTACTGGTTTCTGTGGTGCTGGGGCCACATCAGTGCTGCCGTGTTCTTCTTCAGTAATTTGTTGGCGTGCTGCTGAAAAGCGGCACAGTCTAGAAGTCACTGGTAACAGAAATGTCCAAGTGATTTTGTGCTGTAACTTTTGAGATGAAAAACTTGGCTGGGAAAAAACAGAAGTCATAAGTCTATTTGCCTCACCTACTTACTGTGCGCTTATCTGGAACAGCTTGTGAAATTCTTTGGAAGCCTAATGTATTTAGCAGATAGGGGCCAAGGCTCTCTGTGAGCTCGCCAAAAGCAAACTTTAATTCACAGTCTTGATATCATGGGAGAGCTATACTTCAAGTGGTCTGATGTGAGGCTTTTCTGACACTTATATGATGAAATACAATTCGGTCCCATATTTGAAGGGGGAAAAAAAAAAGTAAACAGAAAAAGAAAATCTCTTAGGAAAGCTTTGAGGTTGACGACCAACATTTAAAAGTTACCCCGATCACCCTCGTTTCTCCTATGGGTCCCAGAGAAGTTCTTGGATTCCCCTTTTGTGCAAAGAAAGATATAGATAGTTGGCTTTGGATCTCGAAGAATCAGATTTTTCCAGGTGCTGAATGTCCTCAGCTCCTGCGATTTCTGTCTGCCACACCTAAGAAAGAGTAGATGTGCTTCTGAGTACTTCTGCCACCGAGCACGCCACGCTATTCTGGCTAGAAAAGCTGTGTTAGCTCTAAGGTTACTCTTACTCCTTCTGCTTCCTTCTGCCTTGCCTCTCTTGCTGGGCACCTTCCTCAGTCTCGCTTGCTACCTGCTGTGCACAGAGATAGGACACGGAGCCTCCTGCCTGCTTCAGATTTCGAACGGGATGCTCGTCTCATACCCAGAGAAGACCACAAAGACAACTGAGTAGATGAGCAGAGCGATAGAAAGTGAAATTAGTGATTAAAAAAAACACGATTAAAAGGCCATTCTGTAAATCTGCAGTGGCAATAAAAGGCCTGGCAAGGGTTGCGGGTGTCCTTCGCTGGAGACGAATGCCTGGGGCGTTATTAATGCTCTCCTGCTGATGATGACAGGCGTACAAAACCAGAAAGTGACGGGAGCGTGAGGAACGCTCGGTCCTCCAGCCGAGCCGCTGAACCTCACCGCCTGGCAGAGACCTCGCGCTCTCGTTGTGACTCGCATAGGATGCGCCCGGTGAAACTCGTTATCTCCTCTCAGAGAAGGTAGGTGGGGTTGAGTATCTCTCCGAAGCGGGTCAGGCTGCTGGGGGTGGCGTGGAAATGGGCTCAAAGGGAAAAGCCGGTGTCCCAGAGAACGCACGGGTGGATATTTTGCTACAAGAGTCGCAGGTGACTCGATCTTCGCACAGGGGATAATCTTGAACTTTACGCGGAGTACCTATGCTATCAAAACGCAGATTAGAGCCTCTCCCCGTGCTCTTTTGACAAGCCTTTCAGTCTGCCTGGATGAGCATGGTATTAGGAGGCTGACGCTGCTGGAGGGTCTATTTTTCTGATGAGGCAGGAGATGAAGTCCTGACTGCCTGTTGTTATTCAAGAGCTGATGACACTTTCTGTGCAGAGAAAGCCAATGACTCTTGCCCTGTGTGAACGCATTATGTTCCACTTCAGTTTCCATGGCATTTTGCTGTTCTTGGCCCAAATAATTGTTCAGTCCTTGTGAGGGCCACGGCACTGAATAGCAAACCGTTTCAGCCCAGACAGAGCGGTATGACAGGAACTGTGATGAAACTTAACTTAGTGCTGATTTAACAGAGTACTTGTGTCTGTGAAGAATCACCGTGGCTGTGGTTTGTATTCAAAGCCTCACAGTACGCCAAGAAAAACTCCATCAGGCTAGACCTGAAAAGGTACCGACGTGTCTAAAAGTCAGAGGTTAGAACAGGCGGCGCTGAGATGAGCCATCCGGGACCTGGATGCTCTCTCTGGATGGCTCTGGGGTCTCCCAGGCCAGTATGCTGAGCAGATGGCCTACGCTGACCAAAAACGTAGCTGAGCCTAAGGGTGCGCTTGCGGGGCAGCAGGGGGTGGCACCTCCATCCCTCAGGAGTGGTGGTCTTCATGGGCCAGAAGCTGCTTCTCTGGCTTTTCCTTCAAAAATATGAACAGAGGTCCTGGGGGCGATGGCTAGAGCTGTTTCCCCAAGAGGCAAGAAGGTGAGGTTTCATTCCCTCATTTGTCTGGAAGGGACCAACTCCACACATACTAGGAGGTGTAGAGTGGAGGTGAGAGGCGGCACGTGTGGGTCTGCCTCCAACTCAGCTGAGGTCTCCTCTCTCCTAGGGCAGTGATGGGGTGGAGAGGGGCTTTGGCCACCTGGCTGTTGCAAGAGAAGTTCCCGTTTTCCTCTCGTCATTTGAGCTGAAGAGAGAGTGACGTCTGAGCATGCGACACGAGTTGAGCCTGTTCTGAAACCACCTCTCAGATCAGCCATCTTGTGGATCGTAGCTGAAGGTCTGGTTTCCATAGGGATCGTAGTTGGTCATGGGCCAGGTGTTAAGCTCAAGGAAGGAGTACTTGCAAAAAACCCAACTCCAGGCATCTGAGACAAAAATCACACCTCTGAAGTCAGCAGTCTGGGTGCCTCCTGGCCAGATGAGGATTTTTCTAATGGCAGTTTTAGATGCAGTGCTATGCAGAGAACTCGTGCTTATCCAGACCTTCAGGGTTATCTTGATACAGCAGGAAGTTTTCTTGTGTCTTTTAAAGCATTCGCCTCTTCTTTGTCATAGAAAGTGATATTTGATGAAAGTCACAATCCGCGTGATCCTTTCAATCAAGGCAGCACGCATTACTGTTTAACGAAGCTTGTGACTCAAGATTTTATAAAATACGCTTGGATTCTGCATTACAAGATCCAGTAGCAGAGGAATTAGCTTACTGTGTACACAGGAGAAAAGCTTCACTCTGGGTGAACCATTACAGAGGTTCTGGAAGAGGATTGGCTAGAATTTTGCTCTGAAACAAAGCCGCTGCTTGTATAGCAATTTTTATTGGCAAGTCCATCCCCAAATGTGTTGTTTTATCATTATTTTCCTATTATTCAAACTGAAAAAATATCACCATAAAAATATTACTTGTTGCAGTATATAACTCAGTTACTAAGGTTACTAGATGAGATCTGTTTGGAATGATTTACGGCTCCTAAATACACTTTCCTCCCCCAACAAGCTGACTGAGAAGCAGAATCTGCCCTAATAAATTAACCATGGTAAATGCGGACCGACCTACAAATTAAGAAATGCAAGGTTAAATACAAACATCGATCAAAGGCAAGAACTATAAATAGATAATGAACTGAAGAAACAATGCCTGCAAAGCAAAAGGCTCCTGGAGTTTTCACGTTTGCTGGCAAATGCTACTCAAGTACTCTGTTCACCAAACGAGGAGGATACTGCTTACGTGCATTCAGAGGAAATGTTGTTGTGCAGCAGGAAGCCTTGTCAGTTCTACCTAGAATAAGTCAAAGGAAAAAAAAAGTCTTCCACAAAACTTTGCGGGGAAGTTTGGCGTAGCTCCTCCAGAGCCAGGGCTGTGACCTGACACATGGTATCGCTGCCCTCCCACAGATGAGAAATTGCTGGTTTGATTGTGCGTTTCCTATAACTCGTTCCCTACGGACCACAACTGCCCTGTGGTGTGATGAAAAGGGTGCTGTGTCCTGAAAGAGCATCTGATGTTTTGGGACATACCGGCAGTCAAGTCTGGGCTTCCTCCTGCTCCCTTTGGGAGCAGGTATTTTTAACCAGTTACTATGTTTTGCACCGTTTTTCACTTATTTTTGGCTTTGTGCTGCTGGCGAAGTCCAAAGCTGCATTTTACAAAGGGGCATCTTCTTATCCTTCAGCTTACAGGTGGAACTGAAATCTGTAAAAGTGGGTGCAGTCATTAACACTGAAACATAAATTATGCAGGCAAACAAGCAGATCCTTGTGTGTCGTCACAGGTCTGTTGCCTTCAGGGCAGTCACGCTGACACGTAGTGAGTGAGCATCCAGCCTCATATGAAAGGGGCCCTTCCAGGCACGCATTCTGTTTTCCCAAGGTCGGCATCCCTGTTTTGGAAGGCAGGCCCTAAAGCTTTCACCCGAAGTGTGATCCTTTCTCTGGAGCCTTATAATCTGCCATCAAAGGTTTTGGGAACACCCTGCTTCACTGGAAACATGATCCCCACTGGTGGTCTCCGAGCCTGCATGGTTGTAAGTGATGGATAGACAGATGCCCTTAGAGGTGCAGGACAGCCCCTAGGGAGGTGAGGAGCCTAGGAAAGGTTCTCTGCTAATTAAAATCCCGTTTTCATGTAGCCACCTCTGGCAACAGGGTATATTGTATATAGCACTAGAAGGGATTTAGGAGCAGATTTAGAACTGGAATGCTACTGCTCAGATGAGAGCATTGTCTTTCATGACCACAGAGGAAGAAAAACAAGATGGAAAGGATGTGGTTTAATTAGACCACCAGTGTAATAACTCAGTTGGGAGTGCCACTTGGAAGCATGGTGTAGAAAACAAGCACCTTTTTTTTCCCTTAAGTCTCTCTCTTCTTTGCAGGGCTGTGTCTGCTTTCCCTCTGACGGGGCCCTGAGGATACAGGAATAGCATGGTTGAAGTTGGAAGAGGGCCCTGGAGATCATCTAGTCCAACCCACCTTGCTCAAAGCATCATCTTCTAGAGCAGGTTGCTCAGGATCAGGACTGTTAGCAGGTTGCTCAAGACTGTGTCCGGTCAGGTTTTGAATATCTCCAAGGACTAAGACTCCACAACGTCTCTGGGCAACTTGTCCCAACGTTTGACCAGCCTCACAGTAAAAATGTTTTGCTTTCTTATGCTTAAATTGATTTTTCTGTATTTCAGTTTGTGCTCATTGTCTCTTGTACTGTCACCAGGCATCACTAAGAGCCAGGGTCCATCTTCTTTACTGCCTCCCATCAGGTACTTATACACAGCGATAAGACCTCCCCGAGCCATCTCTTCTCCAGGCTGAACAGTCCCAGCTCTCTCAGCCTCCCCTTGTATGTCAGAAACTTGGAGCCCTTTACCATTTTTGTGGCCACTTGTGACCTACTCCGGTACGTCCACATATTTTTTTGTAGCGGGGAACCAAGACCTGGACCCAGCACTCCAGGTTTGTCTCACCAGTGCTGAGGAGAGGGGAAGGATCACCTCCCTTCACCTGCTGTCAGTGCTCTTTCTAATGCAGCCCAGGTTGCTGTTGGCCTTTGCTGCGAGGGTGCGTTGCTGGCTCATAGTCAGTTTGTTGTCCACCAGGACCCCAAGGTCCTCTACAGAGCTGCTTACCATTTGGTTGGACCACAGTCTATACTGGTGCATGGGGACATTATTCCCAGAGGGATTGGTCATCACCTTCCAAGGGGTTGTAAGGGAGGCTGACTAGCCTGTAGCTTCCCAGAGCATGCTGCTTGCCCTTCTTGAAGATAGGAGTGACATTTACTGTCTTCCAGTCTTCAGGAACCCCTCCTGATCACCGTGACCTTTCAAAGATGATCAAGAGTGGCCTCACAATGACATCAGCAAGCTCCCTCGGCACTCATGGGTGCAACCTGTCAGGTCCCAAAGACTTGTGTATGTTTGATTTTTTTTTTTTTGGTGCTCCCTAACCTGGTCCTGCTCCAGCGAGGGTAAGTCTTCCTCACTCCAGACTTTCCCACTGGTCTCAGGCGCCTAGGTTTCCTGAAGGCAAACCTTACCAGTAAAGACCAACATGAAGAAGACATTGAGTACCCTGACCTTTTCCACATCCCTTGTCACCAGGACCTGCCCCACTCAGCAGTGGATGCTACATTTCCCTAGTCTTTTTTTCTCAGGGCCGGATGACCCTCAGCAGTCTCTCCGTGAAATCCCGGATCTGAGCCCCCAGCAAGCAGCAAAACTCCCTAGACAACAGGTCAGGTCAGCGGATGGGCAACTCCATCCCCGGCAGCAGGGAGTCTCCCACTGCTATGACTCCAATGGAACCATGACCCCAGCCAGTGTCACCAGGGACTTCCACCCACACCTTCAGTCCGTGGAGCCAGGAGCCCGATTTAAGCTCACGCCCGGGAACCGTGTCCTGGCCTGAGCTACGACATAGGTGTGCCTGTGCGCAGCCCTGTCCTTTGCTATCCTGACTGAGCTTTCTGGATGTTGTAGGTGATGTTGCCTCCGGTCCTGTCTTCTGGATGAACCTTGGCCCTGCACTACGGGTAGGTTGAAGGTAGTTTTGTCCCTAGTCCTGTGTCTGACCCTGTCTCCTGCTTCCAGGATGAGCCCTGCAACTGCTTCAGTGCCATCACCCGTCTGACAGTCACCAGATGATTGGAAAAATGTCACTGTCACCTGCCTACCCTGCTAGGGGACAGTGTGGCTGCACCCCATTGCGTTGAGGGGACCGACTGCGCTTGGGTCACCCTTGGGTCCCAGTTTGTCCCTCTTTAACGGCACAGCCCGGCTCTTGCTGCTTGCTGGCACCCTCAGCCAGCCCTCTGGTTCCCTCCACCCAGCTTCATCCTTCGTGAGGTTTCTGGAGAGGTCCCTCTCCATACGTGTGTGTGTGCTCTGGGGAGATCATTCTCCCACCCTTGTACGTATGTAAACGTAGTGTAACAAACTGTACCCCAGATTGCAGGAGACTTCACGTGCCTCCCACGTGGGCTTCCCCCAGACTTTACTTTCAGTTCCTGGCAACTGAATGAACTTTTGAAAGAAGAGTTTTTGCCCTAGAGATTCGTCACAAGGTGTTGCTGCTAGTTAATTCTGTTTCTCCTCCACCCCTCCTCCCTAGCTGAGGTCTCAGAGACTTAATTTTCTGGCCGTTATCAACTAAAGGCACATCTGCTTTCTGATGCACTTAAGATGATTTTTAAATCAAGCTGGTGCTGCACATGATTCTTTCTAATTGGTACACTCTGACTTATCACCTTGGAGAAGTCCTAGCCATGCCCTAAATCCTGATGATTAAGTCAGCCTCTTAATAATATCCCAGATCACTCCTATGCAGGTGTACAATAATAATTTTATGAGGCAGTTTCCTGGCTGCAGAAAGGTGTAGGAGAGGTGTGAGCCTGTCTCAGAGCATATTGCTCCTTTTAATGCCAACCAAGAACCATCTTGTCACCGAGGCATTGCTGTATGGCACCAAGGGGTCTGCCTTCCTATCCGTCCCTGGCCAGCTGCTAAAATACCTTCTTTCTTATCACTCCATTCTGGCCAATTTAGCGACCTTCCTCAGGAAACCAGCTGTCTGGTTGTGAACTGAGCACACCACGTTATGCTTGCGTACCCGGGCACAGCTCCCTTGGCTCATTCATCTCGAGGTGGGATTTGGAAAAATCACTGAACCTGCTGTTCCACAGTACTTCTGTATACGTGGGGATGGTGGCATCTCATCTCTCCTTGATTTGACACTGTTCTGGATGACAGTACTTAAAAGGAAGGGGTTTCCCTTTCATTGGGAGGACACAGTGAGCTCTCTCTTGCATATTGCTGCAGCGGAGTTAATCTTTGAGATAATGCCCTATCCTGGGAGGAGAGGCCGGTGCCCAGACCAGCCACGGGAAATGTTGTCCGAGTGTGGCACTGTCCATTCAACACTTATATTTTCTGTGACCCATCGTCCCAGTGTGGAGCTTTCCACCAGCTGGGGAGGGAAGGAAGAGGAAAGAGATCAAGGGTTAGGTGAAGATTATCCAACTACCCTTTTGTCTTCCCTCTTGTGAATCCTATGGGCCAAAGCTCCATGTAAATCCCTTCTTGCTGAACCCAGCCCAGAAATTGGGGCCCTACTTGCCACAGCCTACAGGTCAAGCTGTTCTACGCTGGGACAGCTCTTCTTGAGATGCAGCTGGAAGGAGCACAAAGAAACGACGATACGCTGTGACCCAGCAGGGCAAACAGTAGTCCCAGGATACTGGGAGCCTAAATGTTGTCAAATGTTCCTCCTCTTCTACTCCCTGTCCCGAAATGGCAGTTCAGCTGGAACAAACTGAAGAAGACACATGATAAATGCTCCCACACACAGAGGGACAGCTGTGCTCGGTAGCGGCTGTCGGGATGCGCTCGCTGCTGAGGTAAAGCTGGAGGAAACGGTGGCAACTAAGAGGAAGCAGAGCCTTCAGATCAGGCAATTTAGATGCTGCCGTGGTGCCCCCTCACAGAGGCTTTGCTTTCTGCTAATGGAAGATGTTCTGAAGGGACTAAATCCCTCTCTTAATCCACTCCCATGCCCTCATAAATTCACAACAGCTGATGGGCATCTTTTGTTGTAATGACTTTGGTACTCAGATGACTTCTTCTTTACCTACATGCCCTTTGGATTTAAACTACATTAATCAGCAGTGTTACTTGCCTGCGTGTTAGTCAGTTGTTATGTGTTTTAACTAAGGAATAGCACAGTTGAGTTCACACATTTGTTAAGTGATTTATGAAATTACAGAAAGACTTGTTCGGATAACCTTAATGGATTTTATTAACACAGCAGTAATAATTTAGTGCTTTGACAGAAAGAAGAGAGACATCTCCTTCAGGCATCTTCAACCTAATTTCTCTTGGGTCATAGGATGGAGCACAGCAACCCATATACTCTGCTAAGGCCTCACCTTGAAGAGGGAAATGAAAGCACGGTTGGGCAGGTATGTAACCCTTGGAAACCCATGCCCAGATTTCAGTGTGGCTGTGCTGGCAATGGCTTTCTCATCAGCCTAGATCTAGGTAGTGGTTCAGTCAAGGAATATCAACTTCTTCCCACCTCTCTGTTTTCCTTAAATCTCTGCAACACTTTCGTTAGAAACTTGGCAGACAGTTATAACTGATCAAGTTCTTTTAGTGCAGAGTTGCCATTTCCTGGTCAACAACCATTCATCAGCAAAGAGAAGGTCATGTCCATCTGACATTGCTGCCTTGCATCAGAACAGCACTGCCCAGCCTCATTTCTCATTAAGGGCAAGGTCAGCATGACGGCGGTGCATGCTTTGCTGTCAGAAGTCCTGGATTGGGTTCCCTTCCCTATCTGGTTCCTTTCTCCTGGCTCATCGTGACGCAAGAACGGTCATAACACCTGGACCGCTGATAAAAACTTTTCAAAATGAGCAGGTGTGAAGATATCCACCTCTGCTATCGGGGTGAGCCTCAGTTTCCCACCTGGGGTTACAAATGAAAGCTCTGCAATGCTGTAGGTTTAACAAACACAATGGTGAGGTGGTGTTTAAAGCACGAATGTTCCGGGGCAGCTAGATACAGAGACAGGTTTGAGTCCTGACCAGACATCGTGTGAGCACCACAGGAAGGCTCCCTATTAAAAGCAAACCCTCTTAGCTGAATGATCAGAGACTACTCACCTTTTGTAGTCTATAAAAGTAGGGTTATATACAGGGAAAACCTCTACAAAGTATAAACAAGATCAAAACACAACCTCATTACCGGTTAGCTTGGTAAGTGTTGTGCAGCACAGAGCTCTTCAGGAGAGAGTTTCTGAGGAGAAGAAATGATGCAGCCAAAATATTATCTTCTAGGCTCATAGCCCACTACTGCTTGTCAGTCACTAGATAAATTCTTCCTCAGGACGGTTTCCTTTGCCAAAGGGACCACAGTGCTGCTGTCTGCGATACGCAGTTTCAAAAATGCAGGCTTCTCTTTGTCGGCTCAAGCTGTAGTTTTGGGGCTTTTGTCCCTTCACTTGGGTTATCGTGTCTAGTTGATGGCTTATGGGTGCATATCAGGTGCCAGAGGAGAGTCAAATTCGATTTGATGCTGTAATTAATTCTGTAGGAATAAAAATGCTTGCAGGAATACAACAGCACCTTCCGTCTGCAAGCAGTGATGTTAGGTTCCAGCAAGGCTAAAAATACATCATATTTACTCAAGTGTAAAGCAATGGATTAATTTTCAAGCATATTTGTGAGCAGTCGGAAGCCTCTGCCTATCACAGAGAAAAGACACAGCCTGTATCTGGACGCCTAGGTCCTGCTGAATTCCTTCAAGCCCTGCGAAACAGCGTCAAAGGGCGAACTGGCACCAATTATTTGGTTGGGGTTTTGTGTCCTGCCTCCAAATAATGCAGTGTTTCTTTTACCAATGAGTCTACAGGAACCCAGTAGGAACTGCATTCTCATGATATGGTGAAGGACCAAGGCACGAGGTCAGGGTGCAGCAGGCTTGAAAAACGGGAAGCGCTGGATGGGCATGTCATGGGAAGACTTATGGTTTGAAGAGATAGCACAGTAGGGAAAGAGGAGAAAGAGGGCCTAAGAGTAGCGTATAGGCAAATTCTAGCTTTTTACTCTTAAATCGGTCTATGTTGGACAACAAGCAAAAAGGGGTTGCCCAAACTTTAGGCAAGCTGGCTTTGTAAGAAGAATAACGTACAGCTAAGAAGGGGAAATTCATGCTGTTCCTGTTCACGGGCAGGTTGTGGGATGCTGTTTCTTCGGTTGCTCTTCCAATCATAACCCAAGAACTAAGGGTTGCGTGTCCTTTACACGTATATTGTCGCCACTGGGTCTGCTCTGCTGTTGACTAGGCTTCACTCTGCCCATTTGGGTTAAGCAAAGCTGATATGGAGCAAGGCTCAGAGACTTTTCCTGTGGACCTGCTCTGAGCCCTGAGTTTCCACCCCCAGTGAAACGGGGCTCGCTCACGGGCTTGAAACAAGGGCGATACCAAGGAGAGTCCCTTTTCTGCCCAGCCCTCAGCTCCCCAAACTCTGGGCCACCCTGCTGGGTCTGAAAGCAGAGGAGATCCTACTGGCAGACTGATATAGCTGTGATATGTGCCATCCACCGAGGACGATGATCATGGTACTGCCACTGATCTCCTCATGAAGTTCTTTAAAGGCGAAATGCTCAGTGTAGATAAATAAAATAAACAGTAACAGTGGTTATCTCAATCACCCACTGTGGGGAGAATTGCTTGTGATGGCGTCCCATCACTCCGTCCCTCAGCTTCACCATGCTTTTTAAGGTAACTTTGTTTTTAAAAAGCTAAAAATAGTTTTCCTTTAATCTAGTTTTTTTGTCAACAGTGTAATGTAATCCATGGGTGACTATATTAGCTTTGATGTGAAAAATTCATGGCTGCAATGCTTTCCTCAAGAAAGAGGATAATGTAGACATTTATCACTGTAAAGGTACTAATAAACTAATGGTTTTGATTTAAAACTGTGATATTTCAAGCACGTCACATGAAAGCAGAAGAGAACCGGTGTGGGAAGGAAGCTGCTCAGCATCAAGAATTGGATTCTTTGCTAGAGTAACTTCTTTAACATCAGTGCTAACAACAGCTAAATTTTAGGCATGTGCAACCTAATTATTTTCCCTGAGGGATAGGACTTAGTGGCATTCTTATGATTTGGGGAAAGACAGTAGAGGGAAAAAAAGGGCTTTGTTGAGCCATCCTGTGATAAAGATGTGCTAATCATAGAAGTTTATTTACTTACTAGCTGCATAGAGACCCCATTTCCTTTTCAACTCAAAAGGTGGAGTCATTAAACATCACTTTGCAGCATTTTTCATTTCCACTTGTCTCGCCAGTAACTACTATGTGTCATTTTCACTGCTTTGCCACTTCTCTGCATCCCTTCTCTTCTGTGGATTTTGTCTCTACTCCTGAAGCCTGGAAGTTCAGTATGGACTGATACAGATCACCCACTCAACTTGATTTCGCCTACAACTTCTCGCGCATTTTGTGCCAGTATCTCACGGTAAGGACAATAGCTGTAAGACAAACACGTGGCAGTTTGTTTCTTCATGCCCCAACCCTGTCCCCATAGCCCCGACCTCACCTGTGGACCAGTCCTGCTCTCTCCACCTCTATTTTGATACTCCCTTTCAGGCTGTCTCTTGCTCCCTGTGGGATGCTGGCAGTCAGGCCGGTTCTTCTCGGCTGTAATACAACATTGCACCGTCTAAGAAGCGGTGGCACCATCTTCCTCTGACCACGGGCCACGGACCTTCACCGGCTTTCAAGGAGTGCAGTTCCCTGCCTTCCCTCCCCAGCTGGCCTTCATCTTTCTGGAAGGGCATTAGTGTCGTGTCCCTTCCCGCTGTGGTTGTTGCAGCGCATGACACCTTCACTCTTTGGAAGGGCGTTTTTGAGCTTGGAGCCACGTTGTTTCCCGTGCCTATGCATTTTGCTGATGCCAAAGCCCAGCCAAGCGTCCGTGGGCAGCGAGCCATGGCAGAGAGCACCTGGTAAGGGCTGGAGCGGGGGTTCTCGTTCCTTGTAATCTCACCTCTGCTGAGAAGTGTCTTTGGTTAAGACTAGACTCTGCCTTAGTGAGGTAAGGACTGTAAATAACAGCACACATTTGTGATTTTCCTTGATGTGACCTTGTGCAAGGGCCACCTAGAAGACCAGTACAGATGCACAATGACTGGGGCCATTAGTGCCCAGCAGGGAGGCTCAGGTTTCCTGTTATATGTTAGCAGAGTTGTGTTTGGCACTCAGACAGTATGGGATTTTTTCAGGAAAAGTGTAAAAAAATGCTTTGTTGTATTTTCCTGTGAAGTCCTTCTACTCCGCACAGAGCTGAACGTCTTCCTTTCACTAGGATGAACGTGGTAACCCCTCCTAGTCAGAGGGTTGCAATGTCAGTGTGGAGTGAGAGCAAAATAGCGGTGCTGTTTTATTTCAGTCAGAGGACTCTGCAAGCTGCTGCCAGTGCATGGACCTACCTCCAACCTGCCTCATTCTGACTTGAAAGCTGCGACCTACCTCTTTGCTCTTGGGGTCACACTCCCAGAGCTTGTACCCTGCCCCAGGTCTTTCTCCTCCCCGCATCCTTGTTCTTGTTGAACAGGAGAAATACATTCTGTCCAAGCACCTTATCTTTGTGTCCTGTCTTACCTCTCTTTTCCTAGGATAACCTCAGATCTTCCCATGCTCTCCTCCTCCTCTGTGTTATTTATTCATTTCTGTTGGTCCTCATGTGTCCCTTTCTCAATCATTCCTCTATATGTTTTAAGTAGGATGTCCGGCACAGCTTTAGTTCCTTTAATTTAATCATCTTTCATCTTGCTCTTCATTCCTTTTTCTCAGAACCTCATTTCTTGCTGTATTTAAGTTCATTCCTCTTGTTGGTTCTTCAGCTGTTAACAGAATGAAGTCTAATGAGCATCTATCAAGATCCATTTTCCATTTACCCATGAAATCGTTATGATCACTTTTGATTAAAATACAGATGGGTCTGAATGGAGCTGAGGAACAATTAAAATGAAAGAAACTCACCTCAAGGCTTGTTTAAAGTTTCCTCTGAATCCAAATCTGTATTTCCATAACTTTACCCCATGTCTACTTAGAGTGCTCTTTTACAATCCACAAATCTCTTTGGTATTAGGAATTCACAGACCATTTGTCTTACATTACCTGTAGTGCTAGGATAAGGCTGAAATATATATGTCTCAATTTACCTCCCTAGAACTGAAAGATTAGTCATCTGTAAGCAGTCAATTGTGCTGATTACAGTGATCACTAAACCAGCCGCATCCTCATCTTACTTGCTATGTTTTAGAATGGGAAATGATTGCATGGGCTTCGTTTCTGCCGCATGTTCTCGCTCTCTGCTTCTCTCCCTTTTTTACTTCCAATTTACATTTATTTTGAACTGAAAACGAAGCATCATATATTATCTATAGAACACGGCTACTAAACATAAGGTACAGCCCTTACAGAAACAACAGCCTGGCTGAACACGGAATGTTTCTCCTCTGCACTAGTGTACCCAAACCAAAGAGATTCATTATAACTCCTTGATCAGTAGGTTTGTATCATCCTCCTTTTTCTCACTTTTCTTCTGATTATTTTCCTCACCCCAGATGCAACACAATCCATCCGGTGCATCCCAGGCAGATCATCATCTTTTAAGGATGACTTCCCTACCGCACTTAGTGACAGGTGAAGTCATTTCCTTGCAGCTATGCATCTGAGAGGCGGAGGGACAAGAAGGATTGGATCAAGCGCTCCAAACTGCAGAGATTTCTCTTTATGTCAGACGTCGTAAGTACGTGGTACATTCGCTGACTGCCAACGTTAGTGCCAGCATTGATCCTCTTTGGAAATTCCATATTAAATTGCCTTTCAAAGGCGTAATGGGGAGCTGGGTGAAGGTTTCTTTTTCTGTATGATCTGCCTCATAGCGTCCATGTAATAGCACTGCAAATTCCCCTACTCTCAACTCTGAACAAGAAGGAGCTAGACATGTGTTTAACTCCTCCTTCCTTCTTGTGCTTTCAATTTTCAGACCTAAAATCTATCTTTTCCCTTATTTAAACTGTAGCTGCAAGTACATATCAGATCACTGGAAACAAAGAATCCATGATTCTAGTATTCCCATTTCCCCGCGCGCTTCTGGCTGTCAAAGCTGCTAAGTGTGAATGATGCTGCGCCATCCAGGTTCGCAGGTAGACTTTGCCTCTGGCTTTCTTCACTGAGACTCCGCAAACTCTCTTTGCTTGAAGACCTGTGCTATAAAGAGTCTGATCTCTGTTATCTGCTCAAGCTGAAACATTTATTTTTGTCTCCTGCGTAGCTTTATGTAGAACAGATCTTCAAAAAACACATTGCTCGCTGGGTATTTTTCCCTATGTTACACTGAACTATTAATTGATTGTCACCCCAAAATTAGCCAAGTGTGATGACAGGAACGCTGTGCAATAGGGAGCACGTTCCCATGCTGCCGAACGCTGGCAATTGTGGCACTTGTTGTCTGTGTCTGTGGGTTCGTGGGGGTTATGTCTGTCCGACTGAGCTGATGTCTGTCCCGGCATCCCTCCGTAGCGGTCCTCCTCTGGTAGCATAGGGCAGGGGAGGGCAGAGCGAAGGGGAGGTGCTGACTCTGTTGCTGGGGAATGCAATTTCCCGGTTCCTTCTGTACTCATCAGGCACAGATTATTTCTGCCTTCAGCTTTAATGAGGAAACGGTGTCAAGAGACAGCAGTGGCATCATCACCGTGCAGGTATGGGCAAAACCAGCTGTACTGCCGTGCTAGTATTTAACTAAGCAGGGTCCTTTCGGAACGAATGCAGTGTGACTGAGCAGCAAGTTCACCATTTAAAGTGAAAATCAACACTTCCCAGCAATGAGGTAGATCATTAAACATTCTGTTGCATGAGCCAGCATCACTTCTCTAAAAAAAGGTGTTGGGTTGTTCAGCCAAATGAGCAATTCAGTTGGCTTAACTTTCCTGACCGCTTTCTAATTTGGTTTTAATGAAGATATAATTAAGAGGTAATGTCAGCAGAGTAGAACATTGTCACAGGATAATGGTCTCCTGCTGCTGCATAAATGGTAAATGCAGTAAATACAGAAGGAAAGCCGGAATGTTTATCTTCAAAGCAGGAGGCATTGATCCTGGGACACTCGTCTGTTTTGATACCTTTATTTCCACTCTGTCAGAAGAATGAAGGGCAGCAGATTCAATCCATTTTGGCCCGCTCCCGCTTCACAGGAGTGAGAGGAAAACTCTCAAGGTGGTTCTGCTGCAGTGGGAACGCGCTGCTGGTAACGACGGCTCATGGGTTAGACTCGCAATTGCTCACTTTAACCTGATTGTCCGATGGCATTCGTGCTGCCATGGGGAATGCAGCAATTGAGCGCCTCAGTCAATCGGTGCTACAGAATAACTTAGCCATGATAGTACTGTTTATGAAAGCGAACCTCCTGTCAGAAACCAGCCTTTTTATTTTTTGACTGGCTGGAGCTTACGATGTTCGTCTTTTCTGGTGAATAACGTCTGGCTTCCAGCATTGCAATAGCAGAAATAAGGATTTTATGTTCCAGCACATATCGTTCACCTCCATTGCAGTTCAGGCTGCAAATTTATTTCCATTCTGAACTTCAGTTCCCATTTTTCTCTTAAGTTTTGCAAAACTTCTTTGGGGAGAAATTCTCTTCCCAGGCATTTAAGCCAAGTAATAGCCTTAACCGTTTTTTGCATTAGGAAGGCTGACAAGATACACTATCTCCTAAAGCTAGAACTGTTTTTTCAAGCAGAAAACTGCATGAAATAACTGCAAATGAGACTTATGCTAAAATATGGATAAATCTTGGAAGTTAAAACTTCCTGTGAAATTAGCACTTGCTGACAAGAACTGCCTTTGTTCCATCTGAAATATTTGGTATTTTGAATTTGCAAACTAACGACAATTTAGAGCACACAGAGTAAATCTTAAATCTTCCAGGACGCCCAAGGAATAATACCTCTTATACAGTGCTCTTCATCAATAGCTCGCAAAGCATTTTATGTTGATCAGAATGAGGGCTAGCCAGATACGGGTTCATAAAAAAAGATCCAGAGCTCTTACATTTCCATTCTGAAGTAGAAGCAAATCCAGCCTTTCAAAAATGCTAATAAAAAACGAGAGATCGTTAGCACACCATATATTAAGCACATCCAAGCTGACGGGGATTTGCCTTCAAGCCCAGAGCAGGCCTTGTATTTAAACGTGCCCTAACTACTGCATTGCTTGCAGTCTTTTTGCTCTTGCACAGGGAGATGTTCACACTGACAGGGATGAGACGGGCTCCATGGCTTTGTGGCCAAGTAGTTGGCTGGAAGATGGAAGCTGCACTTGCGAATCCTTCTTCTGGCTCATGCAGGTTTGAGCTGGGTCTGTCATCTTCTGCAAGAGGACATGCTGCCCTGTCGTCCTTCCCACTGACATTGCGGAGGGCAGATGCTCTTCACCCGCCTCTCCTTTGTGAATTACAACATTTACCAACTCCCCGTTGCCTTGCATGGAGCAGCAAACTGTTGTTTTCCATTTTTTCCTCTACAGCTGAGGTAGAGCACTCTCTTTGATGAAATGGGACATCTCCCTCTGGACCAGAGAAACTTGCCTGCCACACAGAAATTGTTATGACAGGTACGTTCCTGGGAAAGGCTTGTTTTGTCATATCACCATTTTACAGCCGGAAGAAATTATTTTACCAACCAGCCAACCCTCAAGTCAGCATCTTAGCATCATCTTCTCAGACAGGAAAGACAAGATATCATAAGCTAACGTGAAATCAGTGGCAGAGCTGGGCGTAAGACACAAGTGCTCAGTGTCTTGTGCTCTCAGCACGTTGCCGTACCCTTGACTGTAGAGAGAAATTGCAGTATTAAAAGCAGTGAGTGTTTTTGGAGATAATGCTGTGAATCTGGAAGACTACACGAATATAAGTGTCGTTGGGCTGCATTTACATCAGGGTCACCCAGTCAGAATTTGACTTACGGTGTGTCGTGCCGTTTTGCACGTCTGCAGGCTGTGCACCTTGCAGTCCCTGTCATTTAGCTGTTGATATGGCCAAGGGAAGCTGGAAAAAAATCACATGCAGGAGCTGTGTTTGTGTAAAGTTATACTCGCGCAGCCAAAGCAAATGTTGGAAAGTGAAAGGGAGCCAGAGTAAGAGGATTGCTTTGTCCTGAGCCGGCTCCTGCTGAGAAACGGGAGAGGGACAGCTCCCCCAAACTGACCCGCTCCTCCACCAGCTCAATTTAAAAGCTCCTGGAGACAACAGGAGGCTATTGTCTAGCTGGAAGCTGCCAGGAGGTCGCCTATTTCCTTCCAAGCAAACACCCCGTACAACTTACCTACAGTGTCAGGAGCTGAAGGAAATACCACAGGACTTTCCTGGGCTGAGAGCATCGTGCTTCTGGATGCTCTTTATACTCCTGGGTGAGGAAACCACCCTCTTCCCCAAAACACGGCCTCTGACAGAGCCCTGGAGGACACGCGAGGCCAACGCTCCTCCCTTTGAGGAGGACATGTGCATCTTTGCCCAGCTCGGTGCCCCTTGCCCAGCTGAGGGGCGGGAGGAGGATGGTGGATCCGGAGGGAGAAATCTCTGCCCGAGGGACGGTGCGAGTAGCGGGAGGGAGTCAGTCGCTGTAGCGCGAAGGGCACCTGAGGCTCCTCTCCCGCTTTCCCCAGGTCCCTGCAGAGAGGCGGCCACGGCATACTGGGGGCGGACTGGGGGCAGCTGTGATGCTCCTGGTGCTGCGGGCACCCCGAGAGAGGTCCGGCAGCTTCGAGAGGCGAGGAAATGGGCAGCGAGGCTGCCTGAGCCGTCCTCAGCCACCTGGGCAAACCCTGAGGCTGCGGCGGGGACGGGAGCAGCCTTGCAGAGCTGGCTTTAGCATGAGCGGCAAGGGACGGGCTCCCCTCTGCCTTCGGGACGTGCTCTCCGCTTCGCTGCGCCGCCGAGGGGCTGTCGCCGAAACAGATTTACGGGGCTGTCTGCTGGAAAGTAAAGCTGGGGAGGGAAGAGGAAGGAGCAACACATTTGCCTTTAAGTGACTAGGAAACTCTCGAGACTTCCCCTCACCCTGTGGAGCGGTTCACTTTTCAGTGAGCGGCACTATAAATTTCACCTATTGGTAGAAGTAAAGAAGTTTTATGGTTGTCCAGGCTGAGCTGTGATTGACTTAAAGTCTAACAAATCATTCCCTTGCTCTCCTCCCACTGGCCTTTTAACCACGCTACACGCAGCGCCCGCTTTTCCTTTGCAGATAACCAGGCTGGGAGGGAACAGCTGTCACCAGCACCTAATGAATGAATTTTGAGCCGTCCTATAATTTCCCTCTGCTTGGCTATAAGGACACGAGGAAAACAGGCGGAGCAGAAATCCTCCGGTGAGAAGCGGGCTGAGCTGTGCTCCTGAGCATCACGCCTGTGCCGTCGGGAGACGGACGGCTCCGTGGGAAGCTGGAGCGGTTGCTCCCTCAGTAAGGAAGGTGTGGGGTGCTGGAGGAAGGGACGAGGAGTCACCGGGAGCCTTGCCACGAAGGGCTTTTTTGACGAAAGGCGCTACGTAAGGCTGCGTGTTGTGGTGGAGGGGACACGGTGGAGTACTTCCAGCAAGAGATGGTGGATTTGTACCAAATCAGTATGCACGCTGTTTCCTCTGTCGGAATATTGTTGTTGTCCTTTATTACATTAAAGGGGAACATCTTTATCTCATGGTGATTTGGGTGGGATGTGACATTGCCTAATGTAAAAGGGGCCTGTAATATCAAGGAGACAACCATGAAATAACACATTACACACTGAATTGAACAGCAGGCTCATTTACATTCCTTTAATTTGGAAATATGAACATTTAGAAACCCTCTTCTCGGCTTGCATTCCCTTATTTGGGAAACATGTAAATTACATTTATGATAATTTAGTATTTAACTGGTACAAGCATTGCAAATTCCAGAAGCAAACCTTTCAAAGTAGTCAGGAGCTGTGCCAGCTTCCTTTGCAAATGTGTGTGGTAAAAGCCACCTCTGCGGATGACTCCAAACACAGCATCTCCAGCTTCTGGACCTGTGCTTGCAGACGCTTGTAAAGCAGATGGGACGGCTGGGGTGAGCCTTGTAGGGCTGGACCTTTTGTCCCAGTCACAGTGTAGACTTATCACGAGTGACAGATGGATTTAATCCATAAACTGGGAGTACCACCTCTTCTGTTGTGTGGGGAGTCATTTTTTTGCAGCCTATGAGATCCCAGAATCGCAGACGAAAACAACAGCAAAGGACCTTTCAGATCATCTGTGCCTGAACGATGCTGAGAGGCCTCTTCTATGGCAATCCCATTGCTACGTTTTCCAGTCTCGCCTTGGAACCTTCTACCGATAGCGACTTGTGTTCAGTCGCTCATGAGACAGCTTATTCTATTGCCTCTGTAATAGCCCTTATTATTAAGTCATTTCTCTTGTATCTAAATGGGATTGTTCCACTTTTAATTCGAGACCCTTTTACCATTTCTGCTGCAGGGAAGGTCCAGCCTAACGGCGCACAAATATTAGCGTTCATCCAGGCACTAGCTGGGACTAGTGAATTGCCTTCCATCACACCCGTCACCCGCAGTTCCCTTCACCATTCCTGCTGGCCGTCCTTAAGTCCTCTGCCACTTTTCAGTGTCCTTTTTAGAAAGCGAGACTTAAAAATGCGTACTGTGCTCCGGCTCCAGCCTTACCCAGACTGCATAATGCTGCACTTATCGCTCCGTTTTTGTCACACAGCAGATCCCTTTTTACTCTATACACCCTGGGATAGCAATTGTTCTCCTTGCAATATGTGAGCTCTTATGCTTTTCATTACCTACTACAACCCCAAGGTCTTTTCCTATATTAATGTTTTCTAAATATCTGCGTTGATTGTTGTTATTTCTCTCCAGGTGCATTACTGTCACATTCATCAATATTAAATAAATTTTATTTTGTTGACATCTTCCCGTGACTCAGAACCTGCCAGATAATTCTGCAATGGGGATTTACTATCCCTTTTCACCTATTCATTTCGTGTTTTATTGCTTTCAGTGCTAGCAAGGTTAAACACAGCGTTGCCTAGTATAGATCAAATGTCCAGAGTACAGAGGGGAATAAAAGTATTTGGATAAATAATTGGAAGTTTAAAGTAGGATTTTCCTAGAAAAGCAAGAAAAATACAATCTTTTCTCGTGAAATATAAAACTGGTATTTAAAATTTCCCCCCTTGCCCAAACTTGAATAAAAAGAGAGAAGGTAGAGAAACAAAACCAAATATCTTCTTTAAAAAAAGATGGAAATCTTTGTCAAACCTAAACTTTTATGTGAGCATTTTCATCTGAGCTATACAGCCTTTGGTGGCGAAGGTGTTCTGAGTAATTCTGACAAAGACTGTGAGAAGGCAATACCTGCCTTTTTTTTCTGCCTGTTTCACAGAAGGGACAGTACAGAAATCATTGCTCTGAATTACAGTTCATCCCCTTTCAGGAGAGCTCTGAAACATTTGTCTGAAGTCAATCAGGAGCCGTGGCTCAGTGGGCTTCCATGTGTCTTTGCTGTGCGGAGCAGGGACCAAAGCAAGCACATGCTTCAGAGCCTCAGTCAACAGCAGTCCCTTGAGCAAAACTTTGTTTTAAAAAACCCCAAACCCAAAACAACGACAACAAAAAAAAACCAAACCCCCCAAATATGTCTGAAAACCAGGAATATTAGCATACTCATTTCTTGACGGTGTCAATAGCCTTTGATATATTTATGCATAATCGCCTGCAGAAACTTGCGCAGATCAAAAAGAAAGGACAAGTTGGGGGAAATCCCATCTGTAATAAGAAAGGCACAACTCAATAGAGGTCTAGTTAAATGAAGAAAGACCTCGTTGAGCTCAGAGGAGCAAACCAGAATCATCTCATGGCCATTCCTCAGCCATACCCACTTTACAAATCATCTGTCCCGCACTATGCACTAGAGCCCTGTCAAAACAAGCACTGTTACTGCAGGAAGGTGCAAGAAGCTCCGGGCACGTGTTGTCCGTCAGGGGCTGCTGGTGCTTCTGAAATGGCATCAGGCTACGTCTGCACTAAAACAATCCTGGCTTTTTCTATGGAGATCCAAAGATAACACCATCTGACATCCCCTGTGGACGGCTGACTCCCAGGTGCCAGTCCCAGTTCACGGCAAATATTCTGAAGTTTCATTAACCTTCTTCCTAAGTCTGTCTTGTACCTGTGTTGCTCATTCCCAATGGGTTTGAGGGATATTGGTTTAGGTTATCCCCGAGGCAAAGATGGGTTCAGGAGGGGAGCCCAAACAGGACTCCTTGATTACGTGAGATCTGCTCTGACAGATTCATTTTCAGTAATTGCATCTGCACACCTGATTTAGGACTCCTCAGCAGACAGTAGTGGAAGCTGATTTCTTTGAAAGTAAATACCCAGCAGCCAGGACTGTAACAGATGTTATGGATGGGACCAGTAATTCACTTAACGGTGTCTCAAAAACCCTCTTTTCTATACATTTCTCCTCAATATTCTCCTGGGCAATCACTAGCCCTGCTAAATTTGTGGTTCTCATTTAATTCCCTGACATGTTCTTATTTTTTAAAGCTTTATTTTCAGCTATTGAAGTACAAGAAATTGCTTTTGGCCTCAAGCCTTGCTTTCCAGAGAGGCGACAAGAGACTCCATTCCCGGTAACTTAAAGGGAATGCCTTTCGCTTTGGTGTGAACAGCTCTGAGGGCGTTTCTGAGCCCACCTGTGTTTTTCCACACCCGTCCGTGCTCCCGGTGGACGCCAATCTTTTCCTGCTCTGCCAGCGGAGGGCACAGCATTCAGACCGAGTCCTCACGATAAAGTAACTTTGAGATGAAAGGCTTGGATTTAGGCACAGTCAACATATCCCTCCGCCCTAGGGCTTCTTAATTTATCTCTCTCTGCAAAAACCACTACCCAGCAAGCAGTTAGTTACAGCGCGGATAAACTGCCTGCAAGAAAGGAGCGGAGCCCAGCTCTCCTGGTCTAGAGACGGGGAGGGCAAGCGGGGGCTGTGCCGAGAGCTAGCGTCCCGGGACGGCTCGTGGTTTGGGGAGAGGCATCTCTTAGCTGCGGCAGGTCAGACGGCGATGGGGGGGGGGCATGGGCAGCAGGTAGGACCCCACCGAGGGGCGGCCCCGTGCCACAACCCCCTGTCATCACGGTCTGCAAGCTGTCACCTAGCTGTTGGTGACATGGGGCTTCTCCCCAGGTTTGGAAACTTCTTCCCAATTTCTCTTTGGGTCTTGCGACAGGGGGTCCCCCGGGCAGGGGGGGACCAGGCTGCAGGGGGTCAGGGTCAGGGGTAGCCCTGGCAGGAATCATCCAGCGGACACCGGTGCATCCTCTTCAGAAAAAAGCCCGGGGTCATACAGCCCATGGTCATACAGCCCATGGTCATATAGCCCGTGGTCATACAGCCCGTGGCCATACAGCCCATGGTCATATAGCCCGTGGTCATACAGCCCGTGGCCATACAGCCCGTGGCCATACAGCCCGTGGCATCACTCGGGTGAAAAGGTAAACGCTGCGGATGGCACCTCTCGGTGGGGGGA
Source organism: Aquila chrysaetos chrysaetos (assembly GCF_900496995.4). NCBI lineage: Eukaryota > Metazoa > Chordata > Aves > Accipitriformes > Accipitridae > Aquila > Aquila chrysaetos. The sequence goes on from NC_044007.1 coordinate 73,200,805, forward strand.
TACAGATGCACTTGCAGAAGTAGGCATTCTTTTCACGGCATTACACCAGAAATGTTACTGAAATCATTACAAATTATGTCTGCTGTATAATCTTTTTTTCCTTCACCCAGTCTGTAATTACAGCACCTCCAAAAAAAAAAAAAAAAAAAAGTATATTGGATTTTTCTGTCGTGATCTATGTTTAGGGCTTGGCAGGATTCAATTTTAATTTCAACTTCAATGATAACATTTTATTACCTGTGTTCTTTATTTATAGTTACACACTGCTTATTTATACTGATGTAAATATTTTTCGACTTGCATTCAGGCAAGTGCTATTATCATTGGCTGAAAGAAAAGCAGCCTCCCTCTTTTGAATAGCTGGTGTGATTTCAGAGAGATGGGGTCTACAAATTCATCTACCATCACAAAATTTAGCCCTTAATCTAGACAGAAGAGAAATGACAAATACATTACGAAACACTTCCTGACAGAGCCTGTCCGTGCTCTGTTTTCTTGGAATACTGCATGAGATGACAACATGAATCACAAGTAACATTCAACGTGAGTTTGGACAAGCTAGAAAATGCTCTTTTTTCTTTGGAAGGGGGAGAAATATATTGTGCTATTAAAAACAGAGTTTAGCTGAGAAAAAAGATTAGTTTAAGTATTTTGTGCATTTAGATAACCCAAGAAGATCCCATATGGAATATGAGCAAGTGTTAACAGAAAGATCATTAATCAAGTAATACGCCTACTGGAAACAAAACCCACAACGGCTTAGAGAAAACAGACAGAAAGTTAGCCCGTGGTTAGATAAGTAAGTGGATGTCATTATTTCGGAGAGGAAGCAGCATGAGACTGTAGGGAGCCACGGACCAGGCATTTCATCATCCAGCTCTCCAGGACCCCAGGACCCCAGTACCAGTCACCTGACCCCCCCCCCAACCAGTGGAAAGTTTTGTGATTTGAGGCTGCTTGCTGGAGAAAGAGACCATGAGAGTGTGCCCACCAGGAGGAAACCTCTGGTTTATCCAGGAGAATTAAACCCCAAGACTCCAGTGTGGTCCGCGTGGGCATGGAGACCAGGTTTCTGCTGGCTCCAGTCAAGCTGAAGGATTCACCTGCACAGGAAAGCGGTGGGACGGTGGGCAGGTCTTCTCCATTCCACGACGGCCGCCTGCCTCCCAAGGTAGCGCGTGGGGAGCTCCATCCCCACCTTCTGCCCACGAGTGGGGCTGTCTGAAGCAGCGCTGCTGGTAACTCTAGTTGTTGCTCAGTAATGCTGAAAGCTGAGAAATAGAATGTCGAAATTTTCATGCACAAAGGGAAAGGCTTAATTTTAAAAGAACGTAAAATAACACAAAATAATTGGTCCCTAACATGCAGGAAACACGGGAGTTATTGGTTCAGATCTGCAGAGCGGGGGAATGGGAGACAACTGCTCCAATCCTGATGCTGATATTTTTTGCTAAATGATTTGGCAGAGCAAATCAAAAAAGCCAAGGCTATAACTGTTTTCTGTTGCCACCCTAATGATCCTAAGTGCTCTGAGGAAATTGCCACTAAGCATTTTACCCGAAGTATTTGTGGAACAGGCCTTAAGAATTATTGATAGTAAGACAATAACAGATATTAATGAGCATTTTCCCCAAGCTAGCGTACCACCGGAGAATTTACAAGACCTAATGTGCACTAAATTTGAAAAGCACAATTTTAATTCCATCCTGGAGAGTATTTAAATCTTAAAGAAAATTACCAACTGAGTAGGGGATCTAAAGTACAATTGTCAGAGCTGAAATGTCCTTTACCTTCCCACACAAAACCAACCAAGTCCATCAATCTCAAAGTTTTTGTTTAATATTCCATTGCCAGGAACTGTTTTCAAATTCAGACGAAGGGAAAAAAACAACAATCCTAAATATATCATTAAAAACTCTGTAGAGTAAATAAGACAGACATTAGATCAGCTTAGGGTCCTTGATTTATGTCAGCGATGCAGCCATGCAGCAGCACGAGAGAGTAGAGCGCTCCAGGACTGGTCTAACAAGATGTTATGTTTTTCCACATGCGACGAACAGCTCTGTATGAAGTCAGAGGAGAAAGCAATCCTCCAAACCCTCCAAACCCTTTATGGGTTTGGCGGGCCTGCCTTTCTGATCAAATTCAGTTCTTGGATAGGTCCAAACGAATAGGGTTTTTTTGGTCTGCCCCGAAATTTGCTGCAGCTGACAGAGAGAGGGAGGCAAAAGGTGTGGTCTGGGGAAAGCAGACAGGCTGCATCAGTTTGAGGAGATGGTTCTCCCTATAACAGCTGGTCCTTTAGCGTTAAGTGCCTGGGTGAATAAGTACGGATGTGTGTGAAGATCTGGGGAAACAAACCATGGTTCCTGAATAAGCTCAGAATGTACTCTGCGGTGTCTTGACATCAGTTCACCTTTGATGATGCAACATTGGCAGCGATCCTCAGGAAAGCATCTGGCTGGCTTGGTAGGTAAATGAGTAGCAGCTGGGAAAAAGATTGAGTTCACGTGGGGACAGAGGCATTGAAGGGCTTTCTGAGCTATTGATTTTTGCATGTGCTCAAGGGAGCACAATGGGGAAACAGATTTTGTGTCAGCTCAGGTTACCCAGAAATTTCTATAATTTGCCATCTAGCCCAGTCGCTAGATTGATTGAACCTGGTTAACACCGCTTAATAACCAGCACAAATGATCTTTGAAGCAAATTATTAAACGGTTGAGAAAAACCTGCTCCAAATCCTTGCTAAAGGGATTTGTATCTTAAGTTGCTACACGAAATATTTTGTGTGAATACTGAGATGTGTAATAGGAGAAAACCAGTGGTGACTGTCAGCTGGGATGGTAATTGCCCAGCTACGTGGCCCTTTCTACAGGTGAGTGTCGTGTACCAGCAGGGTGCTGGGGTTGCTCTTATCCAGTTTTCCTCCCCTGCACGGCCGGACCTCAGGTGGACCCTGAGCCATTGGGTGGGCAGAGGACACAGCTCCCACCTCCTCTTTCCCCCATACCCCACAGGTTTTTTTGCTCCTGTCCAACCTCCTCCTGCTCATACGGGCACTGCAGTCACTTTAAGATGATATTAAGATGCATTTCCAAGCCCCTGTATTCCTTGGATTCCTTACGCCTTTCCTCGCAGACACGTAGAGCGCTTGCTTTAATACCTGCTTCTGCACATGGTGCCGCGCTCACTCCCTTGCTGACGCCGGTGAGTCAAAGGTCCTCCCAAAATACTTCAGACGGAGGCGGGGGTCACAAGTTGGCAGTTAATAGCCCTTTTCCCACAACTCTTCAAGAAACATCTCTGTTTCACACTGCTCTGCCTCTCTGCGCGTAGCTCTCCCTGCTGCTCGCTCAGCTCTAATCATTAGGACCTGATCGCTTCAGGAAAGATGAATGCATTGACGGGGTTTTGGTTTTTTTTTTTTTGCATCCTGTTGTTCATGAGTCATTGTTCCTGTCACACAATAACTGTAATTATTACTTTTCTGGACCTTTGGCTGATTGTCTTAGCAGAAGAGGGAAAAAAGCAGCAGAAAAGGGGGTTGCAAATCCAGACATCTTGGAAATAAAAATAACCTTTTGCCTCTTGCTCTCAGAATTGTTCCCCTTAGGTCAGAGCCCATATGCACGCACACGTGCACACATTGCTTCCTCTACTCCGCAGTGCCTAGGGTAGTTTGTCTAGTGTTAAATTGGCAAAAGTAGATGAAGGGTGGCAGAAGGTTATTTTTAATCTGTTAATGTGTTACGGGAGACTGTTGCGGCAACGAAGCATGGAAGGTGGGGGAAGGCAGAGGGAAAATGTAAAATAAGTTTGTTTGAACTAAAGGAGCACATGATGTGAGAATTTCAAAGCTCTCGGTACCAGATTGTTATAGTAGCAAAAAAAAGAATGTTTTTTTTTTTTTTTCCCCCTTTTCTTATTCCCTGAGAGGACATATCCCTGCGTAGAACACAGGAGTCTTGGCTTGACTGAGTCTGTGGTAAAGGGATAAGGGAGAGCCTCATTACTGGACTTTTCCAGAAAGCTCCTGGCTGGTTACATAGCTCAGCATAACAAGGAGTGTCGCCACTAATACACTCAAGAGCTATGGATTTTGCACCACACTGTTAGCCTGCCTGACCCTGGAAGATGGCGTGACCCAACCAGACGGGCAATCAGAGGACATCCTCTTCCCCGGGCAGCTGTCAGGTCCTGCTATTTCCACTCCTTCCCCTTCAAAATATCAATTTATTCCTGCTTCTCATGCTTACTATGTCTTTTTTTTCCTTTTTTTTCCTTCACTTTATACAAGAGCATCCTTAGCAATTCAAGACAGGTCCAGCTGTGGTTAATTTGTCATAGAGAAAATAATATCAAACGGAGCAGTGCTGGGGAAACAGACAACCCAGTGCAAAGCCTGCCCCTAATTGATTGATGAAAGGAAAATTAGGGCTGCCTCGAGAAACGATTTCCATAGCAATGGGAATAGAGAGGAAGCTGTGCCGCGAATTGTGGGCGACCCACCGCAGCTCTTTGGCCTCGGAATGACCAGGCGCATCGGTACCGGCAGCGAGATGCCGGCCGCGGTACCCGAGGCTCCCGCCAGCAGCCGGTGGTGGATGGGCCAGGTGAGCGCGGGACCGCTCTCCCACCGATGGACCACCTTCTTCGTTTTTTTGATGGTTAAGGTTGCTTGCTTCAAAAAAATGACTAATGATATGGGGTGTATGTAAAATTTTATTTGCTCGATTGGCGATGTCTTAAAGAAGGCTTGCTTTCAGGGAAGGAAGCCCGCTGCGGGAGCCTCAGGGTGGGGAAACCACAGTCTCCCACGTTGGCAGCTGCTTTTGAAAACCTTGGTCATGCATGTGTGTGTACAGCAAATTTGTGTGCGCCTTTTGTTTGCCAGGCAGGCCACAAAAAGAAAACTCAGGTTCCTGGCAGCTAAATAATGAACAAATGTTACTCTTAATTTGGTGTAGCACAAAATTAACGGTTTACAAATTATAATAGGCCTTAGAGAAAAAACAGCTCAGAAAGCAAAAAACCCCTAATTCCGGTCTTGAAGCCTGAAAAAAACAAATTAATCCATTTTCATAGCTGTCCATTGGGCACACCTTCCCCAAGCTGTACGTTTACCAAGGCTTAATTCCCGCTCTGTTGTGGCTCGGTGCTGACGGGAATTCAGCACCTAGATCGGAGAGGCCGTCTCTTGCGGCACACGGCGCTATATGTAGCTGGCTTCACGTCTGTGCTCTAAACCCATGCGCTTTTCAAACCCAGAACGTACGTTACTGCTTTTGGTGATGTTTTGATTGCTGGCTATTACTAAGACCGCGTCAGAAGAAAAGAAAGGCAAGGCTGATGTGATTTCCTCCGCGCCACCTTTGTCTGGCTCACCTTTTTCAACAGCCATCCCTGAAATAAGGGAAAAGACCGGTCACTAAGCAGCTTCTCTCGTAATGAGTGTCCCCATCGTTATTGTCATTGGTACCAGCAGCGTGGAGAACATATAGAAGAAACTGCCTGAAAAGTAACAGTCTGAAGACAGAGAGAGAAATACAGTCATGACATGAGATGCAGCAATTGACCTGAAGATGGATTTGTCTCAAAGCAACATAATTTTATTTGCCTGAATTTATGGAAATAAATTTTACAGCACTGCTTTTCGGGGCAGACAAAAGTTAGCAGGCTCCGAAGAGCATACATATTTCAGGAATTTGGAAAAAGTTAAAGAGTCGATGTATCAGAGACACAACTTACGGGACAAAAACAAACTGTAGGGAAAAGGAGTAAGTGGAAACAGGGCGGTGCTGAGGATGAAGTTGGTCATTCTACTGCTTGGCAAAAAATTCTGCTTTTTTGCTAAATACCCTTTCAAAAGCATCTGTTTCTGGGGAAGACTGGGGCTTTCTATTGAAAAGCTATTGAAGTATTGCTATGTTTGGAGCATTTTCTGATATTCAGCTTTCTAGTGTAGAAATTAAAATTTGCCAGGGAGGGAAAACATCTTCTGTTGTTGTTGTTGTTGTCGACAATTTTTATTAAGAAATAGTAAGAAACCTCTCCTTACCTGCCTTCACTGTGGAATGAAAAGCTTGCACTTGATGCGGAGCTAGAGCAAAAAAACAAACAAGGCGAATGACAAAATTAGGCAAGTCAAAGCATCCTGATTTGTTTTTTATCTGCTCTTTGGTACTTTCTCTCCTTAGCTTCTTGTCTGTTTTTTTTCTACTTGTCAGGGCTTTTCTTTTAGGCTATCAGCTTTTTGTACAGGGATTGCTATTGAGTTTTCACACAGGTTAGCATGTTGTGGGCTTGACTGGCAGAGGGTTAAGGGTTACAGCATATGCCAGTCACTGCAGACAGCCAGCTAGAAGGAAAGTTCATCTGGGCAACCATTTGCTATAGTAAACAGAGGGGGAGCCCAAACAAGAAGGCTGATGCATCTGATGCAAAAAAGTGAGCAGAGCCCTTGTTTGGGAAGAGACTTAGGCAAACAACCAGCTGAAAACCATCACGACCAGCACTCCCGCTGCCTGGCCGCAGTCCGAGCATTCAGTCAGACCCTGGAAAGTGTTGTTGCCGAAGGTTGGTAGTTTTGCTACGTGCTGTATCCAGCTCCAGCTTACGGTCTCACATGCCATCAACCCTGCTAGATAAACTGGGGTGGTCCTCCTCAGCTTAAACTCCAGCACTTGCTTTATGCCCTTACTAGGTCTGGATTGGCAAAGCCCTGGTGCCTGTTTACATGTATTTAAGGGGAAGGCATGATGCTCAGATGGAAGTGGCATTGTTTCTAGAGAAAACAATCAGGACTAATAGGGTAAGGACAGATCTGATGTGACAGTGTCAGCTAGAGACAGGGGCTGACGCCGCGAGGGTGACATTTTAAATATACTCTTATATGGTTTATTTGCAAAGAACGAACATAATGCTCCGAGAGACGGAGAACTCCACCTGCTCTAGAGATGTAGCTATAGCAACCTCCACACGATTACATTGCTAATCTGCAGGTGTTGAAGAGGCATAGATAGATGCTGTTGAGTAATTCGGCTCCAAATAGATACTTTGATCTGCATAACAGCTTGCATTTATGTCCCAAATATGGATTATTTCCAGTTCTGCAATTCTTCCTTATAAAAGCAAAATTCCCATTTTTTTATTTTATAATGGTAGTCTTTAAAACTTGCCCACGCTATCTAACAAGCTAGACAGACAGCTCCATTACTTTTGGGTGGGGCAGGAGCAGGGGAAAAGGAAATCTTTTCATTGCCCAAAATGCCCAAAATATTTCTTGCATGTTTTATCTGAGTGACTCCTCGATGGGAACAAAATCAAACAAAAGAGAATACTTGTTCTACTTTCCTGTATACATGACATACTGATGAATCAACTGCGTCTTCACATTGAAGATGGTCTATTCCGCTGCAGACACTGGCGACAGCCTCTGAACGTGTACCAGATCAGATCATGCTTCATTAGCAGCCACAACACTGTTGAAAACACCAAGCTAACATCTGTCCTGCTTTACTCTCCAGAAGATGTCATTGAACTTGGTGGGGATGCCTGGGATGGAAGTCAAGGCAGAATATGGCTCATCATCAAACGGCTCCAAAGGAACCCGGACCTTTGATAAGCAAAATCTGCAATTCATGGATTCAATAAAAGGAAGGAATTCAACAGCTCCAAGAGAAAAATGACCCTTCATTGTATTCCCCGCTAATCTGCTGGAGCACTCCTTTAGCAGGGTAGTTCAGTCGCACACTTGTCATTTCATGAAAGCTGGTTAAGGACATTTGATGAAGCCTCCAAAGTCTATATTGCATGCCCCTTTCGTTCTCTCCTTTCTGTCCTGTATTTCTTTGCCAACTGAACAACCTGCAGCCCAGTTGCTCCCCTCGCTTCCTAAAGCAGCCTACATTGCCCTGTTTCCTGCCCCGGCTTCATTTATTTCTTTGCAAGCTGCTGCGTGATCACCTTATTTATTTATCTGAATGACTTTTCTGTATTAAAGAACAACAAATCAAAACAGAAAAGCCATTTGAAATATTTCTACGCTTGCAAAATACCCGTGGTCAAAGTCGAATGCTTGCCTTTCACGTGAACTGCATGCATGTGACAGTGCCTTGGGCCACGGCACGATAGCTGACCGTTTTTCCCACGGGACCCTGCCTCGTCCCTTCCTTAGGATGCAGCTCTTCCAGCAACGTTATCTTGCTGCCGAAATCAGATGTTCCTCGTTCCACCCCTAAGCTCCCTGTCCCTCTGCCTTTCTGCTGGTCTTGCTTTCACCCCCACCTCCTGCCCTGCTGACCCCCTGTCCCTATCTCGGTGTCCTTCGTTTCGTTACAGCCCCCAGCCCCCTTGCATCCACTGCCCTGGCCATCCGGGCCACCCTTGCCACCAGGAGCCACCAGTCTCCTCCACCTCCCGTCCCCCTGGGACATTTCAGACTCCTTGTCCCTGCCTCTCGTGGCTTTTTTCTTTGCGCCTCCCATCACCGCGTGGCCCCAGCCGTGGGGGCTACCCACCCCTCGCAGGGTTAGGACACAGCCGGAGGGGGGAATTACAGCATCTCTCTTGGCCACCAAGGGGAAGCGGAGCTTTGGTCTTTGGTGCCTCGGTCCTGGGCGTCCTGCACGTTCAAGCCTTGAGCGTTAAACAGATTGGTCCTGCCCGGTTACTCTCGATCAACCATGCTTCCCACCTCAGGTGATCAGTCTGAAATCACAACCCCCTTCTCGATAAGGCTGAACTAATTTGTGGTGGGCTGACCCTGGCCGGTGGCCAGGTGCCCACCAAAGCTGCTCTATCACTCCCCTCCTCAGCTGGACAGGGGAGAGAAAATACAACAAAAGGCTCGTGGGTTGAGATAAGGACAGGGAGAGATCACTCACCAATTACCATCATGGGCAAAACAGACTCAACTCAGGGAAATTAATTTATTACATATCAAATCAGAGTAGGGTAACGAGAAATAAAACCAAACCTTAAAACACCTTTCCCCCATCCCTCCCTTCTTCCTGGACACAATTTCACTCCCGAATTCTCTTCCTCCTCCCCCCCAGCGGCGCAGGGGGACAGGGAATGGGGGTTGGGGTCAGTTCATCACACCTTGTCTCTGCCGCTCCTTCCTCCTCAGGGGGAGGAGGACTCCTCACTCTTCTCCTGCTCCACCGTGGGGTCCCTCCCACGGGAGACAGTCATTCACGAACTTCTCCAACGTGAGTCCTTCCCATGGGCTGCAGTCCTTCAGGCACAGACTGCTCCAGCGCGGGCTTCTCACGGGGTCACAGCCTCCTTCGGGCATCCCCCTGCTCCTGCGTGGGGTCCTCCCCGGGCTGCCGGTGGAGATCTGCTCCCCCGTGGACCTCCCTGGGCTGCAGGGGGACAGCCTGCCTCACCGTGGTCTTCCCCACGGGCTGCAGAGGAATCTCTGCTCCGGCGCCTGGAGCATCTCCTTCCCTCCTTCTGCACTGACCTGGGGGTCTGCAGGGCTGGTTCTCTCACATGTTCTCTCTCCGGCTGCTGTTCCGCAGCAGTTTTGTTTTGCTTTCCCCCCCCCCCCCTTCTTAAATCTGTTCTCCCAGAGGCACTACCACCATCACTGATGGGCTCAGCCTTGGCCAGCGGCAGGTCCAACTTGGAGCCGGCTGGCATTGGTTGTATTGGACACAGGGGAAGTTTCTAGCAGCTTCTCACAGAAGCCAACCCTGTAGCCCCCCCTGCTACCAAAACCTTGCTATGCAAACCCAATACCTAATTATACTCGTATCTCCTAATTCTTTATTAATTAAACCTTCCATCAACTTCTCCATTACTTTTCCTGGGATTGGTATCAAGGAAACTGGACTATATTTACCTGCGTGGTTTCATTTGTCTTGAAATTTTTACACAATAATGACACCGACCTTTGAGAATTTCCCCATCACTTCATGACTTATTAAAAATTTACATACACAAGCTAAAAATATCCTACATTGACTCTTGGGGGCCACTTTTGTGGACCTTCAGATTTCAAAAATGGTTAACCCTAGTGCAAGTTGTTCAATATCTTTCTTAATTAGCAATATGTCAGAAAATACATTATTCCAAATAGACAACAGAAATAATTGTTGAACAGTTTGGGGTTTTTCTTCATCATTATTAATGACTTGGCTGTCTCCAGCTAGTAATGAGACTATGGCATTGATAGTTTTTCTGCTATTATTCATAAGTTTTGAAGAAACCGTGCTTCTTAAACAAAGCCTGACCAGCCATGGACTTTTTTCTGATGTCTTTAGTATCCTTTATCAATTTTCTACACTTCATAAACTCTTATTTATATGGATTTTTATTACCTCCCCCTTTTTCCCATATGTTGCATATTGCTTTTTAATTCATTATTCCTGCCTTCATTCTTCCACTGAAAGAGAATGGGCTTTTCACCAATATTATTCAGCTCCTTTACTGTGAAGTAATGGCTTTTTGGCCATTTAATATGTGCTTCTTCCTAATAATTTTTTACACCCGGTTTCACTTGTAACTTTTCTCAGTTTGAGAAACTAGCGTCTTTAAGTACCGAGTGTATGTGGTACTTACTTGGAGTTACACAGCTTGTCGGGACAGTAATGGCAGCTGTCCCTAGGCAGCCTGTGCTTTCTGCTTCGGCGCAAATTTTCCCTGCCACGCAGCCCAACGCCGAAGGAGGACACCAGTCTGCACCCAGACCGGGGCTGCAAAGGGTCTCGCCTCTCTGAAGGACATTGGTTTGGTTTTGCAGGCGGGTGCAGTTTATGAAGCAGTTCCCTGACGCCCAGGCAGGGGAGGTTTGCCGCTTCCGAGACGCTTGCCGTCCCCAAACCAGTAACGGCGGAGGATGCGTCACCTCCCCTCTTCCAGCCTGTGCCCTGCCCAGGCAGGTTTTATCCAATGCTTTTATCCGATACCATCAGACAAAGCCTTCCAGGCGGTTTCAGTAGGCCAGTTATATCGGATTTCTTCCCATCAGTGATTACTTCCAGTTCCTCCTGCTTGTTTCCCAAACTCCTCGTGTTGGTCTATAAACCTGTGGGAAAACGAGGGCTCTGGTGAGGCAGGAGGTGGGAGAGGGTGTCCGGCCACGGGGGATCCACATAACCCCGGAGGAACGGGAAGCTCAGAGGAAAGAAGAGGCTGGCTCAGAGGTCAGGCAGGGCAGAGTTGAACCCAACTCTCCTTCTTAATCCTCTGCCTCCACCGCAAGACCTATCCTTCCTCCCGAATTGCTTTCGAGCTGTATTGCTCCCAGATGTGCAGAAGTGTTTTTAGTGAGCCCAAATAGCCTCTCAGTTATCTAGTTGAGAGGGAAATGTCATATATTGCTGAAGGAAAATCTTAGCTATCTCTCTGTATGTGCATGCTAGGCCATAGCAGAAATAGTTCCAGCTAGAAAAATATTATTTTGGGAATCAAAATCAGCACTTTTTCTTGTTTGAGTGTGTTATTTTTCACTTTGCTTGGCACTTCAAGTGCAAGGTCATGTGGCAAATCATTACACCAGCAATGTTTATCTCCGTTTGAAGAACTCTGTCAAGAATTGGTTTGAAAAAGATTTGGGTAGTGCCTATTTTTTTTTTTTCTTGACAACAGCTCCATTATTCAAGGCCTATTTATGCAAAATCATTTGCTGCAGAGGTACCTTCATTTTAATTGCAGAAAGAAGCCTTTTTTTCTTTTAAAAAAAAAAAAAAAAAGAAAAAAGCTAATATTCTTAAAGCAGGAATAACCTTTTAAAAAATGATAATATTAAATTGTAACACCCCCACTCCCACAGATTCTGTCAGAAAAATCATGGAAATATTGTTTAGAGAGACCTCTGGAGATCGCCTGGGCAAACTGCCCTCTTGAAGTTGGAGCAGCATCAACCTAGCTCAGGCCAGCCTGTGCACTCACACCCCCCCCCCCCACAAACAAGCACAAATTTCTGTCTCTGTAGGAACGCACATACACACCAAATTACAACTTTTATTGGCCTTCACTATTTTTAGGCGTTTTTAAAACCTTAGACAGGTGCCGTATCTTAGAAATACAGTTTTTAACACCAGCTGGTTTCACTCTGCTAAGTGTTTTATCTAGAAGATTAGATTACACACCCTAGGGAAGAAAGCGACTTAACCACATTGTACAGCAGGTAAAGTGCTTTGGGCTCTGCATTGTGTCATTAAGACCAATACGAGGAAGCAGCAAGACTTATCTTAATCTTGCTGATCGCCTCAATTAACACGGTCCCTATAGTGTCCTCCTTGATACCTAATCCCCACGGTTTCTTGTTCTATGTATTTTGCTCTGATAATGTTATCAGATCATTGCTAACGGTATAAAAGGACATAGTAAGTAAGCAAGGATGTGGCAGTTATTGAGAGAAGACACGTGCTTAATTAACATGGAAATCAAGCAATGGACTATTAAGCCTTTCATGTAAGGGAAAGAAATGTACTAGATACAGGCCCCAAAAATAAAAAGTAAAAAAAAAAAAAAGAAGGAAAAAGTACATAGGGAAGGAGGCTAATTATAAGCAGAATTCAAAAGCAATGCCATTCATAACAACCTGTCTACTCCTGGCAAACACTTTCATCATTTGAAAATAACTTTTCATACACAGCAACATAAGAAAGCAGCAAAAAAAGAGGGGGGCTATCCTCCCACATCTCACACATCCAAGACGTAGGGAAATTATCTCTACACTCATGGGACTTTTTCTTATTCCTGAGGGTAGCTGCTACTCCCAGAGCAGCCCTGGGTGCATTCCTCAGTCATGCGAAGACAAATAAAGACAAAGATTCAGATCCAGGGAACTTGATGAAATGATGATCTATATCTTTCCAGCCAAATCGGCAAACGATGCCTGGCATAAAAATTGCTGTGGTTAAAAAAAAAGTTTAAAAAATTTCCCCGGGAGAGAGTAAAAGTCAGTTTGGGAGCCTGACAACCTTGAACTGGCAATGAGCGCTGCTACCAGAAGCAACCCCGCGGCTGAAATGGCTTTCTGCTCTCTGATGTGCCATCGGACGCTCCGGACGGCTTTCAACAAGTGTCTCGGGGCCGGGTTGCTGCAGCGAGCGAGCGCGACCACGGCAGCGGGAGCACCCTTGGGTCCTTCCCCTGGGCAGCGGGGAGGCAGGCCGCGGTCTTCCTCCCCACCGCGCACCCTGCAACGAAACCTCATCCCGGGGATCGCACCCCCTTCGCTACGAGCTTGCTTTCCTCTGAAATCTCGTGGTGAGAGCCTCTGGTGAATGCTTCACTTTAGGGATTTTTTTTTTTCCTTCTGTTTCCACCCCCATCCCACCCTAACCCCAGCGTGCAACACGCGGGAGAAGAAAGGTGGAGGGTGAAATGCGCGTTTCAAATCCTGCATATTTAATCATGTGAATCCTTAAATATTTCATCTGGATCAATCTTTTAAATCAGTTCGGCGCTTACACCTCGCTGGGTAACTGCCATGAAAGAGAGCAGCAGAGGCTCTGATGGTGAACGACTGCTGCAAAGAGTTTTTCCTTTCCTTTTTCCTCTGCCAAAATTTTAAGCGATGTACACCTGTTTCTGAGCTAGGAAGCCCACTTTGTCTTTTGAATTGCCTTTCCTAACTGACTTCTTGACTGTATGTTACAGTGACATGCCAGGACAGCACCAAAAGGAAATATTTCTGGAGGAGGAACCGCCTTCTACTAGTGAAGTCGTATGTACGACTATCCCATCCTTACTACTCGCGGTGCAAACAGCACCTCATTTGCATTTCTGTGGTTTAAATGTAGATGGCCTAAGATAAGTCATTGTCAGATGCCTGTAAATATTGAGGAGTGCTCTGGGACCCGGTTTGTAACCATTTCTTTCTCTTCTGTCACAACCTGAGCCGCATATTAGCAGAGATGTCGATGGAGCTTCTGGGAGGGAAATGCATACCTTTGCTTAGTGGGTGACAGCAAAAGAAAAGAACAAAGTTAGGGAAGAAAATTTCCAGATGAATAATGAATTGAGCCAGGTTGGAGGCTGGTGAATCTTAATTAGAAATCTGACATATCGGCCGCCTCCCGTCTTTGCACTCCCTGCACTCGAAGGGGTGCTCGTGGCAGCTGCGTGTCTTTGTGGTCAGAATGGTGACCGGAATGCCAGCGATGGAGGCTCTTGTTGGACGAGGGTGAGATGCAGCCACCCGCGTTGGGGATGACACTGCTGCTTCTGTCGTGGAGAGGAAAGGACAGAGAATGTGCCAGCAAAAATGATGGGGAAAGGTAACTCTGTGGCCGTTCCGCCTCCCTCCAGAGATTATTGGCAGGCCTGGTGAATTGTCTTCATCTCGTCCGTTGTGAATAGATCTCGTCACTTCTTCTTTCTGCTTTTGTTTTTTTCCTAACGGGAGTTTGAACACTCTTATTTGAGATGTCTTAGTGAAACGCCTGAAGTTACAAGGAAGGGAGCGCGACCATCAATCTGCGTCTGCTCTCTCCTGCAGAGAGTTGTCATCAGTCATCTTGTCTGGACTAGCAGGTGAGGGACAGCGTGACCCAAAGGGCAGCCCCAGACCTAGGAGGCAGACGAGGTACTCCCAGGCTGTGCTGTGAGAAGGTCACGTCCTTGGGCCTCAGTTTCTCCAACTCTGGAATGAGAAAAACACTTATTGCTCCAATTTATTTCATGTTTTAGAGGAAAAGTACTCCATAAGTGCTATGGTTTATTATTCTAATGTGACTGTAAAATCATGATGTCTTTATTGCAAAATGATCTTTAAAACATGAAGCATTAGGATGGTGACTGAAATCATTAGTATCAAATTGTTCTGCTTTTGCCCTGTCACATTGATACTTCAAAGCAAAATTGTCTTGTGGGCGTTTATAAGATTTTATGAGGATAACTTGTCTTTTCAAACCTTGTTCAGGGGAGAGGCCAAAAAAGCCCCCAGATGTTTTCTTAATGAAAAAGGACTAAGGTTTCTGCCTGTTTAATTCTGAGGCTGTCCTTTAATATTTAAATTCCAAACCCGCTAACAATCAACGTGATGAACAATCAAGGTGATGAAAATAAGCCTCCAATTGTTCGGAAGTGGTGCAGGCAGATGTCCCTACACGTCAGTCCCATGTGGGGCTGTTGAGCTCACCTAGACATTGAGGGGGGACCGGCCACGGTGCCCCATCCCTCCTTCTGCCTGCAGAAGAGGAGCGGAGGTGTCTGCTCCCTGGCACGAGTGCCCTCTCGCAAGGACCACGTTTCCCTGCTGTGTTTGGGTGCTTGACACTTCGCAGAGGGAAGCCACATCCACGACGCAGCTCTCTCGGGCACGACCTCAAGCAGAAATACAGTATAAACGAGACGGCATTGTGCCTCGCACAGCTGCTGGGCTTGTAAACCCTCTGGTTCTCCAGAACCGTCCTATCTTCGCTGTCTTACAGGTTATATTCCCACCAGGTTAACACGGGTTTGAGTCTTTGTCCTCCCCCTCCATCCTCTTTCGGGCTGGACTGCATCTCAAAATCATGTTTCCTCTTCTGGCAGAAAGTCCAGGTGGCATTTCAGCAGTCTCGGTGAGCGCACTCTGCTACGTGGGGACGCACCATGAATAGCTTTCTTCCATCAAGAGCTCCGCTGGGGCAACTTTCTCACTCTCCTTCAATTTGTCATTCCTGGATCTTCCCTTGTGTACACGTTTTGCAGAGCATGAACATGCTTGTGGTTGCCTGCGGTTGCCCTGTTTTGACCCAATCCACGTGTGCAAGGAGGGAAGCTTTCTTCTGCATGGCATGGTACTACCATGTTCCTTTTTTTTCCAGCCCAGTTATTTAGCAAAAAATGCTACTGGAACATGTGTTTATTTGCTGCTTCACTCCCTCTTTTCTTCCCTGCCAACTCCCCCAAATTACTTTGGGATTTGCTAGGTAGTTTCCAAACAAGTTTGATTGAATGGAAGTGGCTACAAACATAGCAATGAATTAAATGTGTCTGGAGATGTTCCCTGGCACAGAACAGTTCTTGCCCATGTTATTCAACTCATTTTTCCCCACACTGTGTATTGGGAATGGTCCTGGGCCTGACTCCTACGTCATGTCCAGGAATTGCTGGGAGAGTGCTGGTCAGCGCAGGCCAAAATGGGGAGAGGGATCACTATCACCACTGGGCTGTGTAGATGACAGTGTGCCCATGGCCATGGCTTAGTTTTCTAGGATGGATGTAACCAAGTGGAAATGCCTGCAAATCGAACAGAGATGAACAGCCAGGTAGAAGACAGCCAGGGATCTACACCAAGCCTTCTTCTGACACTGGAGAGCCTGGCCATGGGACACACAAACACAACAAACGCACAACAAACCAGATTCCATCAGCTCGGATATGAGTTGGTAGTGACCAGTTGAATGGAGCAGATGCTCCAGGTTTGTGTGGATGGCCTGACCCAGGGCCATTTGCTTGTACAGCACTGCTCACAGCTGCTTCAGAAAATGTGTAGGAAAGGCTATTGCTGGGCCCTTACATCAAATGTATAATGAAATCACCGGTTGCGTGCTGGGCAAAGGAGCTGCCTCGTCGTCACCTCTATCACAGGGTCTAGGGCCCAGCCCTGGTGCCCTTCGGAGGCAAGAATGAAGCTGGTCTTGATTTAAATGGAAATAGCCTCTAATGGACTGTAACCACACCACCGCTGTGGTCCCTGAAGAAGTGCAACCCAAAGGGGCTGCCGAGGGATCTGGGTAGGATTGTTTTGAGGTCTCCAAACTCTAAGGGACATCCCGTAGGCAAAGCTGGGGAACACAGCAAGCTACCAGGTACAGGGAGGGAGGAGACGACTACTCCTGCCTTCAACTCTTCCTCAGGATTCCATGAGTTCATCTCTGGCTCTACAATCAGATTTCCAAAGTCCACAAGGACGATTTCGACTTTTGAGAACTTGGTTTCTGCAGGATTTCAGGGAAGTCCCTTTTTGCTGAACTGTGGTACATAGGTCTGCGATACACAGCAACACTAGTGAATTTACATCCATAATGTCACAAGTGAAGTCCGACAAAGGAAAGACCAATACTATAGCTCCGATGCAGCTACTGAGTATGACTACTATCTGGTTTTATGGCAAACCAGTTCATTAGCATTTAAATTGATTCTTAAATATTTTCCTAGAAATTCACAGCAATATAAGCCTTAAATCCAGGACTGGTAATGTTGTGATTTTTATGTCTAATTTTAGATTTAATTTTTAGTCTGATACATTGCGATTATATGGCCATGCAATTTCAGAAAGCGGCTTTAAAATGCACAGATTTGTGTTTTGCCTTTAATGAGTAAAAGAAAAAAAGAAAAAGGAAGCAGGCATTACCCCATGTCCCTATGCAAAACTGATGGCAAATCCTGAAATTCTTGGACGTAAGCCCCTCATGCATTCTAGTTACACGGCTTACAAATTAAAAGCCTAGGCAGAAGATACATCTTTTAAGCAGTGTACAGGATACAAAATATAAATCAAAAGGACCAGGACAATCCTGCGAATGGAATGGCATAGACGTCAGTCAGTGAATACGTATAGTGTTCCGAACTTGGCGTAAAATACAAGTGAAAAGAGTTGAGTGGCCTCTGTCCAGGCTCTGTCCACACCTGATGGGATTCAGGCATCACGATGCTCTCCGTTTGACGGCACCTGCCCGACCAGTGCCGCCGGCTGGAGAGGAGCAGCGGTGGTGGCTTGCAGGGGGTAAGTCACACTCACAATACGTTGACGTTGATAGCGTGTGGACATACGCGATGCCCCTTGCCTGTCTCAGCTGTATACTTCAGGCCACTAGTTTCTCTGCTAAATTTCAGCACCCAACCTGGAAGCGTTAAAAAAAATGTTTCGCATGGGCACAAAAAGGCAAAACTCACCATAAGGCAAACTTGTGTGGCTTTTCGGTGACCTCTGCGATTGGAAGCACGTTTTCGCTCCGTTTATTTGATCCTGTTAGTTAATGTCACCCCACGTCAATCCTCGTGAGTTTTGTGGTTTCAAGAGGTGGGTTTTTTCCAGCTGTGGTTTCCATGGCTGAGTACTCTGCTGCCACATACCTCAGTAACGACTGAAACGGGAAAGTCTTCAGAGACTGACAAGTTAACAAATGGACACTTTAGCAATATTGCATTGCTCATCTGCTTGAATCTGTATTTTAATTAGCTTGAGGAAGATATAAGGGCTGCTTTTTCAGGTGTGAGTTACTACAAGACCCTGGGGGAAAGGAAAGAAACGGTTTAAGGGAAGGAAGTGCTTGTGCTATTAGAGCCACGGAAGGCTGACTTCACTCAGTCCTGCCGTGTTGACAAGTGCTGCTAACGTCGTATGTGAAGCACCCCTTTGCAGGCTTCTTTGGGAGCTTTGATGTGGGAACCATTTTAGACGATGAAGTGCCACAACACTGACAGTCGCACATCTTCGGTATCGCATTAAAAATGAAAAAATTGCTTGAAAATATCCTTGTTGAGTATTAGTCAGTGAAGACATCTGACTTTGGTGTGAGAAAGGCTAGGTCAAGCTCTACGTGTTTCTTATCCATTTAACAAGCATTGCTGTAGGGAATCTAAGGGTAGAGAGAAATGACTGTCACAGAATTTTGTTTTATTGAACTAAATCTTCAATACGAAGGGTGTGACGGCAATTTCTCTTTAACAATAAGCGTTTGATAATGAACTGAATGTCACCAGTTCAGCAGAGTGCATTTCACTAAGTAAGTGCTAAATTCATTTCCTTAACAGGGACATATTTCTGTTCATTAAAACATAAGGTTACTTACACTGGTTTTTGTACTGTATCAAAGGGGAAACTGTGCAGCCGAGAGATTCGCATTTCCTCTCCCACACTTCTTTTATAAGACTCACTGCACTTGTAAAAATCACAGTTAAAAAACTCAGAAAGTTATGTGAAGACACAAGGTTAAATCAAAAGCTTACAAGCAAATCCTTTTGATGCGATTTGAATTCAAGGTTACATCCAGGTGTTCCAGATCATTCAAATCAATCCATGACTCTGAACCTTTGAAAAAGAGCTGATCCCAATGGGACTGTGAACTTAGCATGTTTGACTACCTATGTGGTTTATTATAAAAAATAATGCATTTATTTCCATGAACCTAGCCCAAAACTCAGTACAGTCAACAGGAACCTCACCACTGACTTCAGTGGACTTTGAACCCAAACCTATCACATTACTGAAAAAACCCAAAACAAAACAAAAGAAATTCAAATGAAGGATGGGTTGTTCTGGCTCCAGAGAGCACAAAGTAGCTTCAGTTTTGTGCTCACACTTCCACCTTACCTCCCAAACCTGTCTGCTTTGTGCATCTTGTGGAATGTCCTAGTTCTTAAACTCTTTTTTATAGGTCTGCCATAGGAATAAAGTAAAAACAAAACCTGCAAACGCAGAGCTGTGCATAACTAACACGGTAATTCTGGGTGCTACGCTCAGGGCTTCATGCAGACTGGTGCAGGGACCAAGAGGAGAGCTCCCTCCCTGGTTTCAACAAGGTTGGATTAGGCCCTTCGCTTTGAATATACCTTTGTCAAATGGTTCCCAAAATCGGGCAACTGAGCTCTGTCGGTGTTTGTGTTTCCCTTATCCAGAGATGTCTGACATTGGTTGAAGGATGCTTCCCTCGCTCACAGCCCTGGGAGAGAGCTGGGAAACAACTAGATGTGTCAGAAGGAAAACTTGCAGAGGTGCCGTGTACATCCCAACCTAAGATGAAGCAGATCCCTTGCTGAATATAGCCAGCAGGATTTGACCATAAAAGGACCATTACTATCTACCTAAATGATCTTGCTAATATCTCTTTATCTCAGCGACTACATCCTTTTATATCTTATATAGCTGGTGTACCAAATGCATAAACCTTTTCTCCTGATAGCCCATTAGGTATGCTTTTGAGGTACAGTCTCAGTAATGACTTCCTTCCAATGTAATTGTATTTTAATTACACATTTAAGGCCAAATTCTTTCCTGGTCTATCCCAGCTAAAACTCTTTGAAACCTTATTAATTTTAATTAAGTAGAAGTTGGTGTAAAATTTCTAGCTGCTGAATTTTGCATTAAAAATTTTAAATTCATTTAAACATGGATTAAATTTCCATAAGCACTTCAATTAGTAGCGTGCTTCCTCATTTAGTCTTCCAGGGCAGTAACATGAAATATATGGAACATAAAGTCCTTTCCAACAGATGATATTAGGACATAGCCCACCTTTAAATGCTTCCCATTTGCCACAACTACCTGAGGCATGCTTGCTACAGGCCCTAACAGGACTCCTCTCTTATGAACACCAGTAGCAGTGGTACTCCATAAGGGATGGTAGAAACTGCTTTTGAGTTCTTTTACTCAAGTATTTCCATATGCTCGGTTCCGGAGGAGGGAGGGCCAGGCACAGGGTCTATGTAGGAAGCCTTTGGAGATGGTATCAGGTTGACCTGATACCAGAGCAAGAGGGTGACCTGCAGCTGGAGATAAATTGTCCCTTTATAAGAGGCGGGACGGAGCCGATGTCATCCGCCAGTGTGATATGTGCATCACTGCAGCAGCAGCCTTGCTAACAAACTGCCCCATTGTCCAGGCAGAGAAAGACAGCCTGGAAACGGGGCAGGCAAGCTGCCAGAAGGGACTCGGGTCACTGAGAGCTCAGAAAGCCAGTTTGAAGTCTCCATGTGAGTGTGGGTTCAGCGGAGGGAAGAACTGAATTGATAACATGGAGTTGGCCGTGAAAGAGAGTGAGAAAACGTGGAAGTAAAACTTTTTACTGTCTCACTAAGCAAGGAGGACAAGAAGTGACCTAAGAGAGACTATTTCCAAAATACTGCTTGGAACAATTGAACCGTCGAGAAAGTTATTTGAAGAGTTGACCTGGATGGAGTAAGACCGTAGAAGGACACAGTAATTGTGCTCAAAACCGAGAATAAAAATAAGGGGCAATAAAGCCTTATGTTTCAGATGTAAGTTCTCTGACACTATGCATATCTTTGGGGACATTATGGAGCCCCTAATTAAAAACAGACTTGCTTGTGGGATTCCAGCCTGCAAGTGAAATTATTGAGAGAATCGGATCCAGCCCTGGAGAAATTAGCCAGCATCACAAAGAAGTCACTGCTGAGTGCCCAGACAAATATAACACATGTCACTGGGACTCCAAAGCTCTCAGGTGAGGAGAGGGTACTGCCCAGCAACGTCTCTGGAAATACATCGAGCGGGGCGTGCTGTGCGGAGTACCACACCGATGTCTGTTTGCAAAACCTTTACAGCCCAGAAGGGAGGCTTCGGCAGTCACTATAACTTACTGCCCACGATGAGCACTGCAGGATGTGCCTGCCCTAACTCCCAGCTTTTTTCTTAAATAGCCACCCAGTAGTTCCAGGAAAGATCTGACATCGTTTATCCAACATAAGCTGAACATGTGGGAGAAAGGCTTGCCTGAGCAGAGCCGCGGAGCGTATCCTCCGGCCAAGCATGAGTGCCCGCAGCGAACACTATCAGACAGGGAAAACAGCGAGCGGGCAGGGAGGCAGCCCAGCCTGAGCCCTGGAAAAAAAACCCGACAGGTCTGGTTTTGCTTTTAATAACAGGAACATGTACAGCCACCGCAGCTCGTTGCCCCAGTTCCACGGAGACTGGCTGCCTCGGAGCAGCCTTCTGGTTTTGGGGAGCCATCAGTGCAAAGGGAGTGAGGTTGCAGGTTTTGATCTGGGGCTGTTTTGGGTTTGTGTGGTGGGGTTTTTTTGGTAGGAGGGTAGGGGCCACAGGCCCGGCTCCTGTGAGGAGCTTCTAGAAGCTTCCACAGCTCCAGGTGGGACCCACCACTGGCCCAGGCTGAGCTCGTCAGTGAGAGTGGTAACACCTGTGGGGAACAGATTTGAGAAGGGGAACCTGCAGCCAGTGAGGGGAGCGGGGTGTGAGAGGAACCCCTCTGCAGGTGCCGAGGTCAGGGAAGGAGGAGGGGATGCCCCTGCAGCCCGTGGAGGGGAGCAGATGCCCCCCAAGATGGCCAGGACTCCATGGGAAAGCCCACGCTGGAGCAGTCTGTGCCTGAAGGACTGTAGCCCACGGAAAGGGCCCACGCTGGAGCAGTTCATGAAGGACTGCCTCCCACAGGAGGGACCCCACGGCCGAGCGAGGAGTCCTCCTCCTCCCCCCGAGGAGAAGGGAGCGGCAGAGAGCAGGTATGGCGGGCGGAGCCCAGCCCCCGTCCCCTGTTCCCCTGCGCCGCCGGCGGGAGGAGGTGGAGAGAACCGGGAGCGGAGCGGAGGCGGGAAGGAGGGAGGGCGGGGGGGAAGGTGTTTTAAGATGTGGTTTTACTTCCCATTATCCCTGTTTGGATTTGATTTGTAGTAAATTAAGTTGGTTTTGTTTTTACCCCAAGCTAAGCCTGGTTTTTTTTGCCCATGACGATAACTGGTGAGCGATCCCTCCCTGTCCTTGTCTCGACCCACGAGCGTTTCTTTATATTTTCTCCTCCTCATCGCACTGGGGTGGAGGAGTGAGCAAGCGGCTTTGTGGTGCTTTGTTGCTGGCTGGGCTTAAACCGTAACGGGCAAAACAGTGGTGAAATGTGATTTGAGCCTGAATCATGGAAGGAAAAGTCTGCCTAACAGATATTCCTGGGAGAGGAGTTAAAATAGCAGGAGGCAAAGCTGGATCTGAGTAAGGGAAGACAGATTAAAGTCACGTTGGACATGATTAACTGCGTAAAATAGTGTGTGACAACAGGTCAGAAGCTTGGTATGAGTTTTAGGGGTACCTCTGTAATTGCTAGTTGTGCACGAAGTCCAATGACACAAAGAGGAAAGCCGGGTCATGCGCATCTCTGTCTGACCCTTCTAAAGCCTCTCCAGTTTCAGTCCACAGAGAGGATGTGACGCTCCCGGCCCCAGAGGGTCAGGGCAGCCTCTTACCAGCCCCTGCGTTAGCCTCACGGGAATCCTCAATGCCAAAATCACCAGGATTGCCCTTTCTGAGGTGGTAGAGACAGATACGGGACACAGGAAGCCTGAAAACCATTTAGAGATTGAGAAGCGTGAGAAAGCCCTGGAGATGTTTGTTATGAGCAGTATCATTTACTGTTATAACCCATGGCATTGGCCAGATGTTACAAACCTTGTTGTGTGAAAAAGCCTGAGCAGCTGATGCCACCCTCAAGCCCAAGAGAAGGTTCCCAAGAGGTTCAGCCAGGAAGGTTTTGAACAGACAGGAGACTGCTATTCGAGACCTCCTATCTGAGATTGTACAGCACCCGTAACACCAGATCACCACAGCCTCAAAAAAATCAGTACTCTGCCTCATGAGGGGGTAGCCACAGGCAGTCCAACCAGGAAAGAGCAGCATCTACACTGTGGATGCTGCTGGCCGGGCAAAGCCAAAACTGAAAGATTTAGCAACATGAAACAACAGAGTTGGGGGAGAACTGGAGGTCGAAACAGTACAGGATGTCCCAGTGGCTCTCCGGAATTAGCGGACTGTGAAAAATTGAATAGGTATGTTTTGTTAGTGTCTGTTTCAAGTTAATGTTTGTTGTTTGGGTAATGAAGATGTGAGGAAAGGTAGCTGTAGGATGCTCTGGCACAAGGCATCTGGACCTCTCTCTTCGGGATTGCAAAGGTGCCTGTTACACAGGTATCTACCAACACTGCTTAAAGCTGGCCTCTGCCAGGCGCCTGGGCTCTGTGTGAGGGCTGAGCAGCACGGATACAGCGCTGTCCACAGCTGCAGTATCTCCGAAAATAGCTTTTTTCAATAAGGGGCTTGTTTCACTTCTGCAAGCAGCGAAGCGCTTTTTGGCGGTTGCTCAGCATGTGTTGTTACCTGACATGCCAGGCACTCCCAGCAGCCAGGAGGAGAGTCAGGCAGTGGGGAACTACTCTGTGTACTGAGCTGAACTTACTTTCTTGTTTTGCCAAGTTTTGACAGGGAGGTAAATTTTTTAAAGGTGATGCTTGCATCTAAATGCAACACGTAACTCATTTTGCTGCAGCCTATCCATCTAGTGTGCTATGCTTATGGGGACAAAGGATCACCAGTTAATGTGACTCTGAGAATTAACAAGGAAATATGTGCTTTTCTATCAGAGGAAGAGTGGCTTGAGTTAAAATATTTCAAGGTATTGTGCAGTTCTGTTGGAGTTTGAAGCTCGCTGTTCCTCAGCTGCTTAAATCAAGAGAAGTTGAGCTTAATGGTGTACTGCTGCATAATTAAAAATGCACAAACGCAGGGAGAGAGACAGAAAGAGAGAAAGCTAACTGGAAGCAGTTTCCCAACATGTGCAAGTCACTTGAGCTTGGCCAACAGAACCTGCAGTTTCAAGCCAGTTAGGCACTTTGGAAAATTTATTCTGGTTATGAAGCATGCTTACCAGGCAGCTGCAACGCCGGTCAATACTCTGTGCTGCAGCCAGCCCTGGGGAAAGAGGGGTGTCTCAGCGGGCTGCAGCCAGCGTCCTGGGCGCCTTCCAGTCCTCGCCTCCTTCCAACGGTAAATAAAAGCATAATGAAGTAAGACCAGCTAATGCCAACGCCCAAAAGCTGTTGTTGAAAGGAGGAGCATGAGACCAGACAAGCGCAAGCAACATCTCCCCTCTTCTCCAAGTACTTCGCAGCCCTTTGTGGCCCAGGCACATCCTGAGCCAGACTCGTTTTCTGTGTATTTAGTAGCTCTCAGTGGGTTTCCTCTTCCATGAATTCATCCAGCCTTCTCTCAAGGCTGCACTCGTGATCAATGTTTTCTAAGCAGCCAGTCACACCGAGGAAGAGGGGAATCAATATTCACTTTGGTCTTGGCCTCTCCAGTCCTCGACTGTTCCCTTATGTGTCCCTGCGTTAACAACCTCATGCGAGGGATAGGAATGAGATCAGCAGCTGCCGGGAGGGCCCTGTGCCATAGAAATTTCCAAATAATATTTGTTCTTTGTCTCTTAAGGACACACGGTGCAGCTGAAACTCCCGTCCTGTTATTACGCCTTTTTCTGTGCGTACAATGCATCTGGCAAATAGATGTTAAAGTAAATGTAAGGAAAAAAAATCAAAATAAAAGCAAAAAGCCAAATCAACATGAAAAGTGCATTGCTGAGGTTTTGTTTCATGTACATATATACATGCTAGTGTTTAGCAATATGCAGAAATTGCAGATGTGACTTAATCCTTCTAAGACTTTGTGCTAGTTTCTCCCTCTGCAAAATAAAATTGTTAGTGGAGGAAGAATGGTATGAAAGAACTCAGAACTGTGATGTCAAGATGGTCAGTATTATTGACGTTTTTCCTTTCATATTTTAATTTGATGGAATTAGCTAAACACATTTCCAAAAAGAATGAACCCAAATTGGATTCAGTTGAGTTACTGAGTGAAAGAATGAATTATTTTCTTAATTTCCCCCAGGAAAGAGAGGTCTCTGCATTACTCGTACATGCCATCAAATTCAAATGGTGTGAAGAAGTCTCAAGTTACTCGGCAATGAAATGTTGTGGAGTGAATGGGAGGCAATCACTAAAAACTCTCAGCCGAGCAGTGAAGGAGAAAATTCCTTTGTGATACATGGAGGGGACATCATCCTGGGAACAACCTTCCCACAGGCGTGGGGCTTCTTTGCTGATATTCCCCAGGAGAAGTCTGCACATCATTTGCCAACATGGCTGTAGATTTATGTCTTAGTTTTCTTAAAAATATGGAACTTTGTAGATTTATTGATTTTTTCAGTCTAGAATTAAACATTACAATCATGTTGTACATCAGTCCTTATAGGCTTGCCACAGACTTTCAAGTTCTTTCCTCAAGCTCCTATTTTCTAGCTGAATTGAAGCATGTATTCTGCAAGGAAAAAAAAAAAAAAAGAATGCGGCCTTGATTTAAAGACATCAGGTGTTAGAAAACTGTCAGATAGAATCTGATTCCTGATCTGAGTTGTCTTGTGGTTTTCATCATGTGGTTCATCGGTCCCATGGCATCTGTGGACTACCTCTAATGTGGTCATGAAATGTGATTGAGGAAATGAAGTTCTTGGTCTCTACATAGCAATTGACCTGTGTAAAATGTCCTTGAAAGCCTGTATTTCCACTGAAAGAAGTTGAAGGATCTATAAATTTTAAAAATTACTTGCATAGTATCTAAAAGTGCCAGCACTAGACCCCCTCAGAGAAAGATGCAAGCAGTCTCATATTCTGTAATTATAAAGTAATGTGTCAGAAGGGGATATTATTCCTATCCCAACCTTTTACAAAGCTTGTTTATGCCCTGAAGCACAAGTTTATTTCACTAATTTTTTTTGAGATTACTTTTATTCCATCCTGTAGCTTAGAGTAGCTTGTTGGAAAACAACATTAGATTAGTGGTCAGATACTGTGCTGTTGTTCAGAAAACTGACATCTCTTTCTTCAGCATTAGCCTTCAATAAACTACTCATTCCAGCCCATAGACATGTACAATCTGAAAACACTATGTAAATAAATTGTATCATAGATATTTGAGTGTGGTAGCTGTCATGACCAAAAAAAAAAAAAAAAAAATCAGAATGGGAAGAATAGCAATGTTACTGTATGTCAAAAGACAACAAAAATTGCCCACCTCTCATACTGATATCGCAGCCTCACCTGGAGAGGCAAAGATGGGATGTGTCGTGGTGGAAGGTGCATCCTCAGGGATTGGGGAGAAGAGGCTGAGTTGTGAGACAGTTTCACATCTGCCTTGGTGGGACCGATGTCAGACACCTGTGTGGAGACCTCAGCAGCTTCCTTACTCATTCTTTGTCTGAAATCTGGTCACTTTTGGTTTCGAGCCTTGTACTACCATGCTTGCACTGGCGGCCTCATCCCCCTCATGTCCTTAGTCTTGATAACATTAATGGGCAGGCTGATGAGGGAGGCACACAGACCCAGACCTAACCTTTGGGGAAGAAAACACATTAGAATGAAATAGATTTTGAAGTAGGAAACACTTTTCCCATGTTGAAGAGTCGCAACAGTTCTGAAATGAGAAGGCCTATTTTAGTGATTAGTTGCAGTCAACCTTAAGAACGCTTTAGGCTTTGTAACGAGTCAAACACAATATCGTCTCCTCCATGGAGGAGCGAGATGCGGGGTTTCTGAGTGGAAGAACAAAAGCGTTACAAATGAGATATTTGCAGTAATTCCTCCACAGTGGCTATCCACACTACATAATATTTCCCCCTAAAACAGAAATCTGCCTTGAATAAATGGAAGAAAACTACAATAGTAGACAGAAGTCATATCTACAAACTACATGTAAATCAGAAGTTCATTAGGGGAGCATGTAAAGAAGCTTTTGGCAGGTAATTTTGCTACAAACTAGTTTTCACAAGAATGAAGTAAAGCTTTCAAAAGCATGATTGCTCTAAGTAATTCAAATTATCTACTCTACCTGATACTAAGTCTTCCCATAGAGATTACAAACCACTTAAATTTTTACCCACTTTTTTTACAGAAATCCCCAAGGAAGGTTTCAATCCATTTACAAGCACTGCTGTGAGAAGGAAAGAAAAGATGCCAGAAGTTTTCAAAACCACCTCCAGCACAGCTAGAGTTAAACGCTTTTTACATTATCGCGTCTATCTCATAAAGCTCTTTGTTCAGCTATTTACCACTGAGTCACGCAAAAAAACCCCACTCTGGACTGAAACTTGGTCTATAAGAGTTCAGCCAAGAAACAATATTTCCTGGCACTTTGTCCCTTTCTGTTTTTTCTAGCACTGAAATCAGAAAAGATGCTAAGTGCTCTATGGTTTCCAAGTGTGAATGTGCTCCTATTACTCAGAAGATGACTTTAATTTTAAAATGAAATAGTGCGGGCTTATAGCCTAGACTGTTGATTACGTTTTAAGTGTCAGGCGAACTCCGCAGTGCTAGTGGCCACAGGCGACCTGGGCTGCCCAGCCGTCCCTCGGAGGCATGCAAACTCCCCTAGGACATCTCCCGTTTTGTAGCAGTCCAAAGTCTAGTTTTTATTTAGGCAAAACTCCCGCTGGCACCCTCAGGGGTCTGTTACAGCAAGGGTCACTGGGGAAGGTATTGCTCACCAAGGCAGCAGTTTCCATTCCTGCCCCATAGCAAGCGAGACCCACATTTTACAGCGTGGAAACACTTTGTGGGGATGCAAAAGCGCTCGGACATCTTATCCCTCGCACGGCCCAGCAGCAGCGTTTAGCAGTGTTTTCATCTGGCTTGACAAGAAGCTCCACCAGGCTCGGCCGGTTGCAGCATTTTCCCACAAGATCGCTCCTCGGGGTAGCTGAAAGGATTATGGATCGAGGCAGGTGAAAGCTGGCCTGCCTTCAGTCGAAACCGTTTCTACCTAGGGTTTTGTACTTACATGGAAAGGGTTTTGCTGAGTTCTGCTTTGTGTGCTGAAGTTCGAACGGCTCCAAACACAACAACGTTAAAAAAACACCAAAAAAGAAGATGCAGAGGAAGAAGCCTGTGTGGATTAAAAAGGCCAAGGAATGACTCCTCCTAGAAGCTCCCTTGCAAGGACCATTGCGTGCTGTCCTTTGAAACCCTCAGGTGAAAACTGGGGCCTTCTGAGGGCACGGGGAGCTTTGCCTTCGGCTTTGGCGTATCTAGGCTTCCAGGTAAGGTCGCCACTTTGCCGGCTTCCAGGTCCCTCAGCTCATACGTGCCTGCAAAGTTCCTGCAGGTCACAGCAGCTGCGTGCCGCCCTGAGCAGAGCAAGAGGAATGAGGCAGCAGAGAAGTTGCCAGAAAATACACCGTTGTGGTAAAGTGGACAAAAGTCTGTATTACTGGGTTTGGCTGCTTCCTCTCCTAGTTGCATCTTGCTGCCTGCATGAATGCACGGCATGAATAAATCAAGACTAGCTGCGTCAGGAAAGACCTGGAGCTTCTGAAAATGGCTGTGTTGTATTAATAATTGAGGGAATCACAGAGCCAGAGGGACAAATACCTTCAGATATGGCATCCGTGGCCTCTTGCGGAAATAGGGTTGCATTCAGAGAGCAAGCAAAACGTTTTTTGTTTTCCACCAGCATTGCCTCTTCCATTTACTCCAGCACACTATATTTGGTATGGTTGTTTCTGTAGGAGAGCTACTCTCTAACAACTGTCATCACAGAGAAGCAGCACACTTCCTGGGACTTTAAGGCAGTTTTTATTTAGACCCATGCTTTGTTATGATACCAAGTTTAGCCTCAGACATACTGCAGACTGAAATCCCAGTGCCTGTGGCTGCTCACAAGCTAAAGGTCTGCGTTTCTTTGGTTTCACTGTATTTCACGGCATCACTGCCCGTGCAAAATTCTGCTCCTGTTAATCCAAACCTTCGACTGTAGCTCAGATGTGTGGAGGTGGAGAGAGAGGGTGGTCGCAAAGACGGCATGCAGTGTATGCTGATGGGGACAAGAAACACTGTGTAGTTGTCAGCACAGAGGAAGGGAGGCTGGTCCTGGAGCAGCGATGTTTGGGATGGAAGGCAGGAAGATCAATTTAACTTCTTTGATGTGCCATACCTTGCTGGTATAGGTTTAAAGGCTATTTCTGGCTGCCACATTGATGTTCGTTACCACGGGTCCTCTTTCTGAGGTGAAGACTTTCTCTCAGAGAAGGTCCCTAAACTTTTTCAGCTTGGGATGATGTTATGTTTTAAATTACAACACAAATACACACACGCACGTGTATGCCAACTCATACTATCCGTAGGAGATCTGTGTATGGTACTGTGTAATTCTAGTTTTCCATCAGAGCAGCATTTAAATTATGGATTTGCTTAAAAAAGAAAAAAGAAAACAAAACATAACTCATCCAACTTGTAAGCACAACACCCTGGGTCGTCTTGTTTGTTCATCTTCCATTCAGCTGGGGTTTGGGAGGCATTAAGCGATGCAGACCTTTGAATCTGCCCCCTCAGACACTCTGACAACTCAGAACATTGTACGCTGTCCGTCATTATTCCAAAATATCAGCTAGCACACTCCGAAACTGTTTAAGAATTACTGACTTGATCATACTCCTCCACATTTTTGCGACTGCCATCTTTTACCGTGAATGTTAATATGCTGAGTGGGACAACGGTGGTGTTCCGCTGCTGTAAAGAACAAACTTTTTCCTTGTAAATTCCAGGAACGGCTTCTTTCTGCTGCTCTAGCTGTTTCATGTAACAAATAATCTTTGCAATAGGAGAATTTGGCTCATCATGCAGATTTGTGTTCTTTGTAAGTGGAAAATAATAGCAGTTTTCCCTGTGTGTCGGTGCTTCGTTTCAGTCAAGGTTGATACAGATATTTATTGAGGAGAAACGCACAAATCGGCTTGCGTAAGAAACCCTTGTCGCTGCTGACGAGCGCAAGTTTTGGGGTGCCCTTCTGGTGTATCGCAGACCCTTCCCTGTGCAAAGCAGTCCTCACGCGAGTCTAACGTGGCAAAGCCTAGGTGGGGGCTTTCTCAAGGCACGGGCCTTCGTACAGGCACGTACCACCCTCCTCTGCCTCCGCTGCAGGGACAGAGGGAGGTGATGGCTTGTCCAGAGCGAAGCAACGCGTCCCATCGGTACGCCTTTCGGCGGTGGTCGGTTCAGGTCTCCGAATCCGTTTTCAGTGCTGTACGTTAGAGCGAGCCAGCCTAAATCGGACCAGCAGGATAAATCTGCTGTAATGGGGTTGGCGGGGGGGGGGGTGGTTCAAAGCTGACCATTAAACCTCTCCTTCCCGCGAAGAAATGAGTGTGTGCGCGTACACCCACGTGCACACGCTCAACGCACACACACATGCACATTCCTTAGGCCTTGCAGAAGATCAGCCGGCACTTGGGGTTTTGCTGGTGGGGCTTGGTAGGAGACCAATGAAAGTTCTTAGGGCTGAGATGAAAACGATGCATGATGTTACAGCTGGAAGAGCTGTTTGGAGAAGCTTGAGTGCTCCCAGAATAGTACAGTTTCTCTAACATAGCTACAAGCAACACGTCAAGCTCCAAATAGCTTCTTTTTTTAAGCTTGGATCTAAGGGGGTGGAGGGGGGGGACAAGCAGTGGAGGGCTGACAATGACAAGCAGGCATTCATTTGAAGGAAAAGAATAAAACTGCTAAACTCTTAAAGACTTGCAGCATGAAGTCTTGGCAATCTCATCGCTTTCCTCAAATCACTCCAAGGAAGATGATAATGTCAGATTCCAGTGTCTTTAGGAACAAAGAAACAGCACAACATTTAAGGTTACGACATGGCATTTTGTAAGGGCATAATAATAAATACAACCCTATCTGGAAATGTATGAAATAACTACTTTTTTTTTTTTCCCCTTCTTTCTGGGCTGAAGGGTTGCAATTGCTCCTGCATAATCATATACCCCAGCTATGCGGTAGCACATGGAGGCCCTAACATTGTGAAAACAGCACTATATTTTGCAGTAATGCCTCTGTATCATAATGTTAAGAAATGTCCCTAACAGTTAGCATCCCATAGCACAGCTTATTGTTTCATATAGTCACAGACATTTAATTCCCCTGGGCTGGTTTTTGGCAGGGATTATTTGTGTGGTTACGTTTTTCGCTGCTCCCTAAAGGCTTCACGGACCTTCCCAAGTTCCAGTGCAGTCTGGTGAGTGCGGCTGAGCATGTCCCAGCTCCTCCATGGAAAGAAAGGAAAGATCTTGTGGTTAGACTCAGCCATTTAGTTTTCTTAGGCATCAGATGCTTCCCTACCCTCTAGAAAGCTTAGTTCTCCAGCCTACAGCTCTGGGTTTCCCTGCTGTCTTGGTCGTGTGCAGAAAGTACAATCCAATTACTTCTTCCATGTGGAGAAGATGCATAGAGTAAGCGGTGATAGATAGATCCCTGCAGGGCAGAAAGACCCATCTTCTGCAAAATAATGAACCCTGTAGCAAAAAAAAAAAAACAAAAACGCTTGAAAAAACACAGCTTCACAACTGAAGAGCCCACAGCCCTGAGCGAGCTGAAGTTGAAAGTTCACGTAGTTTTGAATCATTGCTTCAGGCTCTCTTCAGAGTCAAAGGGATCTCAGTTTACACATTGGTTATATGCTTAATCTTGCTTTAGCGGCTGCAATCGAGTCAAAAGTTTTTACTGTTTGGGAGGTTTTTTGAGTGAAAGCTGATGCTGCGTGTGGGGAGAGAGGGCTTTCTTCAATTCCACAGACCTGAAATAATCAGTACCCCAGTGTGAGCTCCACTTTGTTCAGATGCACCGTAGGCCAAAACTTCTTTCCTAGTCCTGGACTACTGTTACGGATATTTTTCACAGAGGTGTGAGCATGGACATTTCTGAAGCAAGCACTGGCATTATCAATCACAGCAGTCCCCGAGCAAGTGATCTGATTTTCAAAGTGATGGAATGAAAGCTGCTCATGCTTTTTCACCTCTGAACATCAGACAGTGTTCTCACAGCCTTCTCTGGATGGAGGCATTTGATATTAGCCACTGTTTTGAAAATTGTCCCCTCTTACTGTGTTACAAACATGGATGCAAAAACCTGAGCACTGCTATCATTTGCAATAAGAAGCAGTGAATATCCACTTATCACTGCTGCACCACGATCACATTAGTTATAAACACAGGTAATTCACTGTCTTTGATGTCACTGCATTCATTATTATGTGTTTCTTTGCCTACTGTGGAAATCAGCATATTTAGGGATCTTCTTAATGGAAGCAGTGCCATTTGGATATGTATAAGATTGCAGATCTTGCGAAGCAGTCCTCTAACTGTAGATTTTTGAAAAATTCTCCCTCCTCCCAAAACCCAATTTTGCCAGTTACGGGTCTGCGAAACGCAAACCTCATTCGCTACGTGGCAGAGCACAGCTTGGAAAACCTTTCCAATGCCAATTGTCCAGCTCGCAGATGTGGCGACGTTCACTTTCTCCGCTTACTGAGGAGCCTGAACTTCGCCACCACAAATTAAAGAACAGATACTTTCGAGTCGGGCACCTGCTTCACATTGCACGTGCACCGGCGCCATTCACAAGAAGCAGTGCGCGCCGCGTTGGGCGCTGCCTGTGTCATCTGGTCGGAGAAAAGACTATTCCCCTGTGTGATGCGTAACGCCCTCAGCAAAGCCTGGGCTGGGCGACGGCAGCCTTGCTCCCATCGAGGAGCTTCTGCATCTGCAGATAGTTTCAGAGAAACCAGAGCGTGGCAGAATCAGACTCTGTGACTGGAGCCACCTCTTCCCAGGTGGCCTGCACGTCAGAAATGGGTTTTTTCTGAAGAAGCTGGCAAAGGCACTTGAAATAGACGCAGAGATTTTTTTTATTTCAGCCTGGCAATAGCCAGTTTAAGCCATGGAGGGGAACTTCTGTGGGCTGCAGAACAAGTGGGTGCAGTTTTCAAAAACCTCTGCCCTCTCTTCGTAGCCTGGTGCCTAATAACGGGTGAGTCTATTAGCCTTTCTGCCCGTGAGGCATAAGCATCTGTTTCCATCCAGCACGGATAAACTGAGCTGCCTCCAAGACTGCTGACCCCCCTCCCAAAAGTCACTGGCAGCAAGTCAGCGGGATCAAACTCTGGTGTGGGGTTTGCAGAAGGAGCAACCTGCCACACACACATCCTCACCCAGACAAGCAAGATTGCATAAACCTCATTTCTTTCGGAATTCAGACTCAAAAAATATTTTATTTTTGCGCTCTTTATATTATGCATTTCATTCAGCTGTGCTTCAATCACTGTTCGCCAGCCTTCCTTGCTCTTGTGAGGCTGGAGAAGTCACAAATACGGCAGCTCCCTTTGAGCGTTAACGCTGGATGCTGCCCATGACTGCTGAGCTGCAATATGTGAGTCAGCGATACCACAAAGTGAGAGTTTATATTCCTTCCCTATTACATATTTTTAGTGTGTAAATCTGCAGAGCAGAAAAAATTTACAGGGGAGTGAGTGGTCATGGGGAAAGTAATCTGCATATAAAGCGGTGGCAGATACCTCTTTCTGCCTGGGACTCCTCCGGTTGGGAAGTTTCACACCAGGCTGAGTGAAACCTTCAACCACGGGTGTTTTTTTCTTGTGCCTGAGTTAAGGGCAAGGGGGGGTGTCACTGACATTGTTCATCCGTTGTTCATTTAGCAATGGCTCCGGGAAGCAACTTAATGTCATGTGTTTTTCACTTACGCGAATTGCAATAGACTCTTTTCTTCTTCAAGCCTGCCTGCACTGGGGAAATCTTCTAAGAAGTTCTTTTTCAACTGACATAGCTTAAACTGTTTGTGGGCTGCAGCAAAGACCTGGTTATAGACAGCTTGAGGTGAGTGATCAGTTTTTACTGATGTGGTTTCAGACTGTGGCACTAGCTACGCCTACTAAAAACTGAATTATTAAGACTACGTAATCCAGAAATATTTTGGCTTTTTTGAAATATACAATATCTATCTCCCTTGGACTGAAAATACCTCCATTCCCCAAATTGCTCATTCTCTCTTGAAAGGACTGGCTTTCATTGGGAGATGTGAGTTTTTTCTGCTTTGTTTTCCTAGCCTTCTTTAAACCAGGTATTTTAAGTCAATATATCACTAACAAGCCCAGATGAGATTTTCAGTGCAGCTTTTACTGACAGAATCAAAATTACATGAAGTAGTGCCTTTTGAGGCAGTGATATGTGTGCAGTAAAGAAGAGGTAGATTCTGATCTGGCCAGATGAAATGCTCCCAGTTAAATCCCACCACTTGCGAGGCTCTGTGCAACCAACACACTTGTGCGCTAATGAAACTGAGGGGATGGAAAGAGAAAAATTGACTTTCTGGGTCTAATAGGAAGGATGTGAATAAAATCACAGCTGAAAGCGTGGAGCAGAAAACCTTGGTGGATCCCCAAGAGACAGAGATGCTAGATCCTTTGCTGAAGGAAGGTGGCTGAGGAGGAGGAGGAGGAGGAGGAGGAGGAGGAGGAGGAGGAGGAGGAGGTGCTACACAGAAGGGAACATCCATCTCTGCACTCAAGACCTCCCGGTCCTGGCATGAGAAGTATCTGGGTCATTGGATGTGGTGGATTAAAAATTATCCCACAGGCACAAAGACACATTTTCTGAAGACGAGTGAGATTTGCTGAATTTCAGCTGGAGTCAGATACACGTGCTTCACTCCTTTAGACGGTCTCCAAAAATAGTAGAAGCAAGGTGGGATGTTCAAGCATGAGCCCAAGTCCTCGTGCGAGAACGCTTCCCTTGGCACGGGAGGCATTCCTGCCTCAAGATAAGGTACTGGCCAGGTAAAGGTAGCAGAGATGATGCCCAAGGGGCCATGGTCAGTGGGATGTGCTCAGCCCGTGTCCCAGAGCACCAGAAGACCCTGTTTTTCCTGCAGCTCCTATCTCCCTTCACTACTGGACTTCAGGCACAGGGAGGCAGGGGCCGTGCTTTGCAATGTGCCAGGGATGCGGCTACAGGGAAGAGGAGAAGGAAGGCGGAGAAAACAAGTTGGCTTTCAGCCTTTACCACCCACGAACCTCTGCACGCCGTTTCCCTCCTCGGAACTGATCCAGGGCTCCCTGTGAAATGAGGGGTCATATGGAGAGGTGCTAGGTCCATCCCAAAGGAGGGAGAGAGGCAACTCCAAAGCAGAAATCTGCTGTATTTCCCCTCGGTGCTCTCCTATCTTCTCAGGTGGGCTGTGGCCTCATCTCAGGCCACCCCTGGAGTCGGTTTGGCTTCCAGGGTCCCCAGGCCTATGCCACGGCTTTCGGGGACGGTTAGAGGTAAGCGAAGCTGGTCGCCTACCTCTGCGAAGAGACTACTCTTCACCTTTTCCCTACGTCTTTTCTCGCCGGGGCTAGCCATCCGTAATAAAGGAGATTCAGTAGTCTGTTGGCAAGGCTGTAAGCCCTGGTTTACATCAGCTGCTGAGGACTTCTCTGTGTAGTGGGAGGCACCGGCTTGTTCAATGCTCCATATCCTCCATCTGCCCAGGAGGATGCCCAGTTCCCAGGCTGGAGTTTCTGGCTGGCCAAGTGACCTACCCTCAGTGCTGTGAAACCCTCCTGGAAGGAATTGCCTGGCTCTCTCCACCGGCTCCACGGCCAAACCAGCCTTACACCTCAGGCTTAAAGCTAGGTGCCCAAAATTAGGCCACCCAAAGGTCTCCCTTGAGCTCTGCGTTGAGCGCGAAGGATGCCCGAGAGCACACATCACCTTTCCATCACAACAGAATTAGTTTCGGTGCAAAACAGTTTTGTACTTGCAGAGACTAGAGGGTGTCGTGTCCCTCCTTTTCTTGCCTGCAAGAAGCTAAAATTCTCACATAAAATCCAGGCCATGTTTTTGGCTGTATAATCAGCAAAAAGCATGCTGAATGATGAGACAACAAGCCCCTTACGTCTTCTGAGAAATGATTGTATGCGGTCCTTGGTGCTAAACTCTCCAGACTGCCTTCTGCGTAATGAATTCTCATCTCTGCCTCTACCAAACGTTTAACTAAACTCCGGGCTTTGCACATTTGCTTTAGTTTACTCTTACTGCAGCTGACACAGTGTGGTGGCGAACTACCTTTCTAGGTTCCTCAAGGCATTTCTGGTGGCTCTCCAGGTTGCTGCATCACCCACAATGCAGATCCTCTCAGAACTGGTGGCTGAAACAGACCCGCCGTGCCCTCTCCCAGTTGGACTGGGGGCCGGGAGGGTTACACTGCCCGCAGCGACAAGGGTAGCAGCGTCTCTGATCCTTGCACAACCCCTGCTCAGGTCTGAAGCGAGTTCAGCTCTCCCCACGCCATCGGGCGGCACTATACGGATCACGACCTGTGTCACAAAACTTCCCTCGGTTTCCTCCAGGGCAGAGAGATGTATAGGTCTGGGGGTTTTATTTTTGGTCTCAGAAGCCTGCAGCTTGCTAATTCACCGGCACAAGGTTTGATGACTCCTACCCTCCAGTGGTTTTTCCTCTTCCACAGGTACACCGGCTGGTTGTGGTGCCCAGCTGGCAAGCTAAGGAGGAAACCTTCAAAGAGAGGGTGTGCTGGAGCCAAAGGAGTTTTGCAGTGAACGAGGAAGCCTGCGTCTTGTGTGTCATCCACTCTTAATACGGGCAGGCGTCCCGTTGGAGAGTCTGGGTCACCCCCTGACTATGTGTCAGGCAGTACATTCCTGTAGCGCACAGAAATACGGGAGCGTGAAACCCTTTCCAGGCTGTGTGGGAAGCTGCCTTGTCGGTGTTTTCCCACCCTGGCCACGGGGAAGTGCTGGATGCGATCAAAGATCAAGTTTTTTCCCAGCACCTGGGCTGCCCTGCAGCGTGTCAGAGCTACCCCAGCCTCCTGCTGTGTCCTAAACGGCGGTACAGCTCCGGCTGCGGTCCCGTGAGGAAGGCATTGCAGGTGACCCAGCTCTGCCACAAGCGGGCATCCACGTAGCCAAAGCAGGGAACGGCGGCAGCAGCAGCACACCCAATGCTGGCCCCCAAAAAAGAGCAGGTCCTCCCCAAATAGAAGGTAGGTTGCAATGAGCCGTAAGCAGGAATTTGAAGCACCCGGTCTTGATAACATAACATCAGCTACGGACTGCTGAAGAGCAAAGAGCAAGATTCCTTCCCACAAAAGCAAGGTTAATGCTTTCTATCTAATTTATTAGCTATGCTTAATTTACATTCTTTTTCACTCGGCTGTGAAAACACTGGCATAAGTGTGAATGCAAACTCCATTTAAATACCTGCATTTAGTTCCATTCTTCCCTTCCAGTGAAAGTTTTGGTGGCAGACGAACTTCTGATGGACAGCTTACATTAACATTGACTATCTGTGGGTTTTGTTCTGTTATAAATTAGTTCATAGCCAGATATTGCCTTAACTTAATTGTTTACGTACTAACTGGGGACAGATAACGTACAGCCTTGGCTTTATTTAGCAATTTAAACCTGAAGTTTTACTGAGCGGTTAGTAGACAAAATGTTACATTGTGAGGGGTTTTTTTTTCCCCTTGCCCTATAATATTTTACTTTGATTAAAGCTGTACTGAGGTAAAATTGCACATCTCGTGTGAAAAGCAATTTACCTCTGCTCTTATTGAAGTTAACTGTACTTATTTGTCCTAGCATAATGTATTTTTGTAGCTGCATTCTAACTGCAGTGCTTTATCATATGAACCAAGTTAGATTTAATCAAATTCAGTTTGTGTTGTGAATTTTAAGACATTCGTTCAATTAGTTGGAATAAAAGCAGAACATTTGGAAGAAAGATTAAAGTTGAAAAACTCTGGTGCTGAGCTGGGCATTCAGTGCTCCTTCTGCACCTTTCTCCCTCCGAAACATTTCTCATGCTTGAAAAGTCTCCCTGATCTTTTTTTTTTTTTTTTCTTTTCTCTTTGTTTCTCAGATTGCTGGTGATGTTCATGGGATGGGGAAGATAAGAGCCATTTTATCAGGTTGGAACATCCGGGTGCGTGTAAAACCTGATCGGTTTTCCTCCTGCTGTGCCTGTCGTGAGCTTTTTCTGGGCACTGATGGACAATAATGGGACCACATTCAAGCTGGGGCTTTTTTAATGTATTGGAGTCCACTGGGAAGCCACAGTGCTGCTCCCCAGTTGCACTCCAGTCTTACCAGTGCCCCTCAACTGCTTTCCTATTACTCTCCTTGTTGCCACCTGGTGGGAAAACTGCCATCCCTCACTCCTGTTTGCCTTTTAGACCAGGGTGCGCAGCTCGGGGAGGCCAGCGCGGGAGCTGAGGGACACCGAGGAGGTCGGTCAGACCCTAATGCCCCCTTCCAGCAAGTAAACTATTTTCTCCTCTCACCCTTTCTATTGCTTCCCCCTAAAATGGCCTATTTGCACACGTACCAAGTATTTTTGAGGTATCAGGATGCTTTTACTGGGTTGTCCTGTGTACTGAATGAAATACCCATTAATTATTATTAGCATATTACCTTTATTAAGAAAATTTTTATGCTTGTTGTTACTATGTCTTATGGCTGTAATTTTCCTCATCTGGGAATTCTTGATTAACTTGGCTTAGGTTCACCAGCCTGAGTGATTTGAAAAGGCCAGTGTAAAATAATAGAGAGAAATTAAACTGTCTTGGTGCAGTCAGACTCCACTCCCTCAACTGAAAAACGCGGTGTTTTTACATTTTGAGACAGTTTCTCAGACAGCCAGACAAGGTGACATTAAACAAATCACGCTAATTACAACACAATTTATGTAGAGAGATTTTACTGGCCTGCTAATACTTGGCAGGAACTGCCAATTACAAACGTTTCAAAAAAGAGCATTTCCAGCATTAACTTTTTTTGGTTCTTGGGGAAATGGAATGACGGAGCCTGCTGATCTCCCTTGTTTGTGCCAAGGGAAGCAGAGCCCAGTCCGAGCGCAGAAGCAGGGGTCAGAGACCTGAGTTCAGCTCACGGGTTTCAGAGTTGCACAGACTGCACCACGGCCCCAGGCAGATCACTCCCGAACGCACCCCGCGCCAAACAAATCAGCAAGAATTTGTGTGATCCCTGGAGGCTTTGCATTTCTCTGGCTTCCATTATCCAACACCAGGTGCCCTGCTGTGTGCGTGTCATCCCCAGGGGTGCAGATAAGACATTGCTATTCTGGTCTGGGGACATTTCCCCTGGTTGATGGTACATCATACAACAGAGGGGAAGATCACACCCTCTGTGCATTAGCTGCCTCATTAACAGAACAAGGATTAAAAACTTACCTACAAAACTTGCCAACAGCACCATGGAATTTGCTTCCTGGGAGCCTGTAAAGCACTTTAAGCTTAAACCTCAGAGATAGGTAGGGCTTGGCCTCCTATTCACTTAGCTTAAGCTGTGATCATGTAAGATGCTGTTTCCCCCATCCAACCCCAGCCTCGCAGAACCAACAACAGGGTACGGCGTACCCACTCCTCACCCACATCGGTGCTTACACCATAGTTAAAAAAAACTGTGGTTTACAAGAAGCCACCTTGTCCTGGGGGGTGTTCAGATGCATCGTGCTGGTTTTGCTGCAGGGACAACAGCAGCCTGGTAGTAGCAAATGGCTTTGGGGGCAGGACCAGGGGGAGAAAGCAGAAGCTGGAGAAGGCTGGTAACAGCCTCTCACTGCGGGGGATTACTGAAGGAGTCTCTGCCAACGCTCCGTCTGGCCGGGCTCCACTCCGTGCAGTGGCCGCTGACCACATATGGAATGCAAAGCTCCAGGTTAGACCCCTAACTCAAGGGAGAGTGAGGTGGCATGGGGAAGGGTCCTCAAAAAACTGCTGCTCAGAGCTAAACGAGCTCAGACCCTTCCTATGTCTTCTTTGGGACAGCCAGAAAGAAAAGCCAATCAGACAATCAGCTCGCTCTCTGGAACAGTAGAAACACCCTGGCAATCTTTTCCTCATGTGGTTAAAGGAGGACGGTGTGAATAACCGTGATTTGGAGATTCTCAAATAGGCTGGTGGGTGGGATGCCTCACCCTGGACGTGTGTTCAGATCCTCCTCCAAAGCAAGCTGAACTCAACTCTGAATTGGCAGCTGAACGCAGGGCTCCCAGCACTCAAAGTTGCCCTCATTCTCCCATGGTCATTTGTGTAGCTTGTGCCTGGCTTTGGTATCCCTTGGAAATGCCTGTAAGCACGGGCATACCTCTGCAGAGCTTGGGAATCTTCTTCCTGGGCTTCTTATGTTTTGCTCTGAGATAGATTTGCAAGCCACTCTGCATCTGTGCTTCAAGGGCTTCGTGCTGCCAGTGGGAACTGATGATCTCTGGTGAGTCCTGGATACTTACGGAAATTGCCCAGGAGGTAAGCTGTATACGAGTACCCTTTTGGAGCTGTTGCCTTTGGCTCAGAGTGATTTGGGAAAGTTGCATAGAAGAGGTTTGGGGGGCAGAGTAACACAAAGGTAAAGCTTCCATGGGGAATGAAGCCTCCTGGCCTCACCAGCCACAGGAATTCCTGGGAACCGGAGATGATCAGCACCTCACCTCAGCAACCTCTGGGAGCTACACCTGAGTAGTAGCAGAGGCTATCCTGTGGTGGCGACAGACAGAGCTAATTTTCCTTTACAGCTGCACCTGATGGCATGCTTGACTGTTGCTTGCCTGTGTACAGGCGCATTTTCACACTTGACTCACAGTTAGTCCAGCGCCACAAGCCAACACTGCCCGTGGTTACATGGAAATTCAGTAGGAGTGGGAACACGAATAGCAAGGGAGAGAAATAGGCCAGGAGAGTTATTTCAAGCAGATGTTGGTGATTGCTGCTGGTAGCAACAGTAAGTTATCAAAAGGAAATAGACACATACATCTCTTCCGAATAAAAAACAGCATCTGCACCTGAACAGGGTTTGGTGATTGCTAAATGGCTCCATAGGCAAGACAAGAGCTTCATGGACAGAAGGTTTTGCATAAAACAGTTGTTGTTTACACCTGAAACTGGTGTACAAATAAAGCCATCACTCTTTACTGCCAATCCTCCTCCACTCTGAGCCAAAGCAGCCTGTGGAGCTGCTTGACAGCGCTCTTTGCAATTGTTCCTTGCAGATGTAGCTTTTATACACTTTCACCAATGGTTGTCCGCATCAACTCACATGCTGAGCCCCATTTAATCCAGCAAAGCAACACGTTAAGAAAAGCAGGGAGGGCATTATTCAGAAAGGGGAACTTTGGCCTCGGATGAAAAAAGGAGAACATGGAGTTAATTTTCTGCTTTGAATTGCCCTGCAGAGGAGTTTAGCTTTTTTCCACTGAGTGTCAGGGAAGCCCAGGGAGACAGGCCACCGGGGACAGAAGTTTCCTTGTGCAGCTGCCTCACTTGCCTCCCCTTCCACGGGCAGCAACCACAGCCCCACAGACTGGCCTTCGACTGCATAAAACATGAAGCCTAAATTGTAAAACACTGTAAAACATTAGGTCTGAGATCCAACCTTCTTCTCCCTCCCCATTTCTGTTCCTTTTATACAACTGCCACCATCATCTGTTTCTCCTGTATCTTCCTCTTTGCTAAGGTAGGTCACGTCAGGTGCCTTCACCTTGAGAGGGTCAATTTTGGGAGTCGTGACCCTCTGATACCTCTCGCTGTGGCTGCACACCCCCTGCGATGGCAACCCCCAGCTGCTGCAGACGTGCCAGGGACCCCTGCGACCCTCAGCACCGAAAGTGCCCTCTGCCAGGTCTGTGTTCGACTTGAAGGAGGCAGCAGGCGCCGGGTTATCGCGCTGTCTTCTACACCCCTGAAAGCCACCGGGAGCCCGGGGGGGGGGGGAAGTGCCACTCCGACGGAGGGGACGCGAGAAGGGAACCGAGGGACTGAAGCCCTGCTGGTGCTCACTGGGTGCTCGTAGTGACTGGGAGGAGAACAGGGAGGCGGTGAGGAGGGAGGAAAGTCTGGGAGAGGCAAGGAAGAGGGGAGCTGGGGGCTGGAGTAACGCCAGGAGGAAGGAGATGGAGAAGCAGAAAGGATTTGCCAGTCTTAGCAAGGGAAAGAGGTAGTGATGGCAGTAGGAAGCCCTGAGCATCGTTACACTGTGCTGCGTAATCGTAACGCAGTTTTGTCACAGCTACGCTTTAAAAAATTACAAGCTAGATCTCAGAAGAGCTTGAAATTAACTTAAAAATCTAGAGACTGCTTACAACAGTAAGTTCAACCCTTTTTTCTTTACACTTCTCATTCTGAAAGGAGGACTCTGGTCACGTCTTCAGGTTTTCTTCTAGAAATTAACATTTGAGAAAACAATTCTCACCAAGCTGTGTGACTCAAAGAACTGGGGCATTGGGGAAAACATCAGATATCACAAACCTTACCACTAAACGGCAAGCATTAGCAAGTGGGGGATTAGGCTTTCTCTAGACCTGCCCATTTAAGTTCCTGGTAGCCTGGGTTTTTTTTTGCAGAGGTAGCTTTGATTTAGCAGCAGAGAACTGAGGGGGGAGCGACAGACCACATACTCTCTCTCCTGGATACTTTCCTTTTGTAGTTGCGTGTGACGCTGTCACTTAATCTTGGCCAGAAATGGGAACGGACCGTTTCTCTTTGTGTGGGGAGCGTGGGTATTTCCCATGCTGGCATTCACAGCCATCCATACGTTGGAAGAGGCAGTGGGAAACAGGGTCCAGTCCCAGCTAGGGTGGCTTCAAGAAACACTTTCCGAGCAGAGATTAAACCGGGGCTTGCAGCCTGCTGCCCGGGCACACGTGCAGCAAAAAACCAAGGCACATACCCCCACCCCAGCTGCGAAGCACAGCAGGGTACAGTGTTGTGCCCCTGGCAAGCTTTGTTTAGCACTCGGAAACTCCTGACAAACAGCCAAAGTCTCCAAACTGTGTCTGGACAAAATTTCCGGATGGAAAAAAAGAGCATATTTCTAGAGAAATCTGGGCTGTATCCAAAGCCAAAAAAAATCCATTTCCCATTCAGACGGCAAGTGATAGTCAGCCCCAGCCTTCAGATTCACAAATGCAAACCCCAGGTCTCCACGTCCCTTCAGACAGTGTGAAAGCTAATTTGGGCATCTGCAGAAAATCCGGATAAAATCAAGCTCATCTTAATCTTTCATCCAATGAGACATTTGATGTATTTGAAAGTTTATCTCATCTTTTAAAATCACCAGTGGCTCTCTTTTAAAGTCTGAAATCATCACACCCATAATAAATCTTTTTATGGAAGTTCAGCTTCTTGAACTTAAATTAGAATAGGAAGTGGCTATATAGACAGATACACAGAATAAAACAGGCAGGGTGGCTTACAGTGATGTACATTGTCTGTAAGGAAATACATCGGCAGTCCCCCATACAAAAAACACCTTTCTACCACAACGGAATGCATTAAATGACACTTTTAAATGCCTTTTTTTTTTTTTTTTTCTTCTCCAGTAAGAAAAAGTGATTTGTCTGGATATCTCACTTGCCTGAGCCAAACCCCAGGGTGTGCAGTGTCAGCCGTGTCACTGCAAATATTTCTGGTAGATTTCTTTCTAAGGACTCTTCCTCCTAGCTGAAGTGATCAAAAGCAACAAATAAGAAATGGCTTAAGTTTATTTCCTTGCTTACATGTTTTCTGTCCCCTGAATTGTATCTTACAAGCATGATGGCTATGAACTGGAAGAAATAATCTTTAAATTCATAAAGATATGCATACATAAATAAGTCCTATGCTAGGTTAGACTACAGATCTTTCCTTTAAAGGTAAAACATTTATTTTTCCATTTTACATCTGTTTTTTTAAGACTTACATTTTCTGAGATTCGATCCCAAAGCCACAGATACTCAAATCGACTCGCAAGCAAGTCTTCATCATTCTGTGGAATTCTACTTTTTCCCAGGAAAAAAACCCAGTAGTTTTTGTTAACTATGTTCAATTAATGTTTAAACTATTGATTAGCCGAGAGGTTTAGATGACAGTTAAGACTCCACTGTATGTGAAGCAGCT
The DNA here is from genome assembly GCF_900496995.4 of Aquila chrysaetos chrysaetos. Classification (NCBI taxonomy): domain Eukaryota; kingdom Metazoa; phylum Chordata; class Aves; order Accipitriformes; family Accipitridae; genus Aquila; species Aquila chrysaetos. The sequence goes on from NC_044007.1 coordinate 73,245,067, forward strand.
CCTGATGACACCAGGTACCACTGTCTAAAATCGTGCTGGCTCCGTTCACCTTTTTCACCCCAGGAGGACAAAAGAACCCCCCGCCAGAGACACTGCTCTGCAGTACTGAAAAATTTCCCATCAGACACAGTAAACAGAGACTCGGCAGGGGCCCTGGCTGTTGCAGTCCCCTGTTCGGGAGCACTCCCGGGCTTGTGCTGAGGGTCTTTGGGGTCCCCGCATCTCACCCCCCATCACTGCGGGCTCTCTTCCCCTCTGCGCCAGCTCCACCGGGTGACACTGTTTGTCCTCTGTCTTCTTCCACCCAGGCTGGTATCCAGCATCTTCGGAGAACTTTCTGCTGACTGAGTTTCATCTGTACGTCAGGGGGGATTTACGGCTGCTTCTGCACAGCGTACTGGCTGTGCCAGCTCTCGTTTCCCACTCAGCGGCTCCTTCTGCTTGACCCTGGATGGCAAGAGAAGCGAGTCAGCAAGCCCCTTCTCTCTCCAGCTGTTTCCCAGCGAAAGAAACATTAGCATGTCAGAATGTCAGACAACACGCCACAGAGATTCGCCCAGATATTGCTTCTTTTCTTCCTTTTTTTCGTGTCAAGGGCTAAAGAGGTGGGTGACAGATTTCCGATGGGGGTGGGAATTTATGCTGAGCGCTGCTAGTGCGACCTCTCTGTCTTTTACACTTGAACGGGAAGGGGCCCTGAAGAGAGGCACTAAAGCCAACAGCTTATCCACAAAGCCCCTGGCTAATTAGTCATTTAAAAAAAATAATAAAAAATTGCAGTCTGTCAAGAGAGGGAAGAGGGGTTTAAAAGGATATACCTTTATAGCTATAAATTGCTAAAGAAAAAGAATTACAGGATAATGTGCAAAGGGTCAGTTCAATAAAAGGAGGGAAAGAGACACCTGAGTTTCCTTGAACTCACCAGGGAGGCAGCTGTGTTCGGTGCGCTTGCTGCACATACGTGTAGCTGGTTAATTGCTAGGTTAGGAACTGAAATAGCAGCATGTGGGCACCATCCAAAGGCGCAAGCAGACACGCAGAAAAAAAAATCACCAGCCCAGCCTTGGGCAAAGTTTCGCTGCATGCAGAGTAGATCAACTATTTATTTCTGAAATTCACACTTTGTAAAGCATAAATAAGCGGGGAGGATCAGCATGCTCCCCAGCAATGTACATACCCTTTGACAGATACTGGGTTTGGCTGTATCTAATGAGCGCAGCCCAGAAACGAGACCGGAGCCCTGCAGGAGTTGCGAGCTCTCACATTGCATTTTTTTAGAAAGCAGCTCAATTAATCTGAAGGTTAACTTAATTAAGTAAAGCTCACCTCCTTATCAGGCTCTTCTAGGCTTTTACACCATACCGGGTACTGGGGAGCCATTCATTAGGCCTCACAATGTGCCTCTCGGCTAGGTAAATATGCGCTAATCGTATTTCACAGAGAGTTGGGAGAAAGGCAGAACAGTTAAGCCCAAAGTTTTGAAAGTCCGGCCTTTGGGAGTTGGGTAGGGACACAAAGGGAAATCTGGGGCGGGGGAAGGAATCCCCCAGCACCCGGAGGACAGCGAGAGGCGTGTGAGTGTCGGGGACTTGGGGGGAGAACTGTCTCTCGTTCTTACGGGATGGAGAAGGGAGTTTGCCCTCCTGTCCTACAGTCGCATGTACTGCAGCAAAAGAAACCTCAAGGAACTGGACAAGGTCACCAAGAGAGAGAAAAACACATCGGAAAGAGGTTTTCAAGACATCCTGCCTTGAATCCATGTCCCAGTTACACTCTTTCTGCCCGTCCTCACGCTCCCAAGTTATAATTCCTTACCCCCACTTTTCTTTTCCTATAAAAGAACAAAATGAACGTAATGTTTATTGTTACAAGAAGCACAATGCCATAATCAGGTTAAGAAAACAATTGACTGAATGCTGACGTGTATTACTGAAAACTTAATTCTGAAAAGCTTCATTCGCTCATTGGGGACACTTGTCTTGTTTACAATGTCACTTCTGGTACAAGTGTTTTTAAGGACAGATACTTCTGAGAACGAGAGGAGCCTGATGGTCCTGTGAATTTGGCATGCAAATTTACCAGGCATATTCAACCTGTTTCCTCACCTATCGGCGCTAATAAAAAGCGTGTATTCACCTCATTCAAAGCGAGGGAGAGAGAAAAAGAAAGAAAGGAGAGAAGGAGAGAGGAGAAGAGAGGAAGGAGGAAGGGAGGAAGCATGTGGACCTAGAGCGGCACGAGGGGCTACCAGCAGAGGTGAGGAGAGCTGCATGGACATCACTAGCACGCTGTCCCTGTCTCTGTCAGCGCTCCGCCAGTTCTGTACCTGCCTTGAAAATAAGTTCCTCAGTGCTGCTTAATTACTGCATAGTCTCTGAAGTTTCAGAGACAAATACGTGTCCCAATAACCCTATTTTCATCTTGCCCTATTCTTGGCTTTTTGAAAAATTCACCACATCCCACCCCAGCCTCAACCAGTCATGTTCATCTTTTTCCATCTTACCTCAGAGCTTTCTCGGCATTTTTTATACCTATTTTTGTTAATCAAAGTGGTTGCTTTAAAGGCTGATTCTTCCCATATGATGCTGTTCTGGAGGTAACAGCCTCGGTAGCTGATTAGGATCTTCCCTCTCCCCTACTAGAACTGAGTCCATGTTTTAAGGACACATTTTGGTCACCTTCTTGTTCATATCTACCTCATTTTAAACAAGCAGTGTTGAAAAAATTAAATCTGTAGTAGCTCCAACCTCCCCAAAGTTCTCCTAGAGGAACAGCTACGTGCGCTCTGATGCAGGAGATCAGCAGCCAATACCCCAATACCAATACACGGATTTGCAACTTTAAGGAGGCTCCCAAATCTTAGCTATTTTTGAGGGACTTAAGATGATCTTCATTTCAATATCTCTTGCTTTTCTCTGCTCAAATTAAATCATGCATGCTGTGAGCAGCCTCGCACAGCTCTGTATGGTGTGCTGACTGTTTTTGCAAACCTCGAGCATTTGGCATGTGAGGTCATACTCGGCCAACCACACAGCAGAGGGCAATGATTAAAAAGTGTCCTCTCTAAAAAGGAAGGACCCATTTTATTGGCAAACCACCAGCAGCAGGAGATTATGCTAAGACCGTAAATAATGAAAGCATGATAAAAGTATATGCTTTCTTCCCCCCCTCCTCGATCCCTTTATTACGTTCTCTGGCATAAAAACAATAACCTGCTGCTGTCCACCAGTCTCCTCATTTATAGAAGACTTAGAGTCCCCTTTAGGTTTTTGGGGTTGACTCTGCAGTAAAGAGCCGCATGGGTTTATGCAGACCTCTCCTGGTTCACTGGAAAGGCCAGGAGGAGAGCTCAGGGTGGTGTGCCAGCAAACTGGAGCTGAGAAGCACAACAAAACAGAGGAGTAGAGCTGGAGACACACTGTTGAAAGGAGAATAAAAGCGGACATTTTTGCCAAGCACTGAGGGACTGCCAAACCCACAAACGCTTGGAGACTACCTCCCCGTTCGTGGCTTGGAAAATGCGTTCTGTGTTAAGAGCTACGCGTGCTCCTAAGAGCCCATAGTTTAGCCTAAAAGTCAGTCTGATTAATTCATGCACAGGCCAGGACTCGGAGCAACATGGAGGTGGGAGCAACAAAATAGACCTGGGGAAAAAAGAAAGCAATTGAGAAAATACACTTCAGAGCTCTGTGGTGGTGGAGATACTGGGTGCTATTAGCAGTCAGTGGGATTGATGCTGGGGCACCTTTAGAAAAGGCAGCAGATAATGAGAAACAGCATTAAGAACAAATCAAGGTGGGAAAAATTTACTGCTGTCTCTGCTGAGAGACTGGATGGAAAATTTGGAGAGAGATGGTGAAAATGCTAAAAGAGGCCAAACAAACAAATTCCACTAGAACCAGCAGAGTGTTTTTAAATCATGTCCTTTAATAATCTACTATTTGCATTATCATAACATGCCATTGCATTATTCGGGCACGCAAACAATTGTTGAGTTCCCAACTTATGCTGCTGGAAAAAAAATGATGACCTGGGGGAAAGAATTCTGTAGTAAATACCTCAGCATGAATAATAAGATGAGGTTATTTAAGTGACAGCTCCTTGAAAAATTAGCCTAACTTCCTAATAACTGTACTACATAGCTTAAAGAAATCTAATTTTATCTCTGCCTCCCACACAGTAAATCTCCCTATCACATTCTTTCCTTGCTTCATTGCTATTTCTTTGCTTAATAATCAGCTACTTAAAAGATTGGGGATAATGTTAATAATGGGCAAATTAGATACACAGAAAAGAAATGTTTTCTGTACTTTCAGAGGTACCCAGCATGACTGTCATTAAACCAAAACTGTGGCTTGAGGAGGGAGAACGGAAACCTGGGCAGGCTGCAGTGGAACAGGGCAAGGACTCCAGCTAACTTAGCGTCGAGCAGACAACATTAGTCAGTGTTGCGATGGTAAAATATTTAACAACGGGAGCTCCTCTCCCCTTCAGCATTTTTCTCCCATAAACTAATTAAGCTGTAATATTATGAGCGCTTCCTTTCAGGCTAGGCTTTCCTTTTAGCATGACTATAGGCAGGCTGGGCAAAGCTGGGTTATTGCTGTGATGAAAAAAACGGCACTACATTTTGCCTCAGTCTCCTTTATTATTTTTTTTCAAGCTCTACACAAAGCCACTCACATGCCCAATGGCTCAATCTCACTTCCAATTAAGTCAATGATAAAACTCACATTGACTTAAATGGGAGCAGGTTTGCATCCCAAAGGCTAACAGTCAAGGCTTTTAACAGTTAGACTACTAATAGGGAAAGTAGAAAGAGTTAGAAAATGTCCTCCTCTTCTCTTTTCTTAGGAGCAGTAATTCAAAGTGAATAGAGTAGGCATGTTCAGTTTGAAATTATTTTCAGGGAGAAAAAATACGTAGTGAGTCTATTTATAATGTGGTGATTCAGCTCTTCTTATAAAATGTGTGGATAGATCTGTTGCAGAGAAGGAGGCAGCACATAACAAGAATTATCGACTCTCCCTTTAAACAGTTTGCAAGCCCTTTCTTAGCCCTTACTGTATTCAGCCCTTACTATATTACCTAGCCTGTGCAGCAGTGTACACTGCTGTTAAAATGTTTTGGGCAACTAACTTGGTTACACTGGAGTCCGCTGCTGAAGGCAAAGCAAAAGACCCGGCACGCTCCGGGTGCTTCCTCAGCACTGGCCTCCTGCTACGGACAGAGCCCATACAAGGTCCAGGAAGAAAGAGAATTTTGTTTTTCTTTCTAGAACATTGACAAAATTAAGCAAAAGGAAGCGATCAGATTAACAATGGCCGCGTTAATGTTAATTTATCTCGCACGAACCCATATACTTTCCGGGGGGAGGAGGGGGAAATCCACAAGTAAAAAAGCCTGGAGAAAGGGCTTTGGAGACAGCCTGGCAGAGACGCCCAGTGTTTACATTTCCCACGAACGCTTCAAAAGTAGCTGCTTCCACTCAACCCAGTTTCCCCAGTGTCTGTCTGATTCCCAGTCCTCACAGCGGGCAGAGGCACCCGCACAGAAGGGCAGCCCTTGGGGAGCAGCGTTTTGGGTGGTGACAACCTGCTGCCGGCGATAACCGATTTCTTCTCCTCCTTTCCCTCCTCTCTCCGACCTCGCGCCAGCAGAGGAAAAGGGACGCAGGCTGCGGAGTGACTAATCTGTGCTCCCCAGCACACAGGGGCTTCTGCCGGTGGGGACAGAGTAGGGAGGACGTTGCTACCACCAATTTGGCCTTGAAACCTGCTACCTTGCAGGGCGGCGTGCCGCAGTGAGCCGGTGCCCGGTGGATATTCAGCTCAATTCCGGCAGGCGTGCAGCTGGAGGGCTGCCACGGGAACCCTGCAGCTCCCTGCCTGGCGCTGCCCCAGTACGTACAATGGAGTCATTCTGGGGAGGTTGACACCATGGAAAGTTTGGAAACTTCTGCCAGCTGGATTTGAAGTTTCTAGGACACCCGTGACGGCCGTAGTTGTAACTGCACGCCATGTGTGGGAACAGCGAAGCCTGCCCTGCCCTGCCACAGTGTTGAAAGTATTTTCCGTCTATTCTGGGTATTGTTTGTTCATCACCTGGTGGATGCGGTCCACCTATAGTTATGTCTTTCATCTCAGTGCCTTTTCTACTCCTTGCTTTTCCCTTGCTAGCAGAGTAGAAGGAAATGTGTTCACCTTTTGCGGTGTTTATTATCGAGTTTAAACAGAGAACGCTGAACTGTAGCACTGCCTGAGTAACCTGGTGCAATACGCCCACACGGGAGGGAGAGGTAAAGCAGACAGCTTTTGTGAATGACATTCAAGTTCAGCTTGCAGGTTTGCAACTCTTCTGAAAAATTGAAATGGCTCGTGCAGCAAAGACTGGGAGCAAAGTTTCGTGATCCGTTACTCTAGTGGGAAGACAGGTGGCTCAGCAGAAGTCGATGGAGTTGGTCCGGATGAACATGAGGCTAACAGGCATCTGTAGCATCAGCTCCCAAATGTTTGCACCTCTTCTCAGTCTGTGATCTGGAGAGTACACCTGCACACACCCACACATGCACTGTTTTTGTCTCCCTTTCTGCACCATTCTCCTTTCCAAACCTTTTTTGATCGTCATGGCTTCAGAATTCAAAACAGCCTCCTTCTCTAATTAAAGCAGAGATCACGGGTCTGCATTCCCGCATCGACTGTTGAAGGCCAATGACATTCCAAACAACCATAAAGTTGATACTGAAACAGGAGCTTGGTACACGTACAAACTGCAAAACCTCTTGGAGGAGGAGGCAGTGCAGTCCTGGAGGCTGTGGGTCTGGGTCTTCTCCTCTTCCTCCCTCCCTCCCAGCCCCCTTAGAGCAGCACGACCTGTGCTGAGGGCCTTTGCCCGCTCCCGTGCCGTGGACGCCCTAATCCCGGCACGCTTCCCTCCTGCTCCAGCTGCGCCGCATGACCTGCAGACCCCCTCCGGCACGGTGACGGTGTGGAAAAGATGTACCAACGGCATCGCGTAGGAAATCCCACCGATCTCCCTATCGCTGCTGGCTCTGCCTCATCTTTGGAAAGCAGAAAGAGGGGAGAAAAGCGTCAGAAGCAGAAGTGCAGTGGGGACAGACAGACACCCACAGCTGAGGCGAGGGCACCCAGCGGCTCTGGTACGGATCGGTACCGCGTGCGTGAAGACCAGCGGTGCCGCCGCGGTGTCTGCCGGCCAGCAGCAGGACGCGGGAGCGTCCTTGTACTGCCACAGCAGCCACTCCGCCTTTAAAAAAGGTAGATGACTTTTTGAAAAATGTCCTCCCACAGCTAGCTAGCTATGCAGGCCAGGGTGAAGACGGAAGAAATCTCCTCCCCGTTTTCCTGCTGCCGCAGGCACCAGTCTGACTCACCCCGTCACTCCCGCTGGGATTTTGAGTCGAGCCTGTGTCAGAGGTATGGGATCGCGCTGCCGGATTTTGCCTTGCTCCCTTCCTTCCCGCAGGGAGGAGGGATGTCCCTCGACTGGCCTGCCTTGCCCAGTTTGGCCCCGTTCAAGGAATACAGTGCAGACCCCCGTGCTCGCCGTGCCTCTTTGGCTCGGTTTAATTTACGGGGACGCTCTTTCCCGACTACTGGAAGCTCACCCAAGGCTCTTCATGGATGTTTCCCCTGCATCATGACTACTGATAAACATTCTTCATTAAAGTACTAAATTAATCTCTGCTGAATACATGCGACACAGCCTGAAGCCCACCTCAATCTCCATTAACTGCATTGTTCTTGCAGCCGAGAGAAATAAGATTTATTTTAGTCAGTAAAGTGAACAAACACCACCTGTGATCCACTCAGGAAGCTGACCTGAGCTAGAAGGTGACATTTTTACTGTTCCTTTTTGACTATAACCAAGGCTAATGGTGCATGGATTATTATGCTTCCAGCAAAGCCGTCTTTTTCAGTCGAAAATGAGGTTTTTGTCAATTAAATTCTCAGTGAAACAAAGACATGTACACCATACATGTAATAATTCAATTTAAAAAACATACTGAAAGAAAGGAGCTTTAAAGAATGGCACTGTAAATGACAGATAAGAAATTCTTTTTGTGGCTTGAGTGAATTGCCACTTTTGTTCACATGCTCTACATAGTGATCGCAGGATGAATCAGTCTGCAAATATGAGCAGCCCCTTTGCTTTCCAAGCAACGCACTGGCTAAAGTAACTTACATAGTGCCACTGTTTTATGGATAAACAGGCTAAGTAAGTCAGTTCCTCATCCTGTCAGTATGGAGCTCTGACAATCAATAAGTTCACATTTTGAAGAGGGAAGGAGAAACTCTTTCAGTGAACTGTGTGGGACTTTCAAAGCATAAACAGAGCTTAAATGAGGACAAGGATACTTCTTTATTACATCTCTTTTCCACATCTCTTTAATGCAACTCCTGAAAAGTTCAGAGCCCATACAGTGCAGGCTTTTCCATACATGTGGCAAAGCAGGTTTCCTCTGGCAAAGTCAAACAGTATGTGCTGAGCAGACAATGCCTTCCCACTTTTTGTCCTTCAAGAAGTACTGTGCCTGATTTCCTGCACGTGACATGACAGTGTTAAAAATACAGTCAGGAATTACATATTAGAGCTTGCATTCTGCTACCGGCTCTCTGCTGGGACCGTCTGAGGGTCTGAGCTTTAATAGGGCTCGACAACTTCAGCGCTCGTTAAATCAGAGGGGGCTGAGGGTGCTCTGAGAAGGGGGAGGAGGAGAAGAGGGAAGCAGAGACCAGATGAGATCACAAAAGATTCAGGCATGCTCGGGATAAGCGTTTCGATTTTGTGTCCCACACTCAGTCTCCTTCTCTACCACCATCTGGGAACACAAGATGAAATCAGAGCCCCTGTGGGGAGAGCTAGGATGAGCGCGTCAACTTGCGCTGATCTTTGCAAGAAGCCAGACCAGGTGGGAATCACATGCTCCAATTCAGGACCCAAAGGATGTGTACACCTCATGTGAAAGGAGAGGAGAGAGAAAAGAGCCTTTCGGGTCTGTTCAGGAATAAGCTGTGTTTCATTATTAGAAGCAAATCTTGTGAGGCAGATAAATTATAGACAGTAAGACTAATGCCGTAAAGATTATTACTGTCAGAGGCACCTAACTCCTCCGGATTCCCTTGAAAATCCCTGTATTGCTGCATGTTGCACTGACAGAGTGGAGTAAGGGCTCTGACTAGTACAGGAAGAAAAAGCTCCCACCATTTTCATGCCTCATCCATGGTTTCCATAGCAGATTTGGCAACATCTTAAACCTTCCTCAGCCCTATACCTATTATCAGTTACGTTATGTTACAGTGCTGCATTTTAATTGCTGTGTTTTCTGAGACAGAGGGAGCTGAATCTAAATATATCTCAAGCGCCAGCAGTGCTATTTAGCACAGCTACTGTAATTAAGTATTCAGCCATCGCCAACAAATAAACTTCTCACTTGAGCAAATAGGGTCTCTGAAAAACACCTGAATGTTTGACAAAATTCCATTTTCTGTTATTTTAATATCATTAGGAGGCCTTGGCTTTCTTGATTGGCGGGGTGTGCATCTGAACTGCCAAGAAATTACCCGTTTTCGATCATAGCTCTTTTCCTTTTATGAATGCAGACACTGACAGCTCTAACAAAGATGCTCAGCTAGGAAGCTTTTTCTCCTTTAAGAGAAATGAAATATTGCCGAGTTAAAACCACTAATTACAGTTTATAATAACAATACTTCCTGGAAAAAAAAAAAATTAAACTATACTTAACTGCTGGTTTTTTTCTTTAAACTAGGGGTTTGGCTACAGTCTGACGGCTAACTACTTGCAAAAAATCTTCTCAGCTGGTACAGTCTAGCTGGTAGACTCCAGAGCAAAAAAAATACCCCTCTCCCACAGTATAGACATATTTTTCTGTCGAACCATTTGCTTTGTATTTCTAGTGCAAGACTTAATGTATGCAATAGGAAGCAAGGAATTTGAATAAAGATCACTGAAAAAACCCCAAAGTACATCCTTCACTTTGAGTATTTTAGAAAGCTCTTGGAATTTTTGTTAGCCCATATGGGATACTTTAGAAAGGGGGAAAATCACTACATAAAATGCTTAGGCTGGAGTAAACTGGTGCAACTGCAGAGATTTATACCCAGACCTCTGCGCTTCTATCCAAGGGCATGTGTCCCTGTTTCCTCCTGAAATGTTGTCTCCTCCAAGGTCTTCCAGTGGGACTGGGAGACTCCCTTAGACTCCCTTTTCCCTCAGAAAATGTCTGAACATGACTTGTATTTGAGAATACTGAGAGACGGAGCTTCTCTAGCAAGAATTTTCAAATTATCAGGTTTTATGCTCCTGAGATTGTAAGAGATGCTGGAGGCAGAGACACATACACCGAGATACAACAACTGGGCTTTTCAACCCAAGGGGAATTAACAGGGCAATGGATGGCACTGGAGCATCGGTCTCCCACGGGTTATTTTGCTAATTCTTTCTGCTGACTTGCACCAAAGATCAGGAGGACAAACCGAATAGTGTAAATGGCATTGAAAACTAAGCCAGGAGTACTGACCCAGAAGGACACTTTCTGAATGAAAGCACTCTCTCTCATTTAAATGACAGCTACACAAAATGTGCGGGAAACACCGAGCCTGGTCAGAGAAGTGAAGGTGAGATACTTATTTACCTTTCTTAGAACTACCTTTTTATTTTTCCCATGGGAAATAGCAATCTAAAATGGGCTACAAAACCACAATTTTTATCAGGAAAGGGAATCTTCAAAAAAATCTGCCTTGTGATGGTCCAAGGACCAGGTCCTCCTATTCTTAATCTGTAGAGCAGAGCTTTGTTTTGTTTGTATTGCCACTGAAATCAATGAATACAGAATGGCGCAAAGTCTGAATGATTATAGACAGTCTGGAAACATACTCTAAATTATTCAGATCTTACCCCAATATTTAATCTTGTTTATTGCTACATGAGGAGACATGTCTCTGTAGCTTCCTAAAAGATGTCAAAACAGAAGGATCAGAATGAGAACATTTTTAATCACCCATGTTATTTTAACAACTCAAAATACAAATCCAGAGTCCTCTTCTGGGTGTTTCAGTGGCATACACTTTTATTTAATCCAGATATTAAAAAAATTATATCCCAGTATATCCAGCCTAATGCAGTATTAAAAAGGAAGATTTCAGTTGAGTATACTTTAATACTTTATTAGATGGGACATACCGGCGTGCGATGTTTTAAACAAGTGGCAAAGTTAAGCAAAGCAAAGAAGCTGTGTGGCAGCTCCGACTCAAGCTGAGACTCACCCTGAAGTCAGCTGCTGAAGAAGGGAAAAATTTGACAAACAGTGAGAAACAACAAAAATGCAATACTAATCATAGGCATGTTCTCTGCTCAAAACATGTGAGGCTACTTAATTCTATTTCTACTGAAAGCTCACACCTACAGCTGCTGAAGTACAGAAACAAAACTGCTGAGTTTCAAAAGGGCAGATCACGGGATACTTGCAAACCGTTTAGTGTTTAATTCAGTGATTCTCGTCAAATTTGCAGAAAGAAACAAAAAGACCAATGCCAGTGGCATTGTAAGCCCAGTAACTTTTACTACCTGATTCAGATCTTTCAATCTGCATTCAAGAACAGGCAGAATTCTGACATCTCCTCTGGATCTAGGAGAAAGCTTCAAAGGCTAATGCCAAGGATCACATTCCTGAGTCTGCTTCTCTCAGATGTTCAGTGAAGTCCCGCGCCTGTACCCGTCTCTCACTCTCTCTTTACACCTCTTTCAAGTTGGTTTCTTCTGCTTGTCTCAGACTCGGTTGAAAAGATGTGCCCCTCTGGCTGCAACACAAGACACGAGGGTTCAGAAAAGCTCCCATGTCCTGTGTTGTAGCCGGAGGTCTCACAATAGTTTAGAGCAAACCTTCTGGAGTGCAGGCTCCTTTCGCAGGCAGAGCTCTTTTCCTGCACTTTTGAATTCAACCTATGTGTCAATCTGCGAAAGAGAAGCGGAGAAGAATGGAAATGAGGTGCTTGTGGACAGCACGCAGATAACACTGTGTGCTATTGCTACTGTCAACATTGCAAATGGGAATACGACCCAAGTAGCTGCCAACCTGAGGCAGAAAGGTCAAGTTCAGACCCGGAGTTAAAAGCTGCCATTCGGTTGACCTCAGCAAAGACACGCCAGCTCACAGTAGTTCCAATTAGCCCTACTGCCTTTCCAGCCTTGGAGAAGAACTTGAGGACTGAAAGCATTTCTTTGGCAACTTTGCCAGCACCTATTCTTTCACTGGCAGATAAGGCTAAGCAAATAATTAGCAACTAATCATGTATAAACAAATTCTGCCTTTTGTTTCTTGTTTGCAAATTGCCCTTACACGGATCACAACATTTCCAAATTTGTTATGCAGAATTATTTATGAATGCCTTCATAATTAATAGTTCCAGGTCTGCAGATCGCTCGTAAGGAGTTGTGAACATTTGCAAATCACAGTGCATTTCTTAATTATATAAGCCATGTAAAACTTATTCCTGATGAGGTTAGTTGTCTAATTAACTAACTGACACTGTGGATACGCAGCTCAAGAAATCACCTTTGGTAAACATTCAAACTTTGGAATTTAAAATGGGCACTGTTGAGCATAGTTTCTGCTAATAAGGCTCCGTGCCAAATATCCACAGAAAACAACGCCTAGAAATGGTTAAAAGAGTTAAATTGGAATTCACTTATGAATCCAAGCGGATATTCACAGGACAGCATGTTTTTTTACTGCTTGCTCAACTCAAGTCATAAATTAATGCTAGCGAAAATATTCAGAGCTGTTGTTGAATTTCTTATGAGCACAGTATTTACTTGTATGTGTTCTTTTCCTTGTGGACTTACAGTTCATTCCCAACTGAAATGTTTTGAGAGGCAGAGCTTGAAAAGATTTTTATTTTTTTATAAATGTCAATCCAGTACAGTACATTGCTGTGCATTACAATAAAGATCAGCAATTTGGAGCCAGGTATACAAGACAAGATTATTGCTATCTCTGTTCAAAATATCTTTGGCAGATTTATTGCCTTTCTTGTCCCTGACTCTCTACATATCACTTTTATGCTGTCGCTACTTCGTTTGGTACTTTTGCTTCTCCAAACAAACCCGAAGAAGTGGGAGAGGAAATGAAGTGTACTTAGCTGCTATTTTTATGAAGATGACCCACTGAATGCCTGTTCAGGCACTCTGATGAAAGTACTCATATTAATAGAATTTAGTAAATTACATAAGCTGTTTGCTCTAAAAAGTCAAACTTCTGTTCAAAAGATTTTAAAATTTTTTTTAAGACTTTCCTATCTACTTCAAATAAAGCTCACAGCTATCAGCTTTGTTCATTTCCAGACTTATCTCACATGGTATAAAGTACAGTTGAACCAGTCACAGCTCAGATTAGGCAAAGGACAAAGCTATGAATTACAAGATCTTTCCATATGAGCGCATCAAAAGGAATGCCGTCAGTATTTTTGACAATAACGTGGCTCTTAAGGTTGTCTAATGACGAGTGCAACAACAGTTTTCAGCCATTAATCTGCAACTTGAAGAAACCCCAAATCCTTTTGTGTATGTATTCTGAGATTTTTGTTACGAATTATATAGTTTATCTAGAAATTAGTTATTTCCAGCCACCTGCCTTTCTTATCTCAGCTGCATAGTAAAAAAAAACCCAACCATTTTTACATTCAGTGTGAAAAAAAATCATGCCAAGCTCCATCTGTCTTACCAATTCCCTAAACTGTGCCTACATAGGCACTAAAAGGAAATCAAAACACAGAGTACTAGAAACTTGGGACCCAGAATTAATCTGCTTTTTACAGAAAAATTATGTTCAGATAAAGCTAAAAGATTCACTCCATCCCTATTACAGCAAGGAAATTCAAGGTTAGAGCTGAAATTACATCCTTAAAGATTTGCTGATGCCCTGTGGAAAAAGCATGAAAATCATTTGGGTTAGAGAAGATTCTGCTTAATTAGTCTATATTTCCTTCTTTTGTGTCTCCTCAGTTTTGTTCACTGAGGGCGTTTCCAAGAGAAGTTACTCTGAGTTCACAAGCCTCTCTGGAACGGTCTCGTTGTCTGCTCCGCGCGACGTCTCAAAGAGCACTGCAGCCTGCTCTATACGACGCATCCTTTTACCTGTTTTATACTACCAACAGGGGTAAGTCAATTTATGGATAAATGGGAAACCTGCTCATTCCTCAGGATTCATTTCCCTAGTCTGGCAGTACAATCATCTTTCACTCCGTGGCTATAAACTTTGAGTCATGATGAATACTGATGGGATGGAGGGCAAGGGAGAGATTCGCAAATCACCTCTTGCACGGTGTTTCACTCCCCTCTCCTCCGACATGAGTGGGAAGCTGGTACGGCAAGCTGCAGTGAACGATCATTGAAATTTGGCCTCTCAGCTGAGCTGGTCAGCGTAATCTTCACAGTGAGCCGTTCGGGAACCATCAGTGGCGATATCATTAGCCAGGCAGTCATTACTTCTCTGGTTTGCATAAGGAGCAAGAACGGATATAATGTGCTCATATGACTACAGAGGTGTCCGAGGGGTCCTTCCCCATTCCAGACCCGGCCATCAAATCAAACCTCTAAACTGGAGGTCTGAGAGGAATTCTGACTTCCACCACCAAACACACCCTTAAAATTTGGTGGCGTGGCTGGACCCAAAATGGGAAGGGGGTTATTTTCCAGTTCCAGAAACACATCACAGGGATACTGAAGCCACAGAATGTGAATTTGAACTCGAGCCAGGGTGATTTGTCCTCATCTTCAAGCCATTAAATGTAAACTAGCACTTTCCTTTGGATGTGGATACTGCCTTCTCTGCCCATTACTATTATTAGTTAAGGGAGACATTTCTTGCCGCTGTTGGAATCAATTTTCTTTCCCAGCTCCCATTCTTTGTTACAATTTTTGAGTTTGTGACAAATACCCTTTTGTTCTTCTAATTAAATTTCACATCTGTTCCACACCAGTTCACCTTATTCTTTGGAGAGGACAGTCTTGCTGGGGGACACTAAAAAATTCAGTCATTTTATAGAAAAATAAATGTGAGTATGTGTTACAATTTACCTAACCACTGTGAATTAATTTGGTGTTTAAGGTGACACTGTACTAATTACATATTAGCACATTAATGTAGCTGCAGGCTGTAATCATTTCCCTTTAAATGAACAGCGCGCACTTCCAGCAAAGTCCTCAAGAACTGTTTTGGAATGCAAGAAAGCAATAATCAATTCTCTTGCTGCTGCTACTTTACCATAAAGCAAAGAATTGTCTAACTTTATTTTTGAGAACATCAATCTCTGTTTATTATTCCTAAAACATTTTTGACAAACTCTGCCCTTGCATGAACACAAACCCTTGTCGTACTCAATAGGTACACATCACCTCAGGCAGAATTTGGCCCTCAGTGACCTTAAGCTCTCCATGAGCCCAATCTTCTTCTAATCTGTATTCACTGTGGGATTTCCCTCATTCCAGACTCCAAAGCCTTATAACCATGCAACCTGGGACAAGGCCTCTGCGGGACATGTGACAGTTCTGCTTTCACATGGTCATGCACAAGCATTTATCAATGGTGACTGTTAAACTTTAACTAGCATAAATTTGGAGAGCGAAAGGAAGGAATTTACTTTTAAACATGGAAAGCATTATGTGATATTTTCTGAATTAAAGACTGTGATTTAAAATAATCCTGTAAATTGAAAATCTATATCTGATGTGGCTGAAGGGGGACTTCTAGACCTAACTGTCTTAAATATAGATTTTAAATCAATATGAGTAGTTTTAGAGCATTACCGTTCAAGGATTTTGTGCCACCACTGTTAAAGCATTATTAATTCATGTTCTTATCTTTCTCATTTCATAAAGTGCAAGGGGTTTTTTTGCTGCAAGTCTATTAATGTAGGAACTATAATCCATCTTTTTCTATTTCGCCTTGGTATTGTCTCCCCCGATCAAAGTTAGATTATAACACAGAGTGAATTTCATAAATTATTTTGAATGATTTTACAGAAAAAAAAAAAAAGGAAGGAGAAAAAAAAGCAGGTTAAAGTCAGAAGCACACCACATATCACACAATTTACCAAGAAGCAGTCAAGACTGCTTGAGATAATCTGCTAAAACTCAGCAATAAAAAGTTTGTTTAATTTCTAAAGATGGCAGATGTCATAAAAAAAGAGGGTGATGCAAAAATAAAGCCTCCAGAGTCTGGCAGTTCTGTTCAGATGTCAATAAAAGATAATGTAACCTGTCAAATTTGCAAGCATGTTTTATCCAACCATCGCATTCTACCTTCACCACTCAAGCATTACCTTCCAGGAAACATCCGCATCTGCCTGATTATCCTAAAGTAATTCTGATGAAGAGAGCAGCTTGCAAATTAAAAGCGTCTTTCTCTTCCTAGTTTTCTCTCTCTCCCCCCACCTCACTTTTTAATCCTTCATTTTTTACAGTTCAGCTAATTTTTTCTTGAAAGGTTAAGGAGCTAGCAATTATTTCAATGGCTCTTGCCGCTTTAGGGTAAGTATCTCATCTGGCCTTTATTTTAAGGAGCTTCACTTCATGCTTCATACTCAATGTCTCTTCTTGAACACTGAGGTTACTCTAGAGTTGCGGTACAATGGTAACTTGGGAGATACTGAGTCTCGTTCCTACTAGAGCATACAAACTGCGGTATGAAGATGGCCTGCAGTTGCCACGGATGGGTTGTCACGCTTCACACTCCGTTGAGCTGATGTTGCACCACCAGACAAAATACGACAGGCTACTGCTGGTTTTATGCTGATTTAGATGTATTGCCTTCAGGGAATGATTTTTTCTTTCCTGTATCCATTATGATTTTTCCAAACATTTTAATTTGTCTTCTATTAAGTCAGCCTTCACATTTTTTACCATCAGTTCATACATCGTGACTTTGCAAAGTTTTGGAGGTTGCTTGACTATTTCCATTGTATATGTTCACTTCTGGAAAGAGGCCCAAAAAAAGCCCACAGTCTCAACAAATCGAGCGTTTATTTTGAGGCTTCTGCTGACAGCCCTCATCACTGAACTGAGAAAGTTTGCATCATATCCCCATGATATCTCTTCGTGTTGTTATGCTTGATGGATTCAATCACCTTGGCCACTGTGTTTCTGGAGAATCTGTCCAAATTCTGCATCAACCTCCAAAGAAAGTCTGAAAGCCAAAAGATCTGTTGCTTGCATTCCAGCTGTACAGCAAACATGCATAAAGTGCATGAATCAATCAAGATCACAGCTATTTCAGGAGCCCAGAAGGGTGGAGCATTAGGTCAAGGTGAAAATGTTTGTGCTAGTGATTCTCCAGCATCAGTATTTAGCAAACTTGGCCCTGTGCAAGCATTCCCTCCTTAGGCAGAGCTGGTTTATGCTGTGAGGGGGCTGCAGTTCATTACCCAGCAGCTTGGGTAGCACAGAGAAAGCCCATCTCCACAGAGAAAACCAGAAACTGTCCCAGGCACTAATTCCTAAACAAAACGTGACTCTTTCCTAAATCAAGGAAAAGAGAGGCGCAGCTGGCCCAGCACTTCCAGTCACCGCAGGGGAAATCCCACAAAACTGCCACTTTCACCCCAGGATCGGCATCAGTTTGGGAGAAAGGCTGTCGGCGCAAGCTCCGTCTCGCCAGGCAGTGCTGTCCTCCCGTGGGCTTGCTCTGCGCGGCCATGCTCTCCTTGCTGGGAAGCCACGGGCACGTGCGGGCTGCCGCGCGTGTGCGCTCTCTGATGGGGTTGCTGCGGCTTGCACCGTCCACGCTCCTTCGCCTCCCCGTTCCTGCGGGGTGAGGGCGCACGAGGAGACTGTCATTGTCATTACGACAGGCCGTATTTTTTTTTTTTTCCCATTTCTTATTCAGCCGCGACTCGAGCTGTCCTTCTCCCACAGAAATGCGCTTGTGTAACAGCATCCGTGCCCTGCTTGTGCGCACTTAACGCCCTCTTTCCACCGCTTTCTCGGTACCAATTTACAAAACAGAGTTAGGCAGTCAGTTATTAAAACTGACCTAATTAATTAAATGAAATAGCACCAAGGGAAGGCATGTGGCTATACATAAAAGTCTCATCTAGTGGTACTCTTCGCTGATACAGTGACTCTCAGACAAACGTCTCCACGGGCTGGAGACATGCCGCTGAATATTGCTTCCTTGAGAACTGAGCAGCTATTACAGACATTTTATGCCTGGGAGTGCTGCCGCTCACTAACTTGTCTACAGTTATACGGAAAGCATGGGGCAGAATCAGCAATGAAAATAAGATTTTAGAGCTGGGACTGAACAGGCATCTGCTGGTTTATGTAAAAATCCTCTGCAGGTTTTGAGCTGGTGTCCAGAGGGCACCAGAAGATAGGGTTGGACACAGCGTGCCTGGTGTGCCACACTGACATACAGCAAGGAGCCTCCCAGGCGCCGTCAGCCATGCGCGGCACTTGCCACGTAGCTCCTCCCAGCCAGCCTCCGGATCCGAAGTGCAAACAAAGCCTGTAAACTTCACCTCCCCAGAAACTAATTTCCATATTCACTGTTAAGCCCCTGTCGGTGTTGTCTGTGGTATGTAATTGAAACATAGTGAATAATGGAGCCGATGATGGATTTAGAGATGTTCTAAATTTGCCGGTCTGTAGGTGGTTTTGTCCACTGCTACTTCCTTCCAGTACTAAGCACTGACTATTGCTTCCAGAATTAAATACTCTATATGAAAAAATTGTTCCCACAGCACAACTGACAGAAATTTGAAATGATATAATAATAATGTACAGTCCATTTGCTGTCTAATGTATGTGTGGGATTGAATAGCTCTTTGCGATACATTCCCTTCTTGCTAAATTACTCTAACTTCAAACTGAATTAAAGTAGTTAGTTGCCGCTACACCACTGAACTTCGATAGCTGGATCCATTCCAAAACTTGGGACTGCGGTTGCTTTTCTTGCAGAAATTCACAAATAAGGGAAAAAGACAAGATTTTTTTTTTTTTTTTTTTTTTTAAAAAGCTTATTCCATTCTTTAAACTCTGCTTCGTTCACCAGTCTGGAAAGTGTGATTACGACTGTGAAACGCATATCAGCTGGAAACGTGCCGCCAAGGGGGAGGTCTGCTGTGTACGTGTTCCCAGGCTCTTCTTCCACAGCGGCAGTAGTACAGCTACGTCTCAGACTGTGACTGTGTGTTCACCCGTGTACCAATCGATACGTTTAAGAACAGCACCCCTGCTTATCTCTATGTCTTTGATTACTCTTTAATTCAGTGAAATTTTCGTGCAAAGTCCTTCTGACTCCGAACAAGCAGAAGTATGTCCATTCCAGTTCTTAGGAACATAAAAGACTATGCTACCATCCTGTCCATAGGTGCCCTTCTGCTACCCAGCCCTCTCAGAGAACAAAAGCATTCACTTAAGGAAGAAATAACATACAAGGCATTTTTTGAAGTTCAGACTATTGAAGTACAGTATTTGAGCACTTCATATACTTCAATGACTATTCTAGCTGCAAAAGAAGAACAGACACGCAAAAATAGTAAGTAACTAGTCTGAGGTCACACAGACGGTGGCTACAGTGTCTGGCAAGAGCAGCATCAAAGCTGCAAAGAATATTTATATTCTCAAAACTAAACATGTCCGCTGGACAGGGGTGAGCCTGAAAGCACATCTGCTGGTACAGCTGGGAAATGCCCTCCAGAGCATGTGCCCTAGCAAGACCAGCACGTTAGTGCACGGCTTTTACAGCCGGCTCACACACATCGTCCACTGCCTCCCTCCAAGGCAGCCGCATGGAAGGAGGTGGAGAGGAGGCAAAGGACATCACCCATGCACCTACTCTGGAGACAGCCCTTTCAAAGTGCTGCAGATAGATCAAAGACACTGAACTGGTTCTCCTGAATATCATTTAATGCTTTCCCCACTTCCCAGAGTCAAAGGTGCTTTGGGTGGAAAAACCTCAAATTTTGGCCAACTTCAGGGGCATCATGTTCAATACTGGGAATGAAATGAACAGCTAACAGAACAGAAGGTTCCCAAAGATAGCTGCGGGAGTGAAAATGGGAAAAGGGAAAAAGAAAACAAAGGAATCGAGTCTCTATACATTCTTTATGGGAATCATTCAGCAGTATAGTCTTTGGTTGCTACAGGTGTCACTAGCTCTTCTGCAACATCATTAGTAAAAACCAGCAGCAACAAAAAATACTTTGGTTGGACTTTTTATCTAAGTTAATTAAAATGGCTTAGATTAATCATCATCATGCATTTACACAGAGTGCATGTGTCATCTGTGTAAAGTGTCCCTGAGTAAATCTAGACTAGAGCTTGTGATCCAATTTTAATTCAAGTGAATTGGCTGTAAATTAATTTAAAGACAGTAAGTGGTGACCAGAGCATGCTAAGAGTGCTTGGTTCAGCACGGGCTGAGCTCCAGAGCAGAGGCTGTCCAGTGACAGCAAATACAGTCGAGTTGGATGCCAAGGGACAGCAGAGAAGTTTTTGGTGGGATGTGACAGGAACTTGGAGCTCTGTACATTTTCTACAGTCAGTCAGATGAGAGGACAGAGCTGGAGAACGTTTACAGCCATGTATGTATGACAGACAAGCAAGAGTAACTGGTAGTTTTCAGTGAGATGGTTTTGGCTGGGATAGAGTCAATTTTCTTCCTAGTAGCTGGTATAGTGTTGTGGTTTGGGTTTAGTATGAGAACAGTGCTGATAACACACTGATGTTTTTAGTTGTTGCTAAGTAGTGCTTACCCTAAGAAGGATTTTTCAGTTTCCCATGCTCTGCAAGATAGCAGGTGCACAAGAAGCTGGGAAGGAGCATGGCCAGGACAGCTGACCCAAACTAGCCAAAGGGATATTCCATACCATAGAACACCATGCTCAGTATATAAACCAGGGGGAGTTGGCTGGGAGGGGTGGATCACTGCTCGGGGACTGGCTGAGCATCGGTCAGTGGGTGGTGAGCAATTGCATTGTGCATCACTTGTCTTTCTTGGGTTATTTTTCACTCTCTTTTTGTTATCTTCCTTGTCATTACTACATTATTATTATTGTTGTTATTATTATTATTATTATATTTTTCTTTCAATTATTAAACTGTTCTTATCTCAAGCCAGGAGTTTTACTTGGTTTTGATTCTCCTCCCCATCCCACCAGGAGAAGGGGGAGGAATGAGTAAGCAGCTGTGTGGTGCTAGTTGCCGGCTGGGGTTAAACCACGACAATTAGTCTGGACTGTCTGTATGTGAGAAGTAGCACGAGGCGACCAGCGCAGATTGTGTGCGCGTATGATACAGCAGGGAAATGTGATGCTGAGAGCTGACCCTTGTGATGGAGCTGCTGGTGAGCTATACTGCTTCAGTTTTTGCCAGCACTCCGGCGCAGCAGGGCTAAAATCCACCAGGCACCAACCTCCTGTCAGCTTCAACAGAAGAATGTGTGCTTAAATAATCTTGGAGGATTTGTGTATAAAATGGTATTACTGCTGTCATCTGTCAATCCATCCAGAGAAGGCTTCATCTCCAGCTTGGGAAATACTGCTTACACAGGTGGGAGAAGGTGGCGGTCTGGGAAATTTGTAAAATAATATATTTGTATAAGCAACAAAAAAAATTAAAGTAAAGGGAATACTAGTATTCAGTAAATGAGGACTTGTATTTCTCCTTAAGAGGCCATAGACAGGTAAAATTAGCCCCTGTAGCTGTTCTAGTATTCAGACAGACAGATTACCTTTGTAGTTCCACATAAAAGAATGCAGGTAAAGGAGAAATTAACTAAAGAAGAAAAACCTTCTCTGGGGTTCAAATGTTCAAAAATTCTTCCTCCTGTAAATACTGTTTTTTCTAGCTCAAACTTAAGTAAAAAAGAAGAGCAATCTCCATCACTCAAAATTATGCTCATTTACAAAACATATACAAAAACATGCTCTACAACAAATCTCTGTGTCTTGTTAAAAGCAGGGAGGCATCAAAATCCATAATAAAAGCATTTATAAGAGAAAGATCAATATGGCATCGCGTATTTCAAAGGCAGAAAATGATTGTATTAAATTTCTACTGGTAGAAAATGCACTGGACAAAATACCTAAAACCCATAGTGGGTTTTAGCCTCTCACACTGTGCGACTGAATAAATCACAGGAAAAACCATCACAAAATTCTTTGTAAAAGATGCACTAGGGCCTGCTTCACCCTCTTATTGAAACAACAGCTCTCCAAGACGAGACTGTGGCTCAGGATGTCACTGTCCTTCTCAAATTCACAGCTTATCAGAGCATCTCTGTTGTCATTGGGATGGGTGGTAAAGCTTAATGTTTGCATTTTTTGCCCTGGGTGCCACTGTTTCAATATTGTATGCGTGCGCGCGTGCACGCACGCGTGTCTGTGTGTGTGTAACTAATTTAGCTGTGCTACAGGAAAAACAATAAAAAGGGTAACAAAGAGTTAAATACTCTGATTTTGATTCCAATTTTAGATACATAAAAGCAAAAGCTAAGAATGGCCACAGTGGGTTAGACCAAAGGTCTGCCTGCTCCAGGAGAGCACTCTGTTTTTATAGAATTGACATTAAGAGATCTCTGAACACAGTTTTTGCTCCTGGGACTGCTGACAATCTCTTGTTCTGGTGTCTTGATTAAAAACCCCCCAAAGTATGGCCTTAAGTGGATGGTTATGGAACAGTAAGAACAGGACATCCATATATGAAACTTCTTGCTAATACTCTCTCTGCCTTTAATGATTTTAGCTCAGGACCTTATTTCTCTGAATGTGGGCTTTATGTATTTTGCAATGCTCAGTGGATTTATTTTCATGAGCTTCAGTCGCCCCTTGTAAATTTTTAGTATCTACCATATCCTTTGGCAAGGAGTTTCACAAGTCATCTACCTGTCGTGGGAAGAACAGAATGAGACAGCCCTAGCCAGTGGGAAGTTATGGTGTCAGCCTACTGGCTGTCAATGTTGTCATGTACTCTGTTGGTAACTCATAAATGGAGCTACAGAGGCAAATAGTTTTGAAGTGTTTTGATAAAGTAGAGGTTGATGGATATTTGCGGAGAGTAGTCCCCCAGCATCAGCGACATCCGAGGGGAAAGCATGGAAGCGTCCGTTTGCAAACCGTAGAGAACGTGGAAGATGGCCTGTAGGCTGGACCAACCTGTTGGGTTACCTGCAGGGAGACGGTACCCACGGCTGTCTCACATCTTCCCGGAATGGGTGGTTCTGTGAATACAGACAGGCTCAGGAAGAGCAATATAGAGTCAGGCTGTATTTCAAATACAAGATAAGACAGACACTGCTAGGCCAGGAAGAAGTCTGGAAAGTTGTATCTTTGTTCCTTATCCTTTATATAAGTGATCAATCACCTTGTTCCTTCGTTTCTGCAAGATCTGGAATGACTGTGCATTCAGAGAGGAGGCTAGACCAAAGCAGCAGCTCCCTTTCCCTCCTGGAAACCTGTGTGAAGGCCCATTTTGCTGCAATAAACTCTGACCCTTTTTATAGTCAAATACAAATACAGCTATTCATGGCACCTGTAAATGGCCTTGTCTTAGAGTAATGCTCAGTGCTGAAGCCAGTGACATTAAATCAAGTCAGAGACTGGATTTTTACATGCACCTGAGATAAAACATAGCAACTGGTATGCGGCCTTAGAAATTTGTATCTTGGTAGTAATTAATACCAGTCATTAACCTGGGAGCCACGAGGGCTTACGGTGTCTGAAGGCCTCCAGTTGATGCTAGTAACGCCAGGCTTTTATACAAGGAACAGAGCAGTTATGGATAAAAGCAGTAGGATAGATGTGACAACCAGCAATTTTAACTTATCACCTTGGAGCTTTATTTTTGAAAGCTTTTACTTCCCACTGATTGCAGGCTTCCAATTTTGTGTTGTCATGTAATAAATTACAAAAATTATCTTCCCTTTTTTTTTTTTTTTGGCATGGTACTTCATAGACAAAGTGTCTCAAAAGCTTCTTTTTTTAACAGAATGAGTTAAGTATTGCTGCCATGGTGATTATAACAAGAAATCAGCACCAAACAGTAGCCTAGAAATCTGGATACAGATTCAAAATTCTCAGTAGTCAGGGTAATGGATGGATTCGAGTCCTTTCTAACAGGAGGCTTTTAATGTGTGTATGGAGGGGGTGGGGGTGGAAGGCTGGAGCAGAGAGGTCATTCTGAAAAGCAGATCTTGAACCCTTTTCCTGAAAGTGAGAAGACTGTCTAACTTGCTAATTTGTCTGAAGGAGATCTGAAGGAGATCACTCCTAGCAGGGAAGTGAACCTCCTCCTCTCAGCAGGGGTGTGAAGGAGAAGGCATCGTCATCCCCGAGGCGGCTCTAAGGGTGGCACCACTGTGCTGATCATTTAAAAGCTGTCCTGTTTGACCGGGAACTTCCCTATTTAGCACTAAGGTAGTCTTCACTCTTGCATGTACCAAGTACTAACAGAGTTTATTAATATTCACTGCCACATTTACTGCCCACTGAATTTATATTCTAAGTCAGTATTCTAGACCAAGAGGTCTAGTTTGCTGACAGTGCACATGCTTGATCATAACCATCATAAAAAGTCAGCAATAGATGCAAAGAGAAAACTTACAAGAGCCATTGTGAAGCTAGTAAAAATGTTTTCAATATTTAATTAATTATCTCCTATGTATCACCCACAACAAGAGGACAAAGATGTTGTGGGATAATTGGAGAACTAAAAGCACAAAGCCATAAAAAAAAGCCTTACTCAAAACCTGCAACTTATCTAGAGCAGATATAAAACCAGCAAGAGTCTGTTAAGCACCTGACTAACAGGCAAAGTCTTCGCATCAGAAAAAGGCAGTGAGATCAAAGACGGAAAGTTTCTGCCATTCCTGTCCCCCATGGCTGGCTTGAGAAGGGAGCCCAGGGACTGACAGCTAAACTGACCTCTTCCAGGGACATGGAGATGGTGGTGGTCACTTCAGACTGCTCTGTTCCCTACCATGCAGGGCATGAAAGATTAGTCACATTTTACAGTCAGTGACTTTAAACTCTTTCATCGGGATCCATGTGCTCTAAGTTATAATATATTATTTATAATATTTTAATCACCTAAAGTTCATGGACCTCAAAGCACAGATTAATTAATGCCTATTTTAATTAGCTCTGCCTCAGAGAGAGGGAGAAGACAAAACTGTGCAGCCTTATTAGCACTACACTCCAGCACCATAATTAAACCCAGAACACACAACATAATACACATCAGGACTCAAAGCAGTGGAAGGTTGGTCATCACTATGGCAGCCTCCCACTCCTATAACTTCTTTTTTCCTTAACATCATTCTTATTTCCTCCCTGCATCTTCCTGTGAATGGCAGTTTCCACAGGGGAAAAGATCTCTGTTCCTTATGGGCCAAACTCAGCTCTGTTCTTGCAGTAACAGCATTATCTTCAGTAGAGTTATTCTATGCTCCATTGTACCTGGAAGAATGTATTATTATGAGGAAAAATCTTTTTGTGCGGGTATCTTCACATGCAATTTTTTTCCTTTTTGGCTACCAGCCACTGTGGATCTGTCTGCAGGCATAGAAACCTCTGCTTTCCTGCCTTCAAGCATTCTGTCTCCTTCCCTGTCCAAGAATCCCTGAAGATACTTTACTTTAAATTTCACAGCTGCTGGATTCTGAAAGGAAAAAAAATGGGTTCTTCATATTTTCTGACTCTTCACAATAAATTAACTGTGGGCTGAAGGGGCAAGTCAGTGTGCAAAGGTCATACAGCCAGTCAATGGAAAAGCATAAATACAACACTCAGTAGTGCCAATTTCTAGCATCCTACTCTTGTCTGCTCAATGACCAAGTTAGGAAATTCTAATTACTGCCATTCAAGCATCTTCTTACATACATTTTTGTTACGGGTTTGTGTGGCGGGGTTTTTTGGTAGCGGGGTAGGGGCCACAGGGCTGACTAGAAGCTTCCCCAGCTCCAGGTGGGACCCCCTGCTGGCCCAGGCGGAGCCCCTCAGTGACAGTGGTAACACCTGGGGGGGAACAGATTTAAGAAGGGGAACCTGCAGCAGAGAGGAACCCCTCTGCATACTGAGGTCAGTGAGGGAGGAGGAGGTGCACCTGAGGAGGTTGATGCCCCTGCAGCCCATGGAGGGGAGCGGGGGAGCAGATGCCCACCTGCAGCCCGGGGAGAGAGGAGCCCACGCCGGAGCAGTCCCTGAAGGCGGCCGTGACTCCATGGGAAAGCCCGCGCTGGAGTAGTCTGTGACTGAAGACCAGCCTGCGGAAAGGACCCACACCGGGGAAGTTTGTGAGGAACTGCAGCCTGCGGGAAGGACTCAGGCTGGAGAAGTTTGTGGAGGACTGTCTGCTGTGGGAGGGATCCCACGCTGGAGCAGGAGAAGAGTGAGGAGTCCTCCCCCTGAGGAGGAAGGAGCGGCAGAGACAATGTGTGATGAACTGACCACGACCCCCATTCCCCGTCCCCCTGCGCTGCTGGGGGGAGAAGGTAGAGAATTTGGGAGTGGAGTTGAGCCTGGGAAGAAGGGAGGGGTGGGGAGAAGGTGTTCTAAGGTTTGGTTTTACTTCCCAATATCCTTGTTTGGATTTGATTTGTAGTCAATTAAATTGATTTTGTTTCTTCCCCAAGATGAGCCTGTCTTTTGCCAGTGACCATAAGTGGGGAGTGATCCCTCCCCGTCCTTGTCTCGACCCACGAGCCTGCCTTTATATTTTATCCTCATCCCACCGTAGCCGGGGGGGAGGAGAGAGCAAGCGGCTGCATGGTGCTTTGTTACTGTCTGGGTTTAAACCACAACAATTTTAGACATTAAAGACAAACAAAACTCCAATAAACTGAGATGCTGATCCTAAGTCCCTGGAAGTCATTAACAGTTTTCCTGGTGGCTTCAAGGTTTTTAGGATAAGACCTTAAGAGCCTAATAATGATATTAGAAAAAAACTGCCTAACTGTGTACTGGTACTGTCATATAGCATTAGTTTTTAACCTTTTTTGCTTGCAGCTCCTTAAAATTTACTCAGTAGACTTGATTTTCTTAGCAAAGTTCTACAGTCGCCTTAGGAGTGGTGCTCACACTCTCAGATAGGTATGGGTCATACACTGAAAACATCTGCTAAGGGGAAGGAAAGGACATTCATATTAAAAAAAAAAAAAAAACAACCCCAAACCTTACCAGTAACTAAATACAGGAAAGTTCTGTTTTCTCTTTCTTATTTCATGCTAATTACCAAATTCTTCAACTCTAAATTGCAATAAATTTCCCTCAATTTCACCTCTCCTGACTCATTCAATAAAATTTCTCCAAATAAATAATGAAATTGAATAGTTAAGCTTGCAGAAACTGCTATTACTTTATCAATGCCTGAGCTAACAAAAGCATTTTTCATGCACCTGCATGAAAGAGAAGGAACTGAATAGCTTTTAAGAAATGTGCTACATTTTAATATGTCCTGGTGACACACAGAAGCATATCTACAATGCTGAAAGAATGGAGATGGAAGAATGGGTGGAGAGGATTCCACTGATAACACTATCTAAGCTCAGAGCACTCAGCAATGTCAAGAAATTTTGTATACTCATGCTTCTTTGTAGTCATGTTAGAACAAACAGTGGTGCCTTGCTCCAGAAACAATTCTTGGCCAATAAATTTTGCATCAAATGCTAAATCATCATTTTAGTAATTTCTAAAAAGCAAACCAATGTAAAATGTTAGTTTCAGTATATTTTACTGTTAAATGTAATATTTCATTTATTTGCATTTGCTATTATTTTGCTTTACTGTATTATAATTTATTTTGCAATTTTAACTCATTTTGTGATATATTTAAAGTGTTTTATTAATTCTGATAGCTTTGTTAATACGACACGACAGCATATTTAGTGGGTTATAGCATGTTTCCTTCCACTGCTCAGCATCAAGTGACTGTAGAGACATTAATGTATGCCTAAATTAGACCACAGCAGCAAGTGAGTTTAGACTTGTTTAACCTTCCCCAAAGTTTTAGTGGAGCTCATTAATGTTGCTCTGCAAAGCATCTATAGTCTTATAATGGATCCATTATGTGATATTGTTATGATACTTCCTTCCCAAGCTCCCAATGCCTTGCAAGTAATTGACTTTTTGTGCCCTGTTATTCTCACTGGCAATTTTCAGGTTGTATCATCACAATTCTTAATTTTGACTCCTCCCATAAAGTAAAGCTTCCTGAAGTCCTCCTTATATTTTGTATATTTATTAGAAGGACCAGGAAGAAAAGGGGAAAACAAAAGGCCAGTGTGTCATTACCCTTATTAATATCTATGAATAATGCTTTGCTCCTTAAATAATTCACTGAACTCATAGTGTAAGGTCCAGGTGTTAGCTTGTCACGGTTTAGCCTCATATGGATATAACCAGTATATTCATGAACCTTTGGGGACTGGGAGAAGACTTGCTTGTATTTTGAAGCTGAAAATAACAAAAATCAACCAAAATTTTAGGAAAATGGTTTACAAGGAAAAAAATACACAGGTATGTTAGTGTTTCAGTAGCTGAACCCCAGCCTGAGGACTCAGTTTGAGACAAAAGCTTCTCTCAGAACCCCTTGAATTTGGACAGATGCAAAACTGAACTGGGTCCTGGGGACATCTTTAAATAGAGCACAACAGAGTGTTCAGTTTACTGGGGGCAAATGCTACAGCCAAACTTCATTGAAAACATACTTCATTTTTTCACCCAGCGTCTGCTTTCTCATTAATGCATATCCATGTATAAATTCTGAAAGCTTAACAAAGATTTTAGAGAAAACAGAAAACAAACAGGTTCAGTTACCTCTGCAGAGCATTTGCAGAAAATAGTGGATGCTGGGCTAGAATTTTTGAAGTCAAAGAAGAGCAGGTGAATGGACACAAAGACTGACACTACAGATTGACTTTCCACAGAAAGCTGACAAACATTTTGGAAATATAGGGGAAAAAAAAAAAAAAAATGTTGTTGTTTTTCCTCTCTGTCCCCAGGTTATCTCTTCTTTTTAACCCTCAAGGAACTAACTTTTTAACCATGAACCCAAGTGCATTGGGGTAACTTAATTTCAATAAATTAAGCACCAGCTGCTCTTTTTAGAGCCCCATTTTTTAAAATTTATTAATTAACTATTAAATATTTAATCATTAAATATACTTCCTGCATGTGTGCATGCTAAAATGCAAAATGCTGGGCCCACTTCTCTGGCTCTCTGCATTCAGGTGGCAGAGGCAGAAGCGGAAACCAGATGGAGCATGGCAGATGGGTGTTCTGCCGCTGCAGAGAAGTCTCTGGAGCTGTAAAAAGTAATGCAGTCCAGCTTCTGAAAATTATACTTCAGGCAAGATGACTAACTAGAATAATCACAAAATCAGCAACAGAAAGGAAGCAACTAACTTCCTGCAATAAAATGAGAAAAAGATAGAGACAAACTGAGGTTGACTTTGCAACACCTTGTGGTAATGAGCGGTGATCAGGATTACAAAGAAAAGATGCATGCCTGAAAGCTGGCCTGCTTCTTCCTAGTGTAGCGGATAGATGATCTAATAAGAGATAAGCTCTCCTCTAAAATCTTGCCTCTCAGATTTTTAATCCATTCTGAATAGAAAAACTACTGCCATTTCATTTTTCATTTGGAGATTTTAAAGAGCTTTACAAAGAGGTTTAACAGATACCACTGGGATTCTTGATGTATAAAGTATGATGGACTATATCCTCAGAAAGACAAATATTCTTTGATGCTTTGACACTTTACAGTCCATATCCTGATTTAGATACTGATGTGCTATTAGATAGTGCATGGGGACAGTCAGGTGCCTCAGCATGGGACATGTGGAAGGCCACCCTGCTGAGGCTGGCCGAGTGGCACTGCTGGAGATGGAGGTGCCCCTCTTTTCCGCCTCCTTCCCAACATAGCTGCTATCCTGAGCTGCAGCTGGTGCTTCTCTTCTCCTGCAATTCATAGTTATGAACCTCTCCTGAAGATGGACACTTAAGCCATCCCCTTCTCACAAAATACAGACAAGATCCTCTCCAAATTCCTTGCAGCTCTTTCTTGGGATCTCAAATCCCAGCTTCAAATGTCTTAAGGTGTTTGGCCCTTTCTCCTCTATCCCTTGGTACAGTTCATTCATTCTCCACCCCGCCACCCCCCCAGTCTATGAACATTTAATCACTTCCTAGAAATTGGAAGAGCTTCAACTGAGGGAAGGACAATCTTGACTCCATGTCCCATCAACCCTTCTCAAAGCTTACTCTATAGCCTGGTGTTTAAGCTGCTTCCCCTGTGAGGCAGAAAATGCAAATTCATGTCTACTCAGGCAGAGGTGGGATTTGAAGTGGGATCTGCTGACTACTGGATGAATGCCACTAGATCAGACTGAGGGTGTCAATGCCATGCTCAAAGAATACCTGTAATATTGGATCCTGCAGGTAAGCCATCCATTTCTAAGTTTGAAATCCTGATAGGTCTGAGGTGCAAGACAGATGCTGAACTGCTCAGCAGTGTCAAGGCTGGAGACATTCTGGGCATGTAGAGGAGCAAGACTTAAGACACATCAGGAACATCTCAATATTAGACATTTAGACTACACCTGATATTCAGAGACAAGTGGTTCTGCATATATGTGATTGCAAAGACCTATGTATTTTCTTTTCTTGGAAATATATACCTTCATACTTTCAGCATGTCCAAGCACTATCAGCTTCCAAATCTAAAACACAGAGCAGCAGGCTGTAAACAGAAGAGAAATCTGGGGTACATTAATTCGGGCTTTGTAAATGAAGAGCTAAACTGCTCAATAAGATCCTGGATACTACAGATACATGGGGAACCTGGTGATGGCATCAAGGTGTGCTAGGAGATAGAAAATGAGGACCAAGCTCTGCATACCTGGGGTCAAACTTTCCAAGCTGTCTCAGTTGAAGTTCTGTTTTTTTCATATGGCAGTTTCACATGTGTACACTACCTATGTAGCTGAGCACAGTTGGGCATGAACTTGTCTGAATCCATTCCCATTCAACTGCAGGCACAAATCCTGTGGAGACCATGAATTCTACCACGAATTTTGCACAAATCTCTCTATACAAGTAATTTTACATTCATACAAAAGGAGGCTTTTAATATCCTATGCTAGGCAGCCGCTGAAATTTCATGGGTGTATGAGATGGACACATTTTATGACCCCTTAACTAATTATTGTGCCATTACTACCCTTGGTGCTTTCAACATTTGCTGACCCCAGATTATACTTAACATACCTCTCTTCACATGATTTCATACTGAATATGACTTTCTTCTCATACCTGTTTTCATTTAACTCTGATCTGTCCCTTTTTTTAAATTCTGAGCTGGTTTTCATAAAAATCTTATCTACAATCAAAGTTCTGATTCTCTTTAATGCTCTGGGATATGGCCTTATCTCATGCTATTATTAAAAATGGAAAGCTCTTTTATAGAGGTATATTTTTGACCTCTGCTCTTCTCTATTTGGAACAAAACCTGCAGCAGCATAGCCAAGAATAGAAGCGGCATCACTCAGCTCCCAATTCTGTACTTTAACCACTAGATGATGCTTCCTGTGAGTATATAAAATTTCATTTAAATGCAAAACTCTCACTATGTTTGCTTCCACTTATGATGTGTTAATATTATTTTTTACACCCTGCCTCTCCTTGACCTCCCTTGTCCTCCTGGGCTTAGCAGATTTTCAAGGTCTGTTACAACAGTGGAGGAAGGTTTATGTGGCTACTTGTCACTCAGCCTGTATGTGAAAGGTTCCCATCAAACAGCTGGAGATAGTTATTACACCATAGTCAGCCCTGTTTGAACAAAGGGCTCCGTGAATCTGTGTGAACAAAACTTCTGATAACACAGATATTTTAGGAAACAAGCAGAAACCTTTCGAGGACATTACCACCAGCCAGGCATTTGTATTACCCAAGAGTTCAGCACTTTCAGTATGTGATGAAATGTCCAAAAGTTCTTTTTTGCAGCCACGTGTATAAATTTGGATACATTCCACTTAAACTGAGTGCACCATATTTGTATAAAATAGTGTAAAGTCACAGTCAATCCCAGCCAGTCACCATTACAGTAAAATAAAAACAACACTGTGGTTCTGTAGATAAAGTTACCAGGTAAGTGGATAAAGAGTTGTTGTTAGTATATTGTGCTCTGCCAAGAAATTAAGACTACCATGAAATTAAGAAATAAGTAGAAGCGAATAAAAGGGTCAGTCAATAAAAGAGGCTATATTGCACATCAATCTATTGCAAAAGCTTTTAATAGTAAAACTATGACTTATTTGTGACTATGACTTATTTCTGACTGTAGGTCATGAAGTTGTTTTCTGAGTGCAGAAGGAAGGTAAAAGAAACATTTACATTTCTATTTTCTACAAAAGCTTGGGTTCTATTTAAAAAATCTTGTCAACCAGAAATGGGGAGGAGTGTCTGAGTAAGAGCAACCATAACAATAGTCATTATCTTCCGAAATCAAGGCACCACATACAATGTATTTGACCAGCAGTTTGATCATATGTTCATGTCATTTTGACCAGGAATAACATTAGCTTGCTAAGTTCCAAATTTGCACAGCACTTTAGTACCCAGCTTTTCATTGAGTTGGTAAACAGTCACAGTGAATTAAGTACTTGCTGCATTGAGAGATGGTCAAAATGGAAATTTCTGTTCTGCAGGAAATCCTGACCCTTCAGAATTTGATTATGCTCTAAATCAGAAAGAATGTCACTGCTTCAGAATTTCCCATTAAACAAACATCTTGAAGAAAAGAGATTCAGGAATCTAAACCAAAAGCATTTTAGTAATGACAAAACAATTTATTTTTATATGATTGAATGGTTTTAGTTTGATTTAATAAGAAGCTTTACATAAATTGTATCTAAACGCTATCTAAACCACTTCAGATTACATGTCATGTCCTTGTAGTAATATGGTTCACATTAGTATATAATGTAAAAGTCAGGACAAAATAAAGAACTGGCATTGCTAAACCAGAAGATTTTTACAAAACTGAAATAATTATTTCTGACAGTTCTCCATGGATATCTGCACTGTATCTGTAAAAAAATCTTAAAATATTGACTATCCTTCATTCACTGGTGAAAAACCAAAACAAGTCTCCCTTTCCCTACCCCAAAACTATTCCACTGAAAAACGTGATTAGTTCTGGCCTCACTGAAGTGAGTGGGAGTTTTGGCATTGACATCAATGAAGTCAGAACTTTATTCACGGATTTCAGAAGGACTACTTGTGTACTTGAATACATGCAGACATAAGTCCTGTATTGATCTGGAACCTTAACAACAAAACTTCAAGGAAAATGACCTCATCTCAATCTCAGCTGAGAGCATAGAGCAAGGCTCTTAAACATAGCGCATAGACTCTCAAACAAGCAAAAGCATTGTCTAGCCAGATTCTGAGACCTTTTTCCATGAATTTACATCATCTGGAACAACAGCAAAAATAATTATTTCAAAATCAGTATGACCAGTCCACCAATTTTAAAGTATCTTCAACCACAGGAAAATAGTGACACTATTTTTACCATACACTTAGAAAAAAATCATTACTGTTATTGCATTATTAAAATCTGCATACTTATAAATAAGGTATTGATTTCTGACATTAAGGAGATACTGTTCTCAACAGTTACTATAATAAAACTGAACCATATAGTAACATAAACAAAAGGAGAATTCACCAAATGTGGGCAAATACGCCTCAGGCACCATCCATTAGGTACACACC
Organism: Aquila chrysaetos chrysaetos; assembly: GCF_900496995.4. Lineage (NCBI taxonomy): Eukaryota > Metazoa > Chordata > Aves > Accipitriformes > Accipitridae > Aquila > Aquila chrysaetos. The sequence continues at coordinate 73,278,882 of NC_044007.1, forward strand.
TGCCCACAGGGCAGAAGCCTATCATCTAGCATTATCAAGAGGCTCCATGTATTTCTCGGGAAACAAGTACAAACACTCCCAACAAATCATGGTGCTAAATATATGTTTCTCTGTCAGTAAGACATTGCCTTCCATCTTGGTTATGCCTGAGAGAGAACATTTCTTTTTGTGAGTTCAGAAAAAAACCCAGTAGATTCTTTTCTTCTCTCCTGCCTAATCCCTTGAGCACGTGCTTTATTACAGATTTGAAAAGCCTCGTGGGGCCCTTTTATTATGGAACAGGCAGGGCTTCCTTGCCCACATATGGGCTTCTTTGCCCATCCACACTGCCTGCCACTTTTCTGATGGTACCTTGGAGACTAAAATTCTTTTGGATGTCCACTGGCCTGGATATAAACATGAAGCTAAAGATCCTTACATTGTCTTAGGCCAATATAGTCTGAAGTGACATCCCCACTGCAGCCAGTGCAAAGTAAAAGGCATCTTAATTTTAAACAATAGAGAAGTATATTTAAGAGAAAGTAGGAAACAGTATTTTAAGCACAAATCATGCAACGCAAATGACTGCAAAATGCCATTGAAATTTTCAGAATGATCACTTAAAAGCTTCTTTGTTTTCTTTACACGAATGTTTATTTTTGGTACATTAACTTGGTATTTTTGGTATCAGTAGGTGGAACGTATGCTCTAATCTAAACTTCATATGAGTATTAGCCGGAGCTTTACAACTACTTTTATCCACACAGATGACTATATTTAATACGGCAGTATAACCTTGCTTAGTCTCCAAAATAAATTTGCAAAGGGAGTGGAATGCTCTGAGGATAATTAATGTGATAGGGATTTTTTTTTTAATCTTGATGTCATTATTTGAAATTAAATTTGTTATGTTATGTAACCTGAGGTACCAAATGGAATTGGAACCCTACTTCCTAGGTACAGAAATATAGTAGGAAACATCCCTGTCACAAAGCAGACTATCCAAGCAGCCAGGGCATAAGAAAGAAGCTCTGTCAACCCTATTGTGGCTGGCCCAAGAGTGACTCACCTACGTTCCAGAGCAAACGCATAACAGAGATGGAAACTGAGCAGGGATCTCCCACGTGCCAAGGTGTTAAGTGCAAGTCCCAATCATCACCATGGAATAACGTGCATTGACCCCACTGGATCAATATTCGAACTATGGCAGCCAGATACAAGACAAAACAGAGATGGGGAGCAAGTAAGCATCCATTGAAATGCTAGTCTAAGGACCAACTGTCTGTGTTGACAGATGTGTTGTAACATTCTGACGATGCAACTCCACTGAAGTCTTCTAATCACCATTTAAGTATTGCTGTAAGTATTTGCCAGATGTTTTAAATGTACAAAGAAAGATTAAATAAGTTGCTCTATTAATGTTATACAATTTTTTTTCCGATGTTTATTAATTATCTCTATGGACAGCAAAAGCAAATAAGGTGTTTAACAGTGATGAGAATTACTGGCCTGACAGAACGTGCAAAAGTTTCACTAGAGATAGAACGTGCAAAAGTTTCACTACAAACTTGTGGATAATGGCCAGAAGTCAACATTACCACAAGCATAAAACTAGAGTAACTGCAAGGATGATTCTAGGCCCATTAAGGTTCAGTAAACATTCAGCATCTGTGGGTTCCTTATGGTTTTTATTAAGCCAGAATGAAAGGGTTAAGCACATAATTCTGTACCCCTTTTTCTTTTTTCGTTTATGTTTTTCTTTAAAAGAAGAGACTCCCTAGAGGTCTCCCAAGGTCTGAATCTATCGCCACGTTTAATCACTTTTGGTGTCTTTCCTTCTTTTTTGCAGCAATTTTGCCTGAGCACTCCTGGGACTGGTGTTGCATTACAGATTCATCAATGATTTGCTGCTTAGTCTACATTATCCCACAAGTGCTGAGGCAAACAGTTCTTTGCCAGGATCAAATGATGTTCTATATTCGCCTGCAGTTTAAAATCTTGTTAATGTTGACACTTCTGATGAAAGCTCCACAGTGAAGCTGGAATGAGTGAAACCTGCAGGCTTTGGTGACTGCCAAATAAACAGGTACTCAGGACACAGTTTTTCCCACGTCCTCTATATGCCCACAGGGGCATCATCAACTTAGGCAACATCTTTACCAGAAACAATGTCAAATAGAACACCTAACACACTCTGTCTGTGGGTGATGTTGCTGATGGGTGACAGGGTGACCGTTTGCTACCCTGTGTTGCTAAACCAGTATGTCTGAGAAAGAACTTTGCTCTAAAGTCAATTAACTTTAATGGAAAGACTCCAAATTACTTCAATGATCTTTGGACCAAGCTCAATAAGAACTAATCAGGTCTCCATTCCAAAGGTTAGTTGTCAGAATTATTAATGGATTTTTGTTTGTTTGTTTTTAATATTGGATGAGAGGCTCTCTTTTTTAATTATTTAGAGGGACTGACTTCGCTTTGAAAGTCATAAGTTGCAAATACAGATGCCAGTATTTAAAAAATTAATTTCAGATAATAAGACAAGTAGAGAAATTTTACACACTGTGCAAATGTGGTCCGCTTTATGGGGATGAAGGAAATACAAACTACAGTTAGTGACACCTGTAATTTTGTCCTGTGGTATTTACTATACTCCACAGCCTTACCAAACCTTAAATGTGTTCAATATGAGGACAACTAGGTTTACTGAGTATAGCTTCCAACAAAAACAAAATCTAAGACCAGAGCTGGACTTTTCAGAACTCACCTCACTCCCTCTTCTTAAAACTCCTGACACAGAAGATGACTGTATATCTGAAAAACTTACCACAGGAGAGAAGATACTTGAAGAAACATGATGATACAGGTTCCTCATGGGGTAGTGATACCGCGACAAATGGCTGAGCAGTCTCGGCACTTTCTAACATTTATTTATTCTGGCAGCAGATCATCACCTGCAAATCAAATTAAGAAATGCTCAAAACCTGAAAGTCACAAATTAGACCGGGGTGAATTATATTATGTCATTTATCTGACAATTTTACTCCTATTTTTCCTTCCTTATAAATTGTCCCAGTAGGCCATGAATTTTTTTCCTTTGGACTTTCTCCATTACTAAAAATAAATTGCTAAATCATTTCTACATATTGGTCAGTAGCTTATTGCTTTTTTAAAGGAAGTTTTCCTGGAAATTGCAGGAAATACTTAAAGTTCAAAGTATAATAAAAATAATATACTCAAATTGTATCTATAGCATACAAGACAGGAAACAGAGAGAGGTAATTCTTCCCTATGAATTGGTCAGACAACAAAATGATTTAACTTGGAGCATAGCCTTCAAAAAAAGACCTAAAATCTGCCTTTGGATACTAGAGTCCAATTCTCTCTGGCACTAACAAAATGTCAAGTCATGTTCTTGTAGAACGTGGGCCTGCACCTTTGCTGTTGAGCTCTGAAAACCTAATTATAGGAGGAGAGTCTGACTTTGTGGTATAACCGAGGGGATGAGAGGAAAGACATAGCTCACACCCTCACATGGTGCATACAAAGGCAGAGAGCAAAAAGCTCTTCCTGTGGGCAGTGACTGTTCCTTTCTCCCTGCTAGGGACTAATCCCCCTGAAATACGAGGGGGGAAAGGAGGATGGTTGCTCCCCCCTCCTTCATCTCCCCCCCCCCCCCCCCCCCCCCCCTTTTATTCACCAAAGGAACAAGCTCAAGTGAATTCTGGCACAGAGGTTTTCAACAGGCTGCCCCCACCTGCCCCTTTGCCAGAGGCCATGTCAGCTGAAACATGCATCTGCTCCGGACCCCCTCCAAGTCATGGGTCACTCACTATCTTAAAGCAGATGAAACACCAGGGTACAAAGGGGATGCACTGAAGGTCACCCGATGGAAGTCATGGTTGGCATAGGTATACGCACACTCGTCATTTGCTGTGTCTGTGGACAGGAACCACTGGCAAACCCGTTTGGTCTGAAGTGTTGGTCTGCAGAGCTGGCCTGTCGTTAACAGTCTCTTGCAGAGCTATACGGTAACTGTAGCGCTGTGGTGTACCCTGTACAAATCCAGGCTTTAGAAGCAGTGACGCTGTTGACTTGAGCTAAAGCAAATGAAGATGTGGGTGAACAGCCTTTCTGAAAATCAGTTTCTCAACAGTCTTGTAGTTGCACTGAGTAACAGTTACTCAGATTTCTAATTAATAGACACACCATATAAAAGATTTTGGGTTAATAAAAAGAAAAATTGGAAGAGCTCAGATGCACTAAATACCTGTGTCGACCACAGCCTAAAGGCTCAATTATGATGTATAAGTATCTTTGCAACTTGTGTTAAAAATAACAACAGAACTGGCACTAATTTATGCCCAGTCAATCAGAATGATCCATAATGTGGAAGTTTTTAACAAGCTGCTGTCCAACAGTTTTGACGTGTTTTAAAACAAGCCGTCCTGATCAGCCCCGTAGAGGCTAATGCTTCTAAGCTTAATGACTCTCCAAAGAGGAGGAAGCATAAAGATTTAGCAACTCAGTAGACATGACTGCACAGACCTCTGCAGCCAGCTTGGAAATGACAAACAATTTGTTAATAGAGAAGCTTTATTTTCATATTATTTTTTGCCGATGAAGTGAAAACAGAGCATTGATTAAGCAATCCAACCTGAGAATATTCCATCCAAATTGGAGAGCTTTCAGACCGGCAGCTGGTTTCAAGGCTTTGAAATACAACTTTTGCTTGTTGTTCGATGCTTAAAGATACCTAACTTAGAGCCACAGACAGTAATTGATGTCAAGCTGACACCGTAGTTCACAGATGGATTTCAGTTGTGTGGGCCATGCCACATGCACAGCACTCGTGTAAAAAATGCCTTTTACCTCAAATGCTACAAACTGAGAGAAAGGATTAATAGAGCCATCAACAAAAAAGTTCTCTATACAAATAGAGTATGGTTGAAGAATACCAATAGCCCAACATGCTCTTAATTCACCATCACCCCTCTCTTCCTCCTATCAATCAGATGAAGTCATTTGTATATAAATTCAGACTGAGCCTTTCACATGCATCGCTAGGTTTCTTCACAGCTCAAATTCTAAGATCATTTCCTGTGAACTAATTTTACTGAAGTCACCATACGTATTCAACAGTAAATGAGAACTAGGTGTCTAGAGGTAATTAAAAATATTTGTGTTTTTTTCCTTTGCAGAGAAGAATTCAATTTTCCAGGGGAGCTTTAAATACACGCTTTTGGCCCTCACAGATATTAAAGTTTGAGTGACTCATATTCTCATTCCCTTGTGTAGCTACATTATTAGACAGTATTTTCCTCAATTCATCAGAGAATAGGCTATGTCCATAGCCATAAAGCAGAGATAGTGGCATGTCACGGAAGATTAGGTCCAGACAGGAAAACAGGCCCCTAAGTAGAACAGGAGCAAGAAGCATCTAAATTGTAATACTCAGAAGGTATTATGGAGCCTTTCTGGAATTAAAAAGAATATGATTTTGTGGTTGAATATTTGGGTTTTCAGGTGGTTTTGTTTTTTATTAAAATAAACCTGCAAAAAGAACATGCCTTTCACTACAAATTTCCTAATGCACCAATAGAAAACTGCTGCAATGAAAAATTTTCACCTTAATCAGGTCAGTTTGTTTGGACAGACTGCTGAGTAAATACCTATGCCATGTTATTTGTATTGTAGCTCTTTCTCCACAGCTAAGAAAAATCAACATAGACATATAAGCCAAGGAAAAAATATGCATTATTTTTAACAAATAAGCATTAAAAGAAATTACACATTCTTTCAACTAGTGATCTGTACACTTTACACCTCTGAAAATTAAACCAGTTATTTTTTTCTCTCTGGATTTTAAATCAACACCCATCACTCTATCAAGCTGTTAACAGAGGGAGTGTCCTTGATGTAGTAGAATTGTTCTCCTGAAAAGTTCACGCAGCAGTACAAATCCTAAGGCTAAGATCCTGTTTTCTGAAAATCTTGCTCGGAAACCCAGCAAATATACTGGAAGGGGCAGCTTTCCATTACCATGATTTATCATCTCCGTTTAACCTATTCCCTCCACATTCTTGATGGAAAAGTTTCTAATTGTTTGAATACCTCCTCCTTCCCTGAAAAAAACCACCATCAGAACAAGAGAACAAAACAAAGATTTGTGTTGGCTATTTTAGAACACAGACTGGGGAAAAAACCATAACCAGTGGTGAAATTATTTGGATTTTTTTTTGTTGCGATGAATTACTGAGCACAAGATTTGCTGTGTGAGTAACTGCAACACTGGTGCTAGCAGAAACCCTTTTGTAGTGCTCTTTACAACACTGTGCTGGTACCTGACAATTCTGTAGGTATTCAGAGTCTGAGTACCATCTTGATCAGAATTTCTTTGAAATTCCTTAATATAACATTATGTGAGCACTTCTGTGAGATTTGTTGATGTTCTTTTGGTAAATACAATATGTAGTTTCGCTGCCAGAGAGGGAAGTAATAGCTTTGTACGTACATGAGATGACACTCTTCAAAACAAAATTCTATTTCCTTTTCTTTCCTATGACCCAGGATCCTGCCTTGCTGTGAAGCTGACATGGCGTTAAGTACTGAATCACATACAGATTTCTCACTAATCTCTCCTGAATCTTTCTGACATGCACAGGAGTGACAATCCAGCTAAGTTTTACTGGTCAAACTTAGATTCACTGAGATGCTGCTGAAGTAAATGGATGTATTTATACACAGAAGAGATTTGGCGGGGCCGGGAGTCATTCCCACTGCAAATAATGACACTATTCAAAGTAGCTGTGTCCATTAGATTAAAAAAAAATAATAATATTCTTTTTTCATCAACTCATTATTTTAAATGTATTTAATAATTTATTTGTAGTGGAAAAAGGATTTGTAAGTAGAAACCACAGAAGAGTCATAATTCAGGTCACATTTGTGCAGCTCACCAGCTAATCTGAAAATCTAAATGTACTGAGACTTCCTAATATCTTCTCAGAATTGTGTATAATACTACTTATGAGTAGGCTCAATCTAAAGGAAGCTTTTTATATACCAAAAAGTATTTTCTGCATTGTCATCTACTACTTTGTTCAGTCATTTCACTGCTCAAAATTTGTAAATTAACAGCCAAATCAGGTTTTGACCCATCCGCTGCCTTCTCCCTGTAACAGATTAATAGCTAATACATACTCCCCTACTGGATTGGCTAAAAAATGCAATGGCACCAGTAGGGAACATACCATGCTTTCTCCTTCTACCAACTACTTTGTCATATAGTGACAGATTATTAAAGTAAGTGAAATAGCAAGAAAATAAATGAAATTTTGTCTCTTTTCATTCCCAATATCCTACTGAAATTTCCTACTCCTATTAGTGACTGTAGTGGATGCAAATAGGAAAATCTTCCTGCAACTGAGAGATTGAGAAGTCAAGGAGACTGGGTTCAGCTACTGGTCATGCTCTAGATGAGTGACACTGGCTTATTTCACAGTAACCATAAAAAAATGTTTGCTTCCTTTGGCCCTGAATGTATTTTACATTTCATTTGCAAGCTCTTTGGGGCAGAGTCTGCTGCTGAATATGCTTTTCCAGTGTTAATGCAACACAGCCATGATATATCTTGAGACCTGACAAAAATCCAAGTAATAAGCAGTTACCAAGGAACGTTCTCCATGCAACAATTTAGTTCTGTGAAAGACCATTTTCCTGAGCACTCAGTACAGTACTTGTACATTTGCAAATCACCAGGGTGCCCAAAGAATATCTAATAATACTTTAAAAGACAGAAATAAAACCTGAGTCAAGTGGCAAAAAGGCTATTAGAGAAATATTGGGCACCTGGACAAATCCCTGCATCCTTTGGTTTCCAAGCAGTTTCATCTTCCAAAATATTCTGCACTTCTTTTGATACTGCACGTGTATCTCTTAAACAGCTTTTACAGTTCAGCTAAAAAAGCCACCACTGTGAGAAAATGCTGCACCTGGTGAAAGTACTTAAAGGAATGTAGACCCTGATCTGCAACCCTTTTCTCACACAAATAATCTTCATAGCTTTGATTATGACATGAGGAGGATTATTTATGTGAGAGAAGCAAGGTAGGCATAGGAACTTAAGATTTGCACCAACATAGTAAACCATTGTAAAATGACAGTAAAAAATGCATTTAAGCTCTCTCAAGTTATGTCTATTCTATAGTACAGAAAAAGGACAGTAAATTGAACAAGTAGCTTTTACAGAGCTGCAGCCAGCAACTAGCGGGACCTTGTAAGAAGAGATCCCAGGTCCAACATGAATGAATAACTATGTCAAAAAGAAGGTACTGGAAATAAGCAAAGTCCACACAGAATGCCAAAGGTACTGTCCACAAACTAAAACCATCTGAGAAGTCAGGAAGTACAAAGATAAAGTTTGAACTGCCAAGAAGCCAATTGAGTTGTATCTTGCAAAGAATATGAAAACAAATAGTAAGAGGCTCTTTGGTAGTATAAATAAAAACAGACCAGGAAAAATGTTGTGCCATTGTGGCGTAAGGATGGAGTGGAGATTAAAGACAACACAAGGAAAAGCCTTGAATAAGTGTTTTGCCACAGTTTTCAATCAGAAGTTTTAAGTTGAATTTAGAGACAACGATAGGGTGAACAATGAGAATGTGGGTATGCAGGTAGAAACTACCACAGCTAACACAAAAGCTCGACTCAAAAAGTTAAATGCATCAAGCTTGAAGTCTGGTTAATCACTATCTCTGACTTCTAAAAATTTCTGACATGTGTAATGCTGGTCCAGTGACAAATATTTTTAATAGCACCATCAAGTTGGGAGTGAAACTGAAAAATAGTAAATACGGTTTCTTTACTTAAGAAAAATATGTGAACAAAAATAAGAGGAGAAGGCAGTTGGGAAATTACAAGCTATTTCATTTGACCTCATTGGTATGAAAGGCCTTAAAATACATTTTGAGGGAGAAAAAATATATTAAGACACAGAGACGAATGAAAAATGGGATAAAGTGCAACAGCAGTTTACCAAAGGGACACCATACAAACTATCCATATAGTTTTCTTAGATGAGGTAAGTGATTTTCTGAACAAATGAAGTGTAATAGATGTCATCTTTCAGGACTTTAGGAATGCATTTGACACCACATTATACATTATTAAGGAATCTGAGGACTAAGGAGAAGAATTTTTTGATGGCTAAAAAACAGCTAAAGGAGTAGTAACAGGTAAGTGCCATTAAGAAGGGATCCATCAAATCAATTGAAATTAGCAGTGAGGGTCTTCAGGATCCATCCTGGGGCTTCTGCTGTCCTTTCATAGCTCTCGATCATTGTGACCCAGATAGAAGAGTACCTGCACACTCTTGTACTGTCAATACAGAAGAGTAGAGAAACTATACAAATAGAGCGGCTTGAAGATGGGAGCCATAGAAATGGGGTAAACAGCAAGGCCATGTGCAGAAAATTCAAATGTAACCTGGGAGATGACCAGGTAGAGACAAATGCGGACTGCAGTTGCCAATGAGAGGATGACTAAACAGGTAACATGATGAAAAAGGCAAGTGAGACTGTAGGACATGAGGATGGAGATTTTCAGTAGAACCTGGGAGACATCTGTGATCATGTCCAAAGTGTGGTTTGTGTCTCACCTGAAATCCTATACACATTCAAAAAAGATGAACTCAGATGGGGAAAAGTGCAGAGAATAGCTTCTAAAATGAATGAAGGAATGGAGATCCTCCATCCAAAGATGCCAACAACAGAGCTAAGTTGTTTAGCCTAGCAATAAAAGAGCTAAGGATATAACTGCTGCCTAGAAATGCCTTGAGGAAGACACCTCCAGGTGGGAGAAGTGTTATTTAAGTTAAAGAGCAACAATAGCATGGGGGGGAGGGGGAATGAAAAGGCAGTATACATGCCATGCATTCATCTAGGCTGTAAAGAAGGAACCTAGCAATAAGCCTTTGAGTTTCTCAAATAGTCTCCCAGATAGAAGAGTTAGGGCTCCTTTAAGTTGGACCTTGACATACAGTTGAAATTATCACATGCTACAACACTGTTTAAATTGCCCAGACCCATTGGTTGCGTCCACTGGTCACAGAAAGTCCTTTAGCTCTTCCATGAATAGTGTGGTGGTGATATTTTTACTGCTTTGATGTTATTGGTGTCGTTTTGGGGGACATATCAAACAACATTTACCATTCCATTTTTCACATACAGTCTTCATTACAAAATCCATGTAAAACTAATTACACAGATAAGGGCTTTTGCGATATGCAGGCTACTTGTAATGAAAATAAACAAACAGAAGAATGTAGGGCTCAAGATTATTTGAAGAGCTAGGGCTCACAAAAATACAATCAACAGGAGCTTTAATTAAGAATAATTAAGTCTTTTGTGAAATAATCCAGGGCAAACTGTGGGATTGTTTTAAAATTGTTATTAGCTGCTCAGATGGAGTTTGTCAGATGGGTGTTCAGTGCTTTAAAGCTGAGAAATTTAACAGAAATAGTATGTTGCTGTATTTTCAGAACTGGTGGAGAGATGCATCTCTCCCGAAGACAGTGAAGATTTGGCACTTTGTATGAGCAGAGAGGATCTGGCCCAAACATTCCTGTTTGCAGATGATGACTTTACTGTATTATTCACTTTGTCTTGGCACAGTCAATCAACAGAGGAACTGCAGTGGAAATAACAAAGCCTTTTCTCCATTTTTAACATTTTTAGCTGATAACATTTTTAGCACATTTAAGGAGAAATCTGAAGAACCACAGAAATTTCTGCACCCCAGAATATGTGTTGAGCAGAGAGAAAAGGACAGAGAGGACATCAGTATTTGCAAAAGACAAAACAAACCCCAGGAAAATGTTTCCAAAAAGGGAATGTGAAAAAATTACTCTTAAAATACATTTTAAGGAAGTATTTTAAAGAACCTTTCCAGGACAGAGTACCTATTCACACCCATTAAGTTTACACCTATTTGAACACAAATCAGTGGATTTATACTAGGGATGAACCTAATCCATGTTGTGTATCCAAAATAATATGTTCAAGGGATTAGACAGGACAACAGCATTTTTATCAGATAGAATTCCTTTGTATCCATCCTCACATTATCAGAAACACAGCTATCTCCTAATTAGCACATCTCCAACTTTAACCTTTTGTCTTGACTGCAATCTCTTACATTAGTGGTGATGTTCAGCCTCCTCAAAACTTCTTTCATAAAGTGACTATTTCCATGGTAACAGCTGCCACTTTCATTCTACAAGCATCAAGAAAATGTGATTTCCTTTATATCAGTGGGCCAGGCTAGGTGTGCAACTTTGGCCTTTGTCAGTGCTCTTTTCAGACAAAACTGTTTATTCCAGAAGAAGAGGAAACAGGTGCAAGCACAGTTCAGGAGGCAGTTGTTGGCTGATCCATGAAGCAGGATTGGCAACGGTCCAAAAAGGGAGCTGTTGGACGACCCACCTCTAATGCCAGTATGTTCTGTAGCTGCAAGAGGGAAGAACAAGCACATTCAACAGCAGCCACCAAACTTAAATCAATATTTTCTGTGGGGTTGTCTCTTCTTTGTTTTTTTTTTTTTTCCTTTTTGCTTGTTTCTTTGGTGGCTCCACAAACAGTAGCAAGACATCAGCTTAATACCCCGCCCCAAGAATAGTTAAGAAATACCTAATGTAAATCAAGGGTTCTCATTCAAAGAGCATTGAACTTAAGCCAAAAAGAACATCAGTTCATTTCTGAGAAGCTGACACAGCTTTAATGATCAGTATCTTCATCTTCAACACTCACACCAGTCTATAACCAAAGTCCTAATCTCAGCTGAAGTCAACTCCCAAAGTAGCATCAACTTCAGTGGGACCAGCAAACATTCACAACAAAGGTACTTTGTCTCCTGCCAGTCATGTGAAATTTTTCTGGAAGTTTATCAAATTGGAGGCTTTTTGCAGAAAACCCATCTGTTCGATATGAACTCACTCTGACACCTTTACCTTCTTTGAAACTGAAGGTTTCCAAGTCAATCCGTTAAGGTGAGAATGGATAAAGTGAGATTCACATCTACTCCAGCAATCCACTGAAATAATCGAGCTCTCCCTTAGTCACAAATGTAAGATTGTGTCAGAAAACAGAGCTGCAATTTTCCAAAGCTAGTACTGCATGTTCAGTTTCTTAAATTGGTCTTTAAAATATATTTTTAATTTTTTAATGAAATTTTTAGCACTCATGTAAAGGACTGACAGACAGCAAAGAGACTGAAAAATTAAACACAACTCTAGCAGCCTTTTTTTCTCTCTCCATAATTCCCCATTAACCCTTTCAGCACTAGACCAGGTGATTGCTTTCCCTTCCTTACAGACTTTTCATTCCAGGTGTATCAACACCTGCTGTTAATTAGACACTTGCAAAATTTGAACTCAGTTTGGATTTGGGCCTACTGTTCTAAACCAAAATTACCAAGTGTTTGAGGACAGAAAAATCACAGATCTGCTTTTCTGAAAGTGAACAGTCAATGGCTGCAGTTGTGCAACCTACATAAACTCTTTCTCTGCCCATTCCAACAGACATTAAGATTGTTTAGAAATGTACTCATTTCTGACCCTCATATCTAAGCGTTTATCATGCTTCTACATATGCAGATTTTGTTACCATCATAAGGTACCAAACCCAATACGAACAGTAAAGCCCACAGTTTCTCCCACTGTAGCCGAAAAGGAAAACACCACTAGTCAGAAAAGAATAGCAGGCTGTAAACATACTGCAAGCACTGAGCTAGTATATTTACACGAGTATCACAGAACCTGGATGCCATTCAGATTCAAAACCTAATTCTGTCGCTGGATCGTAATCCATAAAGGGCCAAATTAAAACTCTCAGTTCTGGGCTTACATTGGGAAAGCCTGGGTTTGAGTTTGAGCTCAGAGTCCTAAGCTCATGTTTATTTTCACTTCAGCTCACAAAAAATTGGTGAATAATCCAGAACTGCTCATCCAGGAAAGATTCCAAAGGCTTGCCAAGTTCCAGACAATAGTCCATGGAAAAAAAACAAGTGCACAGATCTGCTGGCAGGAGATGCCTCTATCCACGCTCAACTCGCACATGTTCCTAGGGTGGTTCTCAAAAATGGAACACCCTTGGGAAGGGAACGGTGAGGGAGTTAATTGAGCCATACCTGCGAATGCCACGAATACCCCTCAGATTTAATGCAAAGGAACACCAAAGAAATTACTGCAGATTAATGAAAAAGAGCAAATGGTTGGGAGGAAGGGTTGCCTGCATGACTGGCAACATCATAGCAACAAAAACATGTTACAGGACAACTCATAGATTCTGCACTGTAGATGTTTGCCATCTCAATAGTAGTAGTCTACATTCTGATGCCACAGCCCAGTTTTGCAATTGTACTACAGGCGCCAGGATTGTTAAGGTATTATTACTTTGACACCCCACAATACTATCCTGCACCCTGTTTGGTGCCTTCCTGTGCAGCCTGGCCCAACTTCCACCTGGAAGAGGGGTGTGACTCTACCTGCACTGGCTCCTCGAGTCAGGAGAGGCACAGGAGGCAAGCAGAGTACATTTTCCACTCAAGGGCTCTCAAGGGCTGTTCTTTCTCCCCAGTGAAATATCCTGTATGTTTTACAAGGTTCTGTGGATCCTAGAGAGTTCAAGGACCGGATGGGGCCAAGGTGGAAAGTCCCATACTGCAGAAGGATAGAGATGAGGGGATCCCACTTCCAGTGCTTTCCAAATTAAATCCTTAAAGGGTAAGTCCTGGCTTCTCTCCCACCACCCCTGCAACAACATCAGCTCAGATCTTACAGGAAGCAGGCTAGAGAGGAGACCACTGTCCTGACCCACAAATCTCACTCACCCTTTGCTCAGAAATGTTAACAGGACTGCCATACTTAGTGTCTTTACTATACTACTTTTTTTTTTTTTTTTTTTTTGTATCAGTAATACGGGAGATTCAAATAGTGTTGCTGTCTTCACACTGCTTGTAAGTGTCTCCAACTTCTGGCAATCAGTGCATCACAGGCCCTTCCTACCTCATGCCAAGGAGACATAAACAGCATCCCTGCATCACTGTCTGAGTTTTGAGCTTTTCTGCACGCTTTTACCATATATTAATGGAACTCGGCCCACACGAATTGGTGAGCTAATTGGTGTCAGAGAAGACAGTAAGATAGGCCTGAAGAAAATATTTGGTACTTTTTTATCACGAGGGAAATGTAAGAGGGAAAGGATGTCTTTTCCATTTCCTGAGGGCTGCAACAAAAGTTAAAGCAAGCTTTTATGATCAGTGGAGTTTGAGGAACAATTATCCAGCTCCAGTGGATGTATACCTTACATCCAGCTCTATCTGAATTCCCTCTGTGGTTTAGTTTGCCTCCTGGGCACATCATGTGCTGGGGGTTCATAGACTGCCGGTACGCTAGTTCAATCTGCTCCAGGCACCAGTGTTCAGAGCGCAGTGTTGTGAAGCAATTCAAGATACCAAAACCAGGAGCAAACTCATAAGGTACTCATGATAAAGAGATAACATTTGTTTCTATATTCTGTGCTGTTATCTTGGAGGGATGCTAGCACAGTAATGCCCTCTGTGGGAAACTATTGCTCAGTGCTAACTTTCCAGTGGTGGCCACCATAAATATTCAAACAGAGATATAAATAGCACTGCACTATAAAAAGTAACAACAGCAACAGAGGTCTGTGTGAGGATCAGACCTCAACGTGACACTGCAGAAGAGATGCTGCATTGGAGCTATTCAGTCAGAAGGCTTCGTATTTGGAGAAGAAGGAAGAATAGCTTGCCAACTGGCATTCTAGCAGAGAGCTGCTGGCCAGGATTTTCAAAGTTGCACTTTATACCCCTAGTTTCACAAAGGTCACACTAGCAAACTGTTGGGCTTAATAGACCAAAGACGCATTTGGCTCTTATTCCAAGGCCCTTTCCCTGATTTTAATATTGATGACAATGGAACAAACATCTCAATAGCTGCACAGAAAGGCCAATGCACAAATGTGCTATACTCAACATATGGAAGAAGTCTGAAGCCTTTCAAACCACTTATGTTTTCATGAGAAAGCTGTGGATATCAACAGCAGAACAAAAAACCTAAAATGTGAGGAAGAAGTCTATATCCTACCATGCTAATTCATATTGTTAGAGAGGAAAGTAAACGGCAATGTTAGCTATGCTGAGAATTTTCAAAAGTTGTATTTATTTTGGGTTTCCTTTCAAAAATAATGTTTTAATGAATATGCAGCATGCTGGGTCTGTGGCACCGGTAGTGTGTCCATCACCATGGTACCTGAGCACTCAAGCAAATGATTACCCAGCAGAGCAAATGAAACAGAAGCAGAGAGCCAACAGGCACTGTGACAAGCTCTTCGCAGACCTGCCAGTACATCTCTATCTGGACCTTTACTCCTTCGGGCTTTCCACTGTCCTATCTTTCACCCATGCTCTTATAATAACCAGATCTTTTTTTCCAAACAGTGCTAAGGGATGCAGAGAACTGGCTTAGGAGAAAGGCTGAGATTAATAAAAAAAAACAAAACACAAATATTTTCATCAGGAAAACATTGCTTAAGGACACGGTAAGGAAAAAAATAATTTTCATTTGCACAAACCGATTATGAATTGATAAACTTTGTTATGTCTGCCATGCCATCAGCCTGGCCACTTTAAAATGACTTTTCTGAACAGGGAAAACAAGTCTTTTCCTCGCTGAGGGCCAAAATGACCTTTCCTGAGACTGATGCAGACCATACATGAACACTACTGTTAGCATTATCGAATAATAGTGAAAAAAATACATGAAAACATATGGCTCTGGGCCTTCTGGAGAAAGTCTGGAGATTGCATCAGCCCCTCCCCACACTTCAAGTAAGTAGCAAGTTAATGACAACTCTGATGATGTTTGTTGAACATATGTGCATGTAACTACTTTGAGCTTTTTCTGGCTTGGGATGCTTAAGCAGAGACCTCTGGGATTTTAGAAAAAAATATTCTGTTGAATCATCTACTCCTTGCTGTTTTGTTTTTTGTACAAAATCTAAGGAGCACAGGAAAGCAGAGCGCCTTACATGCAGGCCAACTTTAGAAAGGCTAGCTCCTTTCAGTTTTGGGGAATTACGCAGCTGTAATATAACCCTCACTGAAGAAGTTTCCTGTTTTCCATCACTAGTCAAGGCAATAATACTGCAGTCTAATTAAATTACCATCATGTGGAGTTTTTCCTCTCTACTGTAGCTGTTTCAGACTTACGAAGTAGTTATATCCTCTCCATTCCAGTTTTCCCTTTAAAAGAGGAATAAGTTTTGGGGACAATGCCACATTACCAGCAATGAAGACTCAAGTGCTCTCTTCCCAATGCAGGTACAATATGCTGTGCTACCACTGAGCCTCAGCAGCAGTTTTGAAACAGATAAGGAGCACGGCACCACCCACCCATATTCGACTGTGAAACTCTGGCTTAAAGTTCACTTTAAGCATCTGTCTGATTCTGTTACCTCTCTTGTGTCTAAATTATATCCAGCACTGTCATCTCTAAAGATTCAGATCTTCTGAGCACTTTATCAAGCTTTATAATCGAAGGTAATGGAAGATATGTTTGTTTAGCTGTTGTAAATGGCTTTGAAGATCTCAGTCTCAGCAAGGGTGATGAATTGAGGATGTCAGCTGGACAGTTTAATTTTGAATGAATTTAGGCAAAATTGATTACTGAAAAACTGATATGAATCTTTCAAGTTCATATTCTTTCACATAGTCTAGCAGTAAATATTCCGCCCCTACTTGCCATCTGACTCACCAAGCATAAAGCTGGAAGAATCAGCAATGATGCCAGCTTCTCAGACATGAGACCAGCTTTGAATACTATAAACAGGTGTGAGAAGCTATGTTTCGACTGCAGCAGGGAGTAGAGCCCGCAAACAGTTTGGCCCTCAGCTGACTCAGTATCTGCATAATAGCAATTCTATTAAGCAGCCTGAACATGGTAGCCAAAGCGTTTTATGACAAAAGCCAGGAACACAAAACCGAGAAACCGACAACTGCAAAGAACTATTCCATGACACAGTTATTTATTGGAAGTACCTATTTTTATTCTCTCTGGTCCATTTTCAAATGAATTAAAATAATAACTGGGGGGGGGGGGGGGATTATCTTAAAATAGTTGTGTTTTTTTTCCTCTCTCAGGTAATTTGGAGTCAGGAAGAATCCAAAATAACAGCATGAGTGTTGAAAATTACAGGGTAAGGTTGGAAACCTCTAGAGGTCATTTAGTCCAACCTCATGCTCAAACCAGTGCCACCTTAGAACAGGTCGCTCAGAATTAAAAGGAAACGAAAATAATTTAAAGCGAAAAGAAATAAAAAATTAAGACTTCCCCTATCCCCTTTTTGCACCAGAAGGAAAAAAAAAAAAGGCAAGAAATGTTTTCCTGAAACATATAGCTCCTCTATGTTGTTCATAAGTAAATATGACCAATATGGAAAATACCTACAGCTGCCTCCTTTGGTTGACCTAGTTCCCTTCCTGTCTTGATGCAGGTAACGTTTAGCACAGCGTGTGGCAAACTCCGACTCGGTTGCCAGCACTGCTCTGCCACACTCCAGGCCAGAAAAGGCTAGGAATGCTGCACGTTCAGCTCCAGTGACAGAGAAAATGCTCGTATCATTCATCTGCAGTCCCCTCCAAGTTAATTAAGGAACAGAGCCGACAGCTGCTGAAGAGGGTTCCACCCCATCTTTCGGCTGGGAAAGCAAGGCCTCTAGGGCAGGGCCTGGACTATACAGCAGAGAAGAACAGGGTGGGGGAACCTTACGAGATCTGAGTGAAACCCAGATGGATGACTCATCAGAAAGTAAAATGTTCCTATTTTGACAAGAGGCTGAAATAGCAGCCCTGGGTTGTGCTGCAGCACAGCAGTAAGTGACCCTGAGGGCTTGGGACAAACTCCTGTGCACATTGATATTCCTAACAGTAGGGGCTATTTCACATCTCATTAAGCAAAGAGGTTTACATGACAATTAACACATTAATTAGCAGTGTCTTTTTCACAGGTGGAAATTCGGCTTGAGATTTCAACATTTTTAGGCAACTGTTTTGTGAGTGAAAATGAAGGAATAGTTTCTTATGGCTGAAGGTGACAAGGACTCATATCCAGAACTGGCATAAGAGTACATTTGTCTATGTACTGAAGGACACTGCAACCAGATGATGGCCTTTCCCATAACTTCTATGCAAGGAGGGCCTCCTTGTACATCTGCAGCTTGCCATTCAAAGCCTAGCCCTCAGCGTGGGCAGGCTGCCAGGCTGGCCACTTCATAAGCTCACCATAAAAAGGCCTAACGTACCACAAAGTGACACAGAGGCAAAGCAAAGCCTGGACTTGAACAAGCAGTAGCTCCCTCCTATTTCTCAGCCCCAGCCGCTGACCTGTGTGGCTCCCCACTACAAAAATCCTTTTGATTATATTTGTACAGATATGATCCATGAGAGTACTCTTCAGCAAACACCAGCAAGCAATCATGCTAATTTCACTTAAAATAGGTATCAGCTATAAGAGCATGTCTATTGCCCTAGAGCTTCACATTTTAGAGAAAGAACTAATAGTTTCTACCAGAGACCGCTTTCAAGAAGAGTTGGTACACAAGTATGGATTTCCTTAAATTGCAGGTATGTTTCTCTCTGAGGTTTTTGTTCAATACAATCTTTAATTCCTATTGTCTTTTGAGAGAATGGATTTGCAGGTATACAAGAAAATCTAGAGCACTGGAAATGGAATGAAAGGACGAAAAAATTGGAGACTGGAACTGGAACTTGTAGCTTTCAAGATCAGGAGGATTCTGATACTCATCGAGTCTCTTCCCTGTCAGATGCATGTTGCCAAGCCATGGAAAATAGTGACATGCTTTATATATGTTATCTTTCACTTCCCTCAGGTACATACTGCAAGGAAGCTGTGTTCTAAACAATGTATAAACAAACAACCGTCATATTAATCTTTTACATATTTTGGCACTCAAAGCACAAATAAATCACTGTGCCGCAGCCTTACCTATCATACGACTTAAAAAATAAATCCAGGCTCGGGAGGAACACTAGATAACTTTTCCTTTAATGAGCTTTTCAAAGCTGATGGTATTTTTTAGAACATGATTTATTCCTTTTATTTATCAGCCTGCCTTGTTTCAGATGGGTACTGTCTGACTGACCTCTAGATACCCTTGCACTTGCTCTGTGATATCCCCAGAATGTCAATGCTTCAATTCTTCATCTTTCATTTCCCAAACGTTTCTTATTGGTCACTTCTGGTACCAGTGGCAGCTGAAGTGGAAGTTTATCCTCTGATAATCTGTACTGCTTTAATGGTTCCCAGCATCCTGGGGATATTTTCCAAGTGTTATGGTGACACCAGCTGAGATCTTGGCAATAGAAAAGTGTTTCATATGCTTATTTCCTAACTTAGTCTCTTGGTTTTTTTCTGCTTTCCCAACCCTCTGTCAGCCCCTTGATTTCTGTGGCTTAACTCCTTTTGTTATTGCTATATTCTTTGTCATCACTTCTCAGTATCTTTCTGATAATAAAGCCTTTGAAGAATCTGAGGGCATTCCCACCACGCATCCAAAATCTCTTAGCAAATTTCTCCAAACCTCCAAGTCACATTTGTCCAAAAGCTCAGCAAAAATCCCCTCTAAAAGGAACAACAATACTCACATCTTCTTTATATATTTCTCTGTAAACTAGAGTCTAGGAACTAAAGCACATAAACCTTGTAAAATGATAAGCATGTTTCAAACAGTTCTAATATAAAATATTACACATAAAACAAGTAACCAGTTTTAGCATGTCTCCAAAACAACGTATGCTTAGAAATGCTTATCCTTGTAGCATCGCTATCCTTTTTTTTTTCCGAAGATAAAATTAGTCTTGCACCAGCATGCCTGGAAAAGCAAAATTTTCATATAATTTCAATCACTCAATTTGCTCATGACTTTTATACAGCTGACTGAACACCTATTATCTCACCTGAAAGAGAAGCTGCGAGTTTGCTCACCTCAGTCACCTGCAGGATCTTTGAAATGCCTCCTCTTCTGTTCCTTCCAAAGAGTGCCTTCCCGCATCTCCCAGTCCATTCCCGAGTCCACTGAACATGCAGTCATCAATAAGTTCTGGCTAAGTTATCCTACGTAACTGAAGAAAAAAGGAGAGACTCGCAGATGCTGCAGAAGGTCTTCTTTGCTCTCTTTGAAAATTTTGTTTTCTTGGTGGTCTGTCACAGTCAGGTCTCCAGTAGTAAACTGAACAACCTATCCTCCTGGCTCTTCTTTTCTTCTTTTTCTTTTCTGTAAACACATAATCAGTGCTTCAAATCCTTTAGGTATCACAAACCGTATTTCTCTATTGCCCTCTACTGACTGCTAGCTAACACAGCCTTCCCGGAGAATCGGCAAGCAACAGATACACAGTAGGCTCTCCTCCACCGCCCTCCCTCAAATCAATAATGATACACGATGACCAAAAGTCAACACAAATCATTCTATTTTTCCCTTTGTTACAAAACACTAGGCAAGATTTACAGCTTGTTGGCCAGCCGTGGTAGCAACAAAACACTAAACAACAGAGGCAGGAAGCAGTTAGTAACATGGGTCTGCTAATGTGTTTTTTTTGGTGAACAAAAGCCAGGAAAAAGTAGAGACGAATGCATTCTGCCTTGAAATGCGGGTGAATTCACCCCACCGGTGCCATAAATACTCTACCAGGGAGCTGAGGGTTATCTGGTTTTAAGGGTCTGGTCCCGCCAGCACTGGATGCACAGCAATACTGACTTTTGATGGGAGTTCTGCAGAAAGGGGCTCGTAGAGAGCCGTGAATTAGAGGCCATGGTTTCTTGGTCATTTTCCCTTTGTCTCTAGAGTTTTATCTGTTTAGCACGTTCAGCACCACTCCTAACATGAGAAACATAGTTTCTGCCTCATGAGACAGGTACTGGGACAAGACACATGATATGGCATGTCAATGGTATATGAATGGCAGTGGGAGGTGCTGTTTGCACTGCTTTTTGGGCAAAGATGATCTATAATGCAAACAGAAACCAGCGAATTAACCTAAAAAAGGGAATGGCCCAGTGTAGTTTCAGGAGCAGAAGAAAAAAAATGGATAAGCATTTCAGACAGACTGGAAGAGACTGAGGGGAAAAAAAAGCAGGGATAAGAAGAGTGTAATAGTGGGGGGGGGGGGGGGGAGAGAAATAAAAATTAATCCTTCGCATTGTATTAGTCACTGCTTAATTACTACAGTACAGTGCTTGTTAACCAAGTCACTCAGGCACTTGTTCTCACAAAAAACAAAAGTTATCCCAAGGTGCTGGTGCAAGCGCTCTGGCCCACCTGCACCGCTCCAGGGGCAGGAAGGAGTCAGGTCCCAGCTCCAGACAACAGAAAAATCCCCAGCACATTTTCTTTTGCTAGGCAGAGGCTGGGAAAGAACATGGCACTCTTGTCGTCCGTGTGTCCCCCGTCCCCCCCCCCGTTCCTCCTCTGCAACCAAGTCCCCTAGGGGGCAAACATGGTTAAAAATGATAAAAACAGGCCCGCCCCCCAAAAAGGTGTTGAAGTTATTTTTGCTTTGTTGTGTTCAAAAAATGCTTTCCTTTTTTTTCCCCCTCCGCTATTAATAAATGGGACTATTTCATTTGCTGAAAATCTGTTGACTGATGAACACTGATTGTGTTTTAAATAGATATTATGTGACATCCCTGCTCTTCCACTCAGGAAAGGTAGAGTTCACACAAAACCTACCATCAACAAAGCCAGCAACTTGGCAACAAAATATGTGATATTGAAAGGTCCGTTGAAAAATTTATTTTTAATTCAAAAATAAAGTCAGCAGAGGCCCTAATTGTAGCTATTATGAACATTTCATTAACAAGCCCAGACTGATTGACTGCACTGTAAAGCTCTCCTATTAAAGGAAGCCCAGAAATTCAATTTTTCCCATGCTTTTCTACTTCCAAAGCCCTCGGCTACTCCGTGTTAGAAAATAAGAAATAATTATATTTATTCAAATTCCTTGATAGAATATTGAAGCCTGCTCAGATGAATACCTCTCCTAAATGAACACCATTACCAATAGATCAAAGAAGAAGAATGTCTAGCAAATGAATGGGGCCGAGGGAATTAATAAAACGCACATCAAACGTTGAAAAGCTGAGGGGTTTGGTTTGGTTTTCTTTTCCTCTTTTTAATAGGAGCAGAGCGATAAAGCAAAGTACGTAGTTGCCAAAATTCGTGAAAAGGCATCTTAAATAGGAGCGGGGGATAGCTGAAGTTCAGCACTTTTGAACGTCAGGCGGCATTCTGGAGCTGCTGGTTGAGATTTTTCACGTGACAACTCTTGACAGAGACATCTATTTTTTTATCCCCCCCCCCCCGGAAAGGGAAAAGTTTTCTTTCCTCCAGAAAAAAAAAAAACAAACCCAAACCAAAACAAAAAAAAACCTTCTAACACCGCCGAAGGCACAAGCGGCTCCCGAACACGGACACCGCTCCCTCACGGGACGGCGACGGGCGAGGAGCTCCCGTCCCCTCAGCCCACGCCCGCCAAAACCCACCCGGTTCCCTCACCGCGGCCCCACCGCGACGGCGGCGCGAGCCCCCGCGGACACCCCACGCACCCCCCCCTTGCCCCGACCCACCAGCCCGGGGCACGGCGGGTCCGTCCCAGCCCGGAACCATGGTGCTACGGCCGCGGGTACCCGCCGGGCCTCGGCGAAACGCTGCACATCGCACCCACCCACACACACACACCACACACCCACCCCCCCACCCTTCTTCCCCTTCCCCTCGCCGGCTGCCGGACCTGTCTGGCGGCGGCTTCCGTTCGGGGCCATGGGGCGGCAGCGGCGGTTCCTGGAGGTGGCGGCGGAGGGGTTGACGGCCGCCTGCCCGGGCCAGGCGCGGTTCTTGCTGTAAGCGGGACGCGGCGGGGCGGACGCGGCGGCCCCTCAGGGGCGGAGGGCGGGAAGCGAAAGCGGCGAGAGACGGCGCGCGCTGAGCGGGAAGGCGGGGGGGGGGGGGAGGGGGGGGGTGTAAGACAGAGCTGGGTGGTGACGCGGGCGGGCGGCCCCGCCCCCTGTCCTCGCGCCTGCCGCCGCGCGCGTGGCTCGGGGCCGGCGGGTGTGACGTGGCGCCGCTTGACGTGACGTGACGTGACGTGACGCGACGCTCTTGCCTTTCTCCCGCGCAGGTGGACGCTCCGCAACTGCCGAGGCGAGTGAGGAGGAGGAGGAGGAGGTGGTACCGCGGGGCGGGGAGGGGGGTCTCCTGCGGAGGGCAGGAGCGCGGCCCGAAGAACGCAAGTTTTCCCCCCTTTTTTTTTTTTTTTGTTGTTTTTTAATCCGTTTATCCCCAGCCCCAACAAAACTCCGGCAGGGCGCGCTGCGGGAGCAAGCGGCGTACCTGCTAGACGGCAGACGAGGCTTCGGCGTCGCCGATCTGGCAGAAGAGCTCCGCGCGGAATCGTGGGGCTCCGTCGTTAAAAGATTTTTAGGAAGGGATGGCAGTTTTTTTCGGGGAAGTTCGCAATTGCGTGAAGTTATGCCGTGAGTCGGCTTGGCGCGAGTTGCGCTCAGCTGAGCGCGTGGCGGTGCTCGGCTTCCTCTCGGGTTCTGGTTGTATCTGAAACAAAACAGAAACACTTCTACCTCGGTGATGTTAAAATAGAAACGTACCATTTTAATGTTTGCCTATGAAACGTAATCACTTAATGTAAGTTTTACTCTCTTACCCTCATTAACCTGCAGATAATGAACTTGGATTAGAAAGGATATGTCCTTACTGCTTCCAGTTCCTGGTTCCTGATAGCTACCGGGTGCGTCTCAAACCAAAGATGAAGGTGACTCCACAGATAGAGAGGGCTCTTAAACGAGAGGCGAAGAACCGTAAACTTAATATGAAACAGACAAAGCTTTTGAAGAAGTACAGGGAGTCAAGAAGCGTTCTGGTAAGGATTTTTACTTGGAACTGCCAAATACCTGGTATTTTCCCTGAAAACTTGCAGTGGCATAAAGAAGAAGGTATGGAAATCTTTCTCTTAGAAGAGGAGCTCACACCTACGCATTTCCTTTTTTCATGAGCACGTAACTCTTCCTTTCTTTTGGGATAACTTCTGTTCACAACCAACATTTAAAAAATCTACCCTCCACAACAGAGAGATCGTGAGCACAATGACAAGAACAGTAGGCTTCCCCCCTCAAAAAAAAAACAACCCCACATGTCGGAGAAGCTACACTAACAGCTCAGCCCTCCCTGTGATCTCTTTTAGCAGCCGTCTGGGTGGACGCTGCAGATGTCTAAGATCTTGCTGAAAATTAAGTAATTTCTTCCCGCCAGGAAGCTCTGGCATTTCCACTGTCAGCTACTGTATCGTTTGCATAGCTTTGCGAAAAATGGCAGGAGTGGCAGATTTTTGCCTGTTCCTTTTTTACTATGAATGTGGCAGAACTAGGACCGGGTAATTCTGCTAGATGCAGAGCCTTAATACAGCCGTGTAGATCCTAAAATCCGTTAGAATCCGTACAAATCCATTGCTAAGAATACCCCAAAACATACCTAAGAAGAAGAACATGCCATTGGCTGAAGTCAGGCTGGTTTTGCTAGTACATGTAGCTTGACATTTACTGCCTTTGTTTCAGCTCTGAAGAAGGGCTTGAGTGACCGACAGGTTGTCAGGTTTTTTTTCAGTTTTATCAGTTAGTTGCGTGAAAACGTATTTGCTCAACTTAACGAGCTTCGTTTCATTTATTTCGGTAGACTCTCATGGCTACATCAGATTCTTGCTACCTTCTGTAAGAATGGAATTTTCTACATTTGTCTGAATATTAGTGTTTATAGGAAGTCTTTCAAAACCGAACCACATAGGTAATTTAAACAAGTTAATGTTGCTCTTTGGGCTTCAGTTCTTTTTCCTAAAATTACTCAGGAATGTAAGGTTTAATTACTATTTTTTATACTAATTACTATTATTTGAAGAATAGTAGTATACATTTAACCTAGTGTTGCCAGGGCATGCAGTACTATTAAAACAGGTTATGTGAATGGATGTTTTGATAAATGAGACAGCACCCTGTTGTGCTCAGCAGTTGCTGGCACACTTGGCATTTTCTCAGATGAGAGTCTGCTGCTCTGGGGAGTAAAATCTGCGAAAGCAAAAATTATTAAAGAGTCAGTAACACAAAATTAAACTGAGGAAGTATCACAGAGGCTCTCGGCTGTCAGGGCAAAATAAGGCACTCCAGAAAGGCACCTTTGCTATTACTCTCCAAATTGTAGATCATAGCTGAGCAGCAGAAAGGGCATCTGAGAAGCTGGAATCTTTGCTTTATTTTTCTGGGATCACAAACGTTTAGTGTACATTAAGAACTGTCTCTTCAGACAACTGATGAGCAGTGTCCTACGGAACTATGGGCTCTTAGATTTATTCTGTAGCTGGAGAGGTTTGTAGGACGCAGTGTGCATTCATATGAGTAGTTTAAAATTCAGTTTTAAATAGGTCCAGTTTAAACTGGGTAATATTCTAATCTTGGGATGTAATTACAGTTTGCTGCACTTGTTTTCTGCTCAGGTCTGTTTGCATTTGTGCTGTGGATTATGATTTAAGTATTTCTGGTCTTAAGCATTTAAAATACTGTCAGCAACTGACAGCTTTCAAAATTAGCAATGTAGATTCCTATAATCTAATACCTGAGACCTGTGAAAATGAAAATCTGAGCGTGGTTGAAAATTAAACCAAGCAACAGTGTGACAGGTTGTGCCTCCGATACCTTTCTTAGCAAGCAGAACTTGATTTGTGAATGCTTCTGCCATGGAAAGGCGTATAACATAGGAACTATTTTAGGACTTTTAAAATTTTTGGAGTTAACTGCATATGCAATTCAGGGAATGGAAACTAGCTATGCAGTGCTATGATTAATCCTCTAATTCCTGCATTGTAAGGTGTTCACCTCTATATTCCGTGGAGTGCTAAGTCGTCATGTGATGCCGTTTTGTTTTTTTTTTCCCGTCTGAATTTCATTTAGAAGAACTAAAAATACATCAATACCTGAGCTGTATAAGTTAATGATCTTTCTCTTTTTTAGTTTGTTAGGCTGACAAAATAATGTCTAGAGACAGTCAAAACACTTAACTGAAAACATTTCGTTTCTGCGTTTCTGAATGTAATTCTTTCTAAGCAATCTGAATTTAGGTAAATTTACACACTTTGAAATGAAGAATGACTTAGTATAGATGTTTTCAAAACTGCTTAAGACACGTTTGTGACATTCTTTTGAGTACGTTTTTTTAACCCGAAACATCACGTAACTGTGTTTTTCAGTCAGTGTAGTTGTGTGCCTCAAAAAGTTGTCTGGCTGTATTACTCTCCTGTCTCTTAATAAGAGTAGTTGCCATGGCAGTAAGGGATATTAGGAATATCTGACGGTCTCTGTGACTGTCTGACAGTATCAGTTCTGATGCACCTCTGCAACATACTGTGCTGCTGGAAGTTCCCTGCAGCCTAGAAGTAAACAGAAGAGAAAGTGCCTTTTGTTTAGAACCTCCTCTGTATTGTAATAAGTATTTTTGCACTAACAGAAAGCCTCTTCTTTGTTCACTGAGACTTGCTGTCACTAGTTATGGATGACTATTTTTGAGAGTTTGGTAATTTAAATACTTTATCTCAAGACTCAGTGTGTAATGTAACTTCATCAGGGGTAGAATATGCTAATGAATTTAGATCACACTGTATGTCATGTTTTTTAACAAAATACGAATACCCCTAATGTATACTCAAGATAGCATATATCCAGTTCAGGTGCTGTTTCATCTTTCTGTTTTGACAGGGTTGTTTTCTATATTTCACTGTACAACGTTACATTCAGAATTACGGGTCTCTTGAAATTAGTTGCTAAAGGATTGGAGTAATTTCTAGATAAACCCATAGGACGTGTTTGGCTTAAGAAGCCTGAATAAAAATACTAGGTGTAAAGTATGTGTTGCTTTTTAATAGCTGGTGTTTCACTTAAGCAAATTTTTGTGTCATGATATTCGGAGAATAGTTTGGGTAATTCTTACAATGGCTTTATAACATAGGGGTGGAAAGACTGAAAGAATGGTTGATATTTTCTTTCTTCTCTCCATAGCTGGTTACTTGCAACTCATGCAACAAAACAACAAGACATTATGGTAAAAGCAGGGATTTTCTGGCTACCAAGACACAAAATTCTGGCACTCCAAGTATTCAGTCTAGCCTGAGGACACCAGATGTGTCCAAAATTCCGTCTGCAAACAAAGTGACACCTGTAAGCTGCAGTAGGTTGGGATCTAAAGGGAACAGTCCCTCATCACTTCCCAGGTACCTGTTTCTCTCCTATTTAAAGAGGCACTTTGCTGAGTAGAGTGTATTACGTCTTGCTGGGAAAGGGTGTCATGTACTGATTTCAGATCAGTCACTGCTTAAACTTTCAATTGATAACTATGTATTTTTCTTCAGTGCTCTGATTGAGGAGATCAATTTTAACTTTCCAGCCTTTCAAATCCAAGGTTCTAATGAAAAGCGACTATGGGCAAAGAATGCCCCATTATTTTTTTGTCATTAATGTGAAATGTCTTAAAATCTTCATAACAAAGTTACACATCTGACTGCTCCCTTTCACATGAAAATACACTATTTACGTTCAAAATGTTTCACTCAAATTGTACGTGTGCACTTTCATAGTTACTTTATGTTAATTCTCATTCCTCACCTTTAAGACATTTGAGTCTTTTGTTTTTCAGAACACGTGTATCCGGACAGGCGACAACCAGCTCTGCTTCCAAGACTCCCCGAAACTCCAGATTTCACTTTTCTAAGCTAAAACGGATGCTTAACCTAGAAGAAAAAGAGAAAAGCCAGAAGGCAGATTTGAAAACCTTCTTGACTTTACTTTAGTTGCACGTTATTTCAAAGTAATAAAGATTACAGCAATAAGTATTGTTCCAGTTTTAGTAAATCAACGAAGTGATTTCTTTAAAACTCAAGCTAACAGCATGTACCCTGTGAAAGCATAGACTATATTTTTTAGAAGGACGCTCTAAGGGGTATTTTTTAGAAGGAAGCTCTAAGGGGACTGATTGTCTGCAAGGGAGAGATGAGAAAATAGCCAGTCTAATATGCTTGGGAATCTTGAACATGTTTTGCAGTCTCTAGTAGCCCAAGAATTAAAAACCAGGATCTACCCTTTGAGGAAGCTGACAGTACTGGATCCATCAGTGGGTCCAGCAGGACCAGCAGATAGGTTGGCAGACCTGAAAGCAGTTTGGGGGTGGGGAGGTTGCAGTTTGCTCCATCTCACTCTCCCACTGTTTTTAAGATAATGCATCACAACAGAATTTAAAAGATCTCATCCTTGCTTTGCATGTTTCAGTAAAACTAAGACACTTTCACTGGCACTTTCTGCAGGTACGCTACGTTCAAGGCTGTAATGTAGTGTCCTGTAGTGTCGCTGTCTTTTGATACCTAATTTAAGCACAGACTTTAACACGGCCTTTACAAAGGTTCCAAAATAACTTACTTTTTTATTCCTTAAGACAGCACTCATATACAAAGAGAAAACAGTGTATCACCAGATTAAGTTTCTTCTTTTTCTTAAGAATGTTCTCTGTGATTTGAACTGCGGACGATACTGGTCTCAGGATAACGCAGAACCTTGTAAAGCTGCTCTAATGTGGGATGCTCTCAATACCAACTGACAGCTCCACACTATCAGAGTGCTGTCGGCACCCTGATTTGTTACTGCCACGAGAGTGGCACAGTCATAAAGAATAGGGGATGCTTCCTTTCCAGTTGCTCTGGTGCTACTAAAATGGGTCACTTTTGTCTCATTCAGAAATGACTAAGGAGAGAACCTCTTTCTTAAATGTCTTTCGGCTTTATCAGGTGTCAAGAGTTCAGAGTCTCGAAAACCAGGTTTGCCCTGGATAGTAGTGAACTCGTTGCACCGAAGTGTTTTGATGTGAATAGACAATTGTCGAGGTTAAAGCGGTCTCTGCTGTCAGATTTTACACTGTCAAGTTGGCACAGAGGTGAGAAAGGACAGCAGAAAGTCACTGTTCAGTACGTAGTTCGTGGCCTGCCCTGTGTATAGCCTGCAGTGACGGTTCTGCAAATTGTGCTTCAGAGTTCTCCTCTGAAAAGAGAATCAGTCTGTTAAAAACATTTAAATTCTTGGGTTTAAAGGTCTGTATTTTCCTTTTTTTTTTGTGTTTATTCTAATGAATAGTTTCCTTTAAGTGTATTCACACTCAATGAACACCACTTAAGAAATAGGACCAGCAGGTAAGTTGGCAGACTTGAAAGCAATCCGGGGCAGGGGAGAATAGTTGCAAATTCTACTTACAGTCTCAAAGATTGGCATGTAACCTTTTTATATCTATATGTGCTGTACACTTGCACAATAAATTTGAAAGGTTCACTGCTGTTTGTTCCTTAGGTACGTGTAGGATCAAATTAACTGTCATTCTTTGATCAAAGTATGGACCTTGGAGTTACGCCTTTTCCAATGTAGAATTGGCATTAATTCACCTGTTGTTGCTCTTATTTATGATCCAGTCCCTGGAAAAATACTTCAATCTTGTTGATGGAAAATGTGCATTATACAAAAGTATTTGAAAAATAAGTTTTGCAATAATTTTTTAATATAAAAGTACACATATTAGGTACTCTACTGCTGTGCTGCTTATGATGAGGCTTACGTGAAACCAGCATGGGCATCTGCTATGTTTTAAGGTGCACCAACATTAATGTGTGTGTTAGAGCAAATCAAGAGTATGCTTTTGAAGCAGAGCTCCCAATTGTCCCTGTTTACTGTGCGTTTTACGCAATACCAAGTGGCCTTTGAGTACACGCAGTCTACCCACAGGATCACAGGAGAGCTAGTCAGAAGTACGCACCTCCAAGAGGTGTAGCGTGGTTGGCAGGCACTGAGCTTCAGGTATCCTGCACTCCAGGTCCCTTACTATTGCAAAGTGCTATTTGTTAAGGTAGTCTTCTTGTGCTCCAAACACCATCTTTTTCTTTGTAATTACCAGAGTTGTCAGACATGTCCACGTGTGGTGGTGTAAGGGATCGCTAGTGCAAGCTATCAGACTTTACTGTGGAAAAAAGAAAAAAAAAAAAAAACAACCAACAGTATGTGCCATTCCTTGTTTTACAAGTGTGCTTCAAAATGCTGGGCAGAAATAATGTTGGCATTTTCTATCTATCTGAAGTGCTTTTATGTTATTCCTAAGCCTCTAATACAGTCTTTTTCTGTTCCTGGACTTTCACAGAATCAATGTATTGAAAACCATATATAGAGAGATACGCACACGTATATATGTTTATACATATCTGTATCCATGATGTATATAGGTATAGACATGTATACACACATCAGATGCATATATATGTATACACCTAAATATATACACACACATATCTATATACACATCTACACGCACCTGAGGTACTCTTCCCTTCAGAATGTATTACATTCCTGTACTCGATGAAACACTGGAGGTTAACTGCCGGCTGGAACAGACTATTGCTGAGCCTCCGCGCCGAACCTCTGCCATGCAGCATTACTGGTTTGCGTTGGAAGAATGACTCTAGAGAGAGGAAACAGCCTCGCTGAGTTCAGCGAGGCCAGAATTTCACCCAGACTTTGTAAAGCAAGACCAAGAAGGTTCTCTGTTAGCATACAGCCCTGCGTACAGGCATTTAATTATAGAGTGAGAGTTATTTCCCAGCTCATACAAATTCTACTTAGGCAATGGTATGTATATCACTGACAGTAATAGCATTATACCATGTATTGAAAATGTTACAAAGCGTGTCTTCGTATAACCAGCTCAACAAAAGCGTGTTTTATTTTGAAACATCAGTTTGAGCCATTTTCCCATTTTTGAGAATTCGGAACCTCAAGCTGGCATATCGCAGCCGGTTCCCCCACACCCAGCCCCGTCTGAAGAAACACAAACTTCAGCCAAACTAGATGGTATGTGAACAGTATTTCTTTTTAAGAAATTTACAGTTCTAGAGCTATGACCTCAAACTTCTTAATGCACTGCTTCCTCACTGAAAATTGTCACACAAAATACAAATGCAGAGAGTAATAAACTTCAAAATTAGCATTGACCATTTCCCCAGCATCACTATGAGATTTTGGTTGACTCCTAAGTAAGTATAGTGAGCAGTTTACATTAAAGCCATTTCACACCAAGAGATTGAGTAGGCAAGCAATAAACAATGATTTCAAAGATGTTTTTACAACAATGTTTTATTCTATTAAATATGAAAGAGCATACATACAGGTGTTATTCTGAGGACATAAATTACACAAGGATTACACGTTCTGTCAGAAAAGCACAATAATGAAACATCTTTACATTTCAAACTTTTCTTGTTAGCTTTTAACAAATGAGTCTATTTCTGTTGCAAACAAGTAACGAGTGCTATTGAACTTTTGCAAATTCCCACAAAAACATCATGCTTAGTAGGATACTTTAAATATTGTAAAGATGAAATCAGAATTAGATTTCTAAATAACAAGATGGAAGAGATTTACTACTTAATCAAGATAAATGACACACTGAAATAGGAGCTGAGACAAAATTGGTAATTCATTAAAAAAAAAAAATTCCACTTCAGACACTACATTTGAGTCTGCTTTCCTTACTTGCAGGAATAGTCACTGTGATTATATGCATGAGTAATGAGCAGAACTGGCCCTAAATATTTATAAATGTAACCGTCAAATTTTAGACGTGCTGGTTTTCTAGTTCATTAATTTTTCCACTTAAAAAACCCCCCACCTATTAATCTATTTGCTTACGTTTCAAAAGGTTGAAAGCCAGCTCTTCTGTAGAGGGCCAACCAAGCCTATGTATGATTTCCATGTCTTCCATGGTCATCTGCACATACTGCATCCTAGGTACATATTTTGGGTCATCACCGAAGTTACCAGACTGAGTTCCCACTGACTTGTGAGAGCAGTATTAGTCTATGGAAGTCCTAACACATCATCTTTTTAAACTTCAGGGAAACAGGAATGTAATTTTATCATAATGAAAGCTCTCAGGTCAACATTCAGAAGACTACTCAGATAAAATACATAATAAGCATGTAGTTTGGGTTGTGTTGCTAGGGATTAACTGAGGTGTTTGTTTTAATATATTAATACAAACATTAACAGTGAAACAGACAAGCTAATGTTACTGCAGGCTGTAGTTTAATTTTCAAAAGGAGTAATGAAACAGAATTTCTAAGAATGGTAATTTTTGTAACTAAGGGCTTCACATTTATTTTTAAAACCACAGAAGTGTGGTAATATTCCTGATATCTTTCAAAACATTATGCAGAAACACAGCTTGAGCCTGCAAACAGTAGAATATACAAGCAGTCCCAGTGACCTCCAAGGTAAGCATTCTCATGCGGCAAAGAGCTGCAGGAATCTCGTTGCTTTTTTTGGAGAATGCTCAATAAAAGTGCAATATAGTGAAGCAAATAATCTAATTATCATGCTTTCGTTATTAGATGAAAAATGTTCAGATATTTTATAATTGTGCCTTCTGTAGGGTCGGTGTTCTGGTTTGAGTAGATTCAGACCACGCTAGAAGAGACGGGCAGGGTACACCCACCCACACATTCTCCTTCCCAGGGTGGTAACACCCCAAAGCAGTTCTATTGTATAATCCCATCTACAGCTAAAACATTGTGCTGCCCAGTTTCACACCGCTATTTCTGTTTTGACAAAAGTTGACATTTGTTTTGCTTTTCATTTCCACCCAGGCGTGTTCTCCCTTTCAGCTCCTAGGCACCCTTCCTTTCCCTACCCAGTCTCTTTTCTTCCTGAGATGTCCGAAGTACGTACGTTAAGCTTTGGAACCTGAGAATTTGGAGGTATTTTTTGATACTACAGGGCTGCATTTGTATCGTACCATGTTATCTCCTGCTATACTATTACAGTTACAATATAAATCTTCTAACTAGTTGATATCTGATGCCTTTCCCATATAAATAACAAACAACGTACCGTTCAGCCACTAATATATGACACTTGCTATAAGAGTGACCTTTACCTTCCACAAGTCCTCTTTTCCAAACAAATGTTGAGGGATCATTTCCAAAACCCCAGCTATGAAATATTCCTTGAAGTAAACAATTTCACAGTAAAATAAAGAAAAATATATCCAGAAAATAGCACTTTCTCAAAATTAAAACCTATATACATCAGGAAGTTGAGATTTTTTCCTCCTTCTTTTATCAGTTCTACGTTATCTGTAGATAAGCAACAATATCACTAAGAGTTATGAATAGGAAAAACAAGCCTAGTGAAGTAAAAGTGTCATGTCTTTTTTAACACTCTTGAGAGGTCAAGGAAATTCAGCATTCAACTTTATTATTATAACTATTTTTAATTAAGGTAGCAAAAGTCTGTTTAAGTTTAATTCCCTGTGGTTTTGAGTATCCAAGACTTAGATCCTTCAATGCACCCTGAACAAGCCATGCCACTGCACTTATTACCACCTCTGGGTACAAATTAAGTTTTCCATGGATGGGATTCAACCGTGAACTCACTATTTATCCCTCTTGTTTTATGATTTGTTTTATAATTCTTAATAGAGTAAGCTTTTCTAACATTTAACACAAATTTGGTGCTATTCTTTAGCAAGACTGAGCTTTAACTGCAACTGTAATGCACATACATGTATATAGGAATTTATGCGCTGAGTTTAATGCACTAGAACAGAAATATTCAAAACATTAAAACTGTACCTGAACATTCATTTTCTTATCAAGAATCTACACCGAAAAGATGCCAATAAGTGTTATTTAATTTTGCATATTAAACTAAAGAAACACTCCTCTGTATTTATTATAGTTAGCTCCTTTTTCCTATGGAGTGGAAAACTGCCACTCGAAACTTACAAATCTTTGGACAGCTAGCGCGCTCTGATGAACTAGTTTCAGCATTCCTATCTGTCAGATTTTTTGATGAAATTAGTATTCTACATTGCATGCTACCAAATGCTATGTCAACAGCTTGTATTTTTATCTTTTGGGGTTTCTTCCCGACTTAACTGAGGTCTAATTCATGGCAACCTCCATGAGAAAAGATAATTGGACTGAGGTGCTTACAACCAAGTGTATCTATTTTAAAGAGAAAGATTATTCTCCATTCACATCCAACAAGTATTCTAGTGATTAGGCCTGTAGAAGTCAATAACAAGTGACAGATCACTATCTTCAACAGTTTCACTCCAGGACTATTTTGAGTTGTGGTTTTTGAAAAGGAAGAATAGATTTTTCTAAGAAAATTTGCTTTCATGTGAGAAGGAGAATTAAACTTGTAAACTGGGAACTTAACTGATGGAAAACAATGCCTGACAAGTGCAAACCCATGAGCAAAATGCAATCATTAAATATTCCGATGATCTATCCAACTCAAACACTTGCAGCTCAGGTTTTTAAGGTCATCTAAATGCCAAGGGCACAGGTAGGCATTTTTTATATACCTCTTTCAACAATTACGTGCCTAATTCCAATTGACTGAAAAGCCTCAACTTTCTGGCAATTTGCTAGATGCCTGTCTGTATCTTTTAAGTTTTTAAGTGAACTTAAAAGCTGGCGCATAGTATGGTAACGAGGACTTTTCACAAATTCAGCTACCTGTAGGCAAGTACCACATTTGTGCCATGCAAAGGACTTTTTTAAAAAACGACAGTCGGCAATAATTTTCCACTGTTTGACTCATACACGGGCCTGAACTGTCTCCTCCTGTTCTGTGAGAAAAGACAATCAAGATCTAGAAATGTTTGCTGGAGCGGGTGGAGGTGCAGGGCTGGAAGCCCATGCTGGCCTCCAGGGTTTCTCAGTGGAAGAGGATGTACAGCATGGCTATATCATCGTGGTGCTGCGTGCATGGATGGTACATAGCATTGTCGAACTTTAATAATGGGCATTTAACAATTGGGACAGTTTAGAGAATGACCTTTCAATTTAATTAAAGCTGTAAAATGGCTTCACATTTCTGGGATTAACCTTTTTAGATGGAGACGGATGTTCCAGAAAGGGATTAGAGTACAAATGAATGGTCCCTCAATTTAGAAACTAAGCAGCTGTAAAAAGAAGGTTACAATTTTGAAACATAATTAAATGGGTCGATTGTATAGTTTCTTACACTGACTTTTAAGTGATACTAAAATATTGTAATATTTTGAGTCATTTAAAGATCTGCTCAGTGTAACATGATTTATGTTTTCCAATACAAAATTGGTGACTAACATTTACTTCAAAAAAACCTACCTGACTTGTTTTGGGAGTGGGTAATTTAAATGTAATGGACAGTAAGATCACTTTTAACTTTGCATTAAATTGCATCAACCTTCTTGCAAACATAAGCTTGTGATTTCCGCATTTCACTCCCTCACTAGCAACTGAAATGTCTCGAGTTAGAAGTATGTGTTGATTATATGTTGATCTACGTTAAATATAGGGTACGTAAGAAAAACCTTAGCATGTTTTTTTGAGGGCACCCAACTAAAATCTTTACAAAAGATAAGATAATTATCCATTCTTCAATGTAATAGACACAGATGTCACTTTTATAAATGTACCCTTATGTTCACTCGCCAATAAAATAGTAAACAAATCAACTTTTAAACCATTTTTTATAAATTATTAGAGTTTTTTTACTGACACTCTCCAACAATATACAAAAATAATACTACAAGTGTACCAATCATTCTGACCTACCCCTCATTTCACAGAAAAGTAGAGGTTATGGAAGGATGTTCTTGTAATCAATCATCGCTGTAGATGTCTCCTGCAAACGGTAAGTGTACGTGGCTGCCCGTGACATTGGGAAGTCGAGAGAGATCAGGCAGGTTCTGGATGCGTGACCTGAGTTCTTTCCGTACTTGGGACACTCTGGCTAGCTTGCGTTTGTACTCCTGTAATGCAGAAGAATTCAACATGAGACTCTTTCGCTAATACCATCTCTACTACTTACTGCACTTGACGTTTTCCAAATAAAGTATTCCATCTGCAAGTTAGATGACTAAACATCCCTTAACAGATGAGAACCCAGAGAACTGGGTGTTTTGGAGGGAGAGATATCAGGTCTAGCATTTTCTCAGCATAAGACTTTGGAAGCATAGCCGTGGGATTATTTTGCTTTGAATCGTTAAGTACATAAATGCTAAACAAGGAAGACAATCCCAGTTAACACAACTACACACGTTTCTCCATGCAACTAGTAGAATTGGATTATTCTTAGAAACTGTATTAAGGATAATTGACACACATACACTACTGTCACTCAGAGTACGACAGGATAAACTTGCTGATGTCAAAGAAGTTACTTTCAGCTCATACTGATGAAAGAATAAAAACCAACCACATACCACCTAACCAGGCCTGGTGATCAGCCCCACCAAGCCGACCAATCATACAAGTATTTTGTATTAACTTTTATAATAAAAACCATATTGCATCAGTACATTTATGGATCGAACTCTGAGTTTTCAGAAACTTTTAGAACTGGGGACTTAGGATTTCACATTGTGTTGGAATACAGGTCAAACCACTCATAATTCATGTATTTAATGATTATGAAGAACTTTTCACATGAAACAACATTATACAAGATGAAGTATTTAACACTGTAAACCAGTGCACTATAATATAGTTACTGTTCACCTATTAAGAATACGAGACATAATGGAGAAGAATACCAGCTTGTATAAAATGAAAACAGTTATTCCCAAATGTAGGAAGATCAGGGTACAGTTTACAGGAATATTTACATTTCAAAAACTTGGAAACACATTTCTTTGGAGAGCAGAAGAGACTAAGCATTAGTAGGCAAAGTGGAGCTTCATGAAAATATACTGTAATTCCCGACACAACAAATTCAGATGCTTTCTAGTGCAGCTGCAGGTTTTGCTGCAGCCTGGGAATGACTGGAAATAACAAGAAATAGTTAACGTACAACTTGGATAATCAGCCCATGGATAACCAAGATCTCATGATTATAACCACTTCTAAATAATAGTGCGGGAAAAAATCTACATCATCCTGTAAAAGTGCCAAATACAAACACTTGAAAGTTCTAGCGAGTATAAAAACACTGTGCAAATGTCTATAAAAGATAATAATGCTATTCACAAGGTCTAAACATAATTTCAAACATTTTTCTATACTGTTAATAGCTGGAGTAAAAAGGGAGGCCAACGAAAAGACCTTTTGGTAGTAGAACCCAATACAGTAGTGCAAATATTAAATACCTGGGGCACGATCAGGATTATTGGACAAGGTCCAACACACATAAAACCAAAGTTTGCGACTATTAGCAGCAGTGTGGCCTTCTTACCAAGGGCAGTAAGAGAACCACAACAAATCTTAAATTCTTAATGAGACGGTAATGCATAGCTAAAAAAAAAAAAAAATTAAATCTTTACATAGAAAGAGAGAAAAAAATGTCCCTGAATTAGGATCATCAATTCCTTGATAACATTTATATTTTAAAATTAAATATTACATACAGTTCAGAGTCTTATGAGATACTAAACACACCGAAAATACTACAGATGCCTAGTCAGCAGAACTGTAAACACTTGGTGACAGTACACAGGGCAAAGCAGCGTTCCTTTTATGATACAGACGACCGAAAAAGTCTTAAAATCGCAAGTCAGTGAGCTGATCCTGTGCAAGAGTCATAGTCCTTTGCCAGCATGTAAAAAGCCAGTAACAGAATACTTCTTGCCTTTTCACTACCTATTTTAGTCCATATTGCAGAGATACACTACTGACTATTATTTTAGGGAATAGATTTTAATGTCAGAGGAAGAGATAGGTTTCATTGTTTAGTAAAACAAACAATTTGGCAATATACAGAACACTAGGTAACCAGAATCACTATTTTCAGAAGCGGAGATCAAGCTGGAGATCAAGCATTGGGCAACAAGGGCTTTGAGCAAACTTGATGCTAGGAGACCTGGCCTCCGTTGTGAAAGATGTACTGCTGTACTGAAGAGGATGATTAGAACTGTAAGCAGAATCAAAACACCCAAAAGGCCCAAGATTAGTAAAAGAAATTAACTATAAAATAATTCCAGCAGTTAATTCTTGTAAATCATGTTTGAATCAGCTGAATCCTGATAGTTCATTCTCTGTCAACGAAGAATGTGAAGCAGCAAATCAGTATCCCTTCATAAGCTCAAAGTGAGAAGCTAGGCAAATACGCACAGATCACACTTAGCAGCTATATTCTCACAAGACTTTACTCCAAAACCTGAAATGTGCCTTAAATTAGACTGTCAGTTGCTTGACTGCATTAAAATTCCCTTCAGCTGATAATAAATCATTTCCATAGTAACATCACATTTCTGACATCCAGCATTTTCCATACGCGTTTTGCCTGGGACTTGTTGCCTAGTGAATATCAGCTTGATCAATATTACTGACAGTAGGTCCCTTTTTCTCGCTAAGAAAAGTGTTCTCATAAATTCAGTTTCCCATATAATAATCTTCCTCTTGCCAATACCTTTAGCGTAATGCACGCTCTCAGGGAGTCAAAACTTGTTCCTTGTGCCTTCTCAGAAAGTAGAGACCTCTGAGAAAGTTTGCTCAAGGTTTTTATTACAAAACTAAATAAAAAATTACATAAGATTTTATAACTCATTATATTATTGATGCAGTATAAGCTACAGAATGCAATTTTAATACAATTTTGGTAATCCAAAGCATATGTGAGATCTGCGACTACAGGTTAGATGTCCATGACAATCCTCCCTCACAAGTAGAAATATTATTCACCTTATCCAGAGCAGCTCGTTTTCCATGACACTCCCAAAACCATGCTAGAAATCACTGGAAATGTCCCATTTTCATGACTGGTGAGCAAGTTCAAAAGAGGGTTGTTTTTCAAGTACAGGAGTTTTAGCAGTTTTGAGGTACTTTCAAATGGGCTGCTTTTCACAGCTTGATTCTATTTAAAATCACTAGTCACTTCTGAAAGGGTTTGCTTATGTATTTTTAAGGCTGCTAATATAGTCCTGGCATTACCCAAGTAGTCCTGGACTGTTGGAATACAAGTATCAAGTACTCATTATCAACAATACTCGTTATATGTACAGCTTTTATTATTTTATCATAAAAGCATGCACATGTACCTACAACCTTTTTCCTCAACGTATACGTTGAGAGTGTGACTTAATTAAAGCAGAGGAGCGGGAATGGGGTATCTTGGCGTTACTTCTGATATTGTTGCTCCATTAGAAATGCTGTATACTGTACAAGCGAGTATCAATTTACCCATATTGTTGACACTTCTAACTGCAGAAATCCTCACGGAGAATTTCAATTTCATTTTCATTATGTTGATTTTAAGATATAATTCAAATTACCCCTGTGTAAATGAGGCAAGATTCAAGCTATTTACTTCAAACAGTCAAGGCCAGGCAGAAGTACAATGTCTTCTTTTGCTACAGTGAGCATAATTCACATTGCTTGCTACCTATGGAGAACTTTACTCTTGGGCTATATGAGCAACCTGATGTACAGAATTAAGTCTCTTCAATTTCTTCAGCAGTCTAAGATAACACTACTTTCAAGCAATAATTTTTTGTACTTCCAGTCATAAAAGTAGGTTTATGAGATAATTAGAAGAACTTATTTTGCTCATTAGAATCCCACTGATTACCACAGTTTCCATTACTTGACAGTGTAGAATATGGATATTTTGTGAAAGCAATGCTAACAACATATGGATTCCACAGCCAGATTAATAGTAATTCTCTATCAAATAAGTACCAGGCAAAAAAGCCAAATAATTTTTGATTAGACACTACAATCATCATGAATAATAAAAATGTGGGCAGGCCAAACAGACTCTTTACTGCATAGAATACTTTCCCTTCCAACTCAAATAGGCTGAAATAGATCTAAATATAAAGTTTCTGCAATTACTGCAGAAAGATGCTACAGCCAAAACAACTTGGAACTTCATGGATATGCTTTCCTTTTACAACATTAATATGATTTAAACCCTCAAGTGATCACTAAGGCTATGGCATGCATCAAAATACTGCGTGGCAGAAAATGTATAGCAAAGTGAAAGAAACAAAGTCTGATTCCAAAGCAAGAATAAAAGGTTTGCAGAAAACACAAATATTTAATCTGCACCCTTACTGGCTACAGAAAGAAAGGTAAGGTGGAAATCAATACTCTCAATACAGAAAAACAAAACCCAAAAGGCTTAAAGGCTTTTAAGGTGTTGAGGGCATGTGTAACCTTCAGCATCCGTGGCCTGTATATATATGGTATTTAAAACTGAGGTATCTGACTTTCTAGGTCCGTTCCAACCTTCCGATTTCAGGTGCAGATGTCAGAGCTGTGTCACAGAGCAAAGGCTTCTCGTGCACTGTGTCCAACAGCACAGAAACCACTAGAAATCGTCAAAGGCTCAGATGAAGGCAAATGGCATGTGATACCCTGATATCTAGGTTTTGAAGTTCAGAAACACAGTATGTGTGTGTGCGACTCCACCTTGTTAAAATCTAATGCCTCACCCAGTCTGGGTATTTTTCTGCAAGCAAGACTGACAACCAGGCTTGAAGGAGTCAGATAAGCCTCACTATGACTCTGGAAAACAGATCAGCAGGGTTAAATTTTGTGCTGCCTTTAAAAATTTGGCATGGCTTGCGTTCGTCACCAGTATGATTAAAGGCTCAACCTATTTAACAGTGATAAGGATGAACAAAACCCTGAAATAACTTTCATTTAAGACCCTGAACAGAGTCTGAACACATCTATATGCTTCACACACACACACACGGTTGAAAAATCAAGGACAGTTATGACAAGCTTAGGAAAGGACTGACTTGGCTAATCTTCCATTACACATTTTGCCTGTTTACTAGAAAACAGATTTTTGGAAGAAAGCTTCAACTTTCAAGTATGCTATCATCTATCAGTTTTCCATTAGGTCTTACCACATTTAGAGCAAAATAAATAGCACTGAAACAATGAGCACCTACCTAGTAACTGCTTTGTTTATTTCTTATTGTTCTATCCATTGCCCCATGCATTACTTACTGTACGCGTAAGTTTGTACGCAGATTTACTAATACTTTCATAGGTTTTCTAATACCATGTTTCACCATTACAAAACACAATTTATTCTTCAGAAAACTTCTTTGAGCTGAGAAATCAAAATGAAATGCATCCTCCGAGTATCCCATTTTTCTTAGTACTTAAAATTACCAAGAACTTAATTTAGAAAATTTATGTTGAAGCATTAAGTTAAAATACTAGACTCCTCAGCTTGTCTGCAAATGAAGCAACAGGAAGCCAGGAACTCAGAAGTTTGAAACCCACAAACTAAATTAGTGACCATCTGGGGAAAGTTTGATTAAGTGACTTTGTCTACCATTAACTGTTATGCTGTGGTAAGGACAGGAATACACTGCAGATCTCCAAATCATAAATTCCTGAGTGCAGCAGTAATAAACAGGAATAAAGGATTTTACCAGGATATTTCCCATCTGAAGAAATGTGAAGTCCTTCACAGTGGTCACAAACTACTCTTCCCTTTCCTTAAAATTTCTTTGTCCCGCTCCTTCCAGCCTAAAGCTGGGTCTCAAATCTTGTTCACCCCAGACTTGACTCCTGGACTCCATCTCCGTTCCTTGAACACTGTTCCTAGAACCAACCTCTTTGTCCAGCAAGGCTGTTCAATGCCTCTCAGCCTCCTGTCATGCCTGTATTCACATGCTATACACACACTCACAACTGGTTTTTGTCTAACTGTTCCCATTTCCTTCCTTTCTGGCTCCATATCTGAATTCCTCTCACTCCAATCCTGGTCTGCACTTATCATTTTGTCTATAGTTTCGGCTGCATCTGGTTCTAGTACAAGCTATTTCTCCCCACTCCTATACTCAGCCTGTCCCTGTTCTCTGCCTATGTAATATCTCCATCAGATCTCTCTATCACCTCATACCAGTTTTTGCTTCCATTCTCTTAGTCCAAAGGAATTCCAGTTCCTCCCATTTCAGTCCTACACGACGTTATTCTTTTCTGGCTGGTCACTCCCTTCCTTCTCAGCCAGCAGATCTCCTATTCCGTTCTTTACTCTAATGTCTAGTCCTGGATCCCTTCCTAATCTCTGCAGCCTCTGGTGCCAAGTTCCATGGGAACTTGTCCAAGTTTTGCATTCAAACCCATCAGCTTCCACCTCCCGATTACTTAGACTCATGGAAGGCACGGACAACCCACCCATGGAAGAATTTCTCTGCTCTCGTGTCAGGTGCCTGGCCCATAGTCAGCCTAGAGAACAACTGTATACAGTTGCCATTGCAGAAGAAATCTTCTTTAGCTCAAGCTGGAAAACTCTCTGGTGGAGAAGCTCTTCATGGAAGTTAGTAATGTTTTAAGAAACCTCTGATGAGCCTAATAAAAGTAAGACTTTTCCAAAGGCTTGTAATTTCATTAAATTCAGGTTGATTTTCATTAGTATATCAAAATGCATGTCCCTGACAGAAAGAAGGATTTCCCCATTCCATAATACTTCCAGAAAGAACATGAATTATGTCATCTCAAAGAAAAGGTCATCTTTTAACATTATTTTATTACAAACTTGTCCATAGCTTTATTCTTTAAGATTGTGTTGGCAAAAAGTTGGTCAATGTTTGGGAAAGTTAAAGAAAACAGGGACTTAGAAGCTTAATTACCAGGAGTATTACTAGGCTTACTTAGTTTATATTTACCTCCATTCAATCATAAAGGTTCCACAGTGATGAATATTAATTTATAAAATAAATTACTATTTAAAGACATTGATTTAATTAGAGAATCTCTATGGCACAATGATTTAATTTAAAGCATTTCAGGATGGCAGATATGAGCAGCAGCAGCTTGAATGAAAGATGCCTGCTTGAGGTTAAATTTGGTCTCCTTGTGTTTTATTATCTGATACAGCATTTTTATCTGGTTGAAAATTTAGCCATTATAATAAACTCAAAGCTACACACTTCCGAGAGATGTTTAAATTACACTGAATTCTTAATTTTCAAATCTTGGCTGACAGAATGAAGTTCTGGAGAACTTCTGATGACAAACAATCAGGCACTTCAGAACAATTCTGAGCAATTCAAGTTGATACTCTATACGGACACACAA
Organism: Aquila chrysaetos chrysaetos; assembly: GCF_900496995.4. Classification (NCBI taxonomy): domain Eukaryota; kingdom Metazoa; phylum Chordata; class Aves; order Accipitriformes; family Accipitridae; genus Aquila; species Aquila chrysaetos. The sequence continues at coordinate 73,322,121 of NC_044007.1, forward strand.
GGGATAAAGCAGAACAGTTTTGAAAATAATAAAAAAAATTAAATGGCTGCAGGCTTAGTGATAGCTTCTTAAAGTTTCACCTATTCACAAATGATATGAAGGAAATCCAAATTAAATGATATCAGGGTTCAATTTTGAAGGAATCTATGAATGAAAAATTTTGATGGTCTATAGAAAAAAACCACACCTTTGGCAATGCATTTAAGAGGAGTTGTGTAAGGTCTTCAGGCTCAAGTATTTACTGTACCTAACGGCTGAACGGTAAAAACTGCGTACATCAGACTCACATTCCTCCTTTCACGCAACCCTCACCTGCAGGTCATTACAACAGTCTCAGTTCCAACTTCAGATTCCACACGTGCAATTCATCTTTCTGAAGCTAATGCTGTGGGTGTCGAACCACAAAAATGTGGACTTTGATATTCATTATGTAACAAGGACATCTGAAAGTATGAAAATTCTGTAAAGCCAAGACTACATGTAACTATTTTGAAGATGAAAAGTGAATCTGAGAATGAAAGTAACACTGCAGGTCACTAGGTAGGGGATTTATCTATAGCTAGCCAAGAGACAACTGTTTCAGATCCTTTTCTTTTGTCAAAGACAGATCTACATAAAGTAGAAGCATGAGACCTCGTAGTAGCAGTCTAAGCAGCAGAGAGCTTAAAGCAGGCTAATATATATAGCTTTTGCAGCTACAGCGTAAAGCCACTCAAACTGTGAGCAAGAAAGAAAGTGAATGAGAAGTGTTTGAATCAAGTGTTTTATTGACCTGAGATTGAGTATTAGCTATATTTCAAGTGAAATAAATAAAAGAAATACAGATAGAGGACCTCAACTTTCTGCTACAGATGAGCCTAGGCTGCTGAGCTTGTTCATTTAAGTAATCGATCAGTGCAGGTCTATCTGTGCAAAACTGGTCTTGGACATTTTACAGAAGCTCTTCAAACTAATTCTTCGGTTCTTTTGGTTTTTTAATTTTTTATTTTCCCAGTTCATAAATTACTCCTATCCAACCTGAAGAAACAGCTGTGAAGGACAACCACCTTACAATTCCAGAACAGTCTTACCTGAAAAGCATGTGGCTATTTCTTAAAGAGATTTTAAAAGAATGGTTCTCAAAATAAGCCAAGAAATGCCAGGGGGTCATCCAATGTGTTTATACACTAATAAATTTCATCAACTATACAGTTTTGTATTACACTTGTCAAGTCATTCTCACAATTTCATTAAGTAGGTTGAAACATCTATTTTAGAGACATGGATTCTAAAGAAGAGGATTTAGTTACAGCTCAAAGATACGCATTCACAAGCCTGATTTGCTTTAATGGTAGTTGAAAGTGCTCAGCGTCACTTGAGAATTGCAACTATAGTTTACGTGACTCATGAGAATAATTATCTGTGTAAGACAAACTGTTGATATGCTGCATGGTAATTTTGTTTTCCTCTCCTTTCGGGAGTGTGAAGTAGATAGTAGAAGGGATGGGAGCACAAGAAAGGTAAAGTTGGAAAGGGAGAATTACACAGCAGCAGTAGATATTCAGACCTACTTCTTGAAACTGCCCCTCATAGGTCCTGTAGCAATATCTCCAATGAAAACTACCACGCATGATGTAAGCAACCTACCACACCCCTTCTACAGCCAACAAGAAAGGAGCAGAATCTTAAATTTCCTAACAATGCACATAGATACAAGTTCCATCTTTTAAAAAACAGTGCGTATCTTCAAGCTGTAGTATTAAAATACTATGATGAGAAAGTTTTGCATAAGGTAAACCATACCAATAGAGAGAACAGAACAATTACAAGAAAAATTCACAATGTAAATGTCTCTTAGAAAACAACCAACTTCAGGCAGCAAATTTGGCACAGCTGCCCATTTTTTACATTATTTACCCTATTCTGAATTGCTCAAATAGCTAGTTTTATTTTATAATAAAAGGGGGTAAAAAGAGGTTGTCAGAGCAGAAATTATGAGCAACCAGAGAAGAAAAAGTCTAGAGAAAAAGCAGACCAAGAGCATTAAAAAGAACATGGAAAGCCATTTACACTGTTTTCCCTGAAGTTTTCTTTCCCATTATGAACTATTTTCCTCCCAAAAGCCTACACCTTGCAATAACCCCACTAATGCACATCCTTCTGTGATCTACTGATAAAAGAAAACATGTATCAGAGGTTAGCAATCATTTCTAAAATGTCTTAGCTTTTTAAAGCATCTTTCATCCATTCAAGCCACCTGTGTTTCATAAAAAGGCCTTTAAAATTATTATTCTGGTTTTTATAGAAGCTCTAGAGTACCTGTGGGGTTTTCTGTTTTGTAGGTCTGTATTTCTATCCAGCTGTGGATGAAGTGACCTTGGAAGATCAAGTCATCAGGAGAACATAGTAAGTTAAATGTTAAAGTAATTTATTACTAAGGTATTTACAAATGAAATCACAAGTAATTCAGTAGATGTGTTACAGAGGAAAAATGCAAATAATGTAAAAAATTCTTTCATTCTTTCAATTTTCATCCAATTTTTAATAAATGCATAATTTTGGAATCAAGGGAAACACAGGGAAGAATCATTGTTTGCAAAGTACAGCATTTCACTCCTGATAAAGATTCTAATGACTGAGATTTTTGACTATCCAGTAGGCAGAAATAAACTATCTAAACACAGTTACTCTTCTTCATCAGTTCCTTTGCTGTATTTCCCACACTAGTTATTTGGGTGTCCACAGTGTTGAAAAAAATGGAATTATACAAAGTAGTAAATCACTCAAATTCTCTGTTTTGCCATGTGCTTCTTGCACGTCAGTATGCAAGTCACTTCGGTACATTTTCACTGGGTACATCACCCTGGGTTTTTTTTCGTATGACAGACACTCCAAATTTCTCCCTTATTCATAAAAAATCCACTCTCACAAATTTGATGCTGTTTTAAATTTGTATCAAAGGTTCCAGAGAAAAACTCAGGCTCTACTGCCCTTTGTACACACTAAAATAAGAACCTAAAATCTTTTAAATTGTTGTTTTTCCTTACAGTACCTCAGGAAAGCAGACAAGTACGTGGGTTTTATCAGATTTGATGTCCAAATTACAAAATAATTACATCTGTCTCATTTCACTGGTGAGCTGCACCAAATTCCCTGTGAAAACAAGACGTGAAGTAGCAATGGAGACTGTACTCTTGCTGCAGAAAAGGGCTTACCATTGTGGCAAATTGAATTGAATACAAATTGAATATACGTGGCTTGTAGGACAACTTAAGAATTTTTTTTAGAATAATTATCCATCTCTTCCCTACTTGTTCAGTAAACTTAAGACTGGTCTGTCCATAAACTCGTGCTTCCAGATCTCTCATAAACATGAAGTTTGAAAGAAAAAATAAAAATAAACTACACCTAGCATCTGATGACTGGGACTTACATCAACGGAAACAAAAGCAGCAGGTCTGAACCTGCAGCTGAACTTCAGGCAAGAGCTGGATTGACTGGCTGGCACAGCAAAACCAGCCTGCCAGGACATGTTTTAGATTTCTGGTCTGCTGGACATAATCAGTTGCGGAGTAGAGTAAGTGTTTATGAAGAACAACATAAATGCCCTCTGGGTGTATGCTTCCAGCCTGCTATGAGATACAGGGCTGATTAAACCATGACTTATAATAAAATATAGACTTGCACCCAAACTTAAGATACTGTCTTAAAGAGTGACCGTAAAAGTCACTATGCACTCAGATTTTTTTTAATTTTTTCTTTTTTAAAGGTCTCGCCTTACAAAAAGGTAATTTCTCTACTGGCAACCTGCAGACCCACCTGCGAGTGAAAAAAATCAAGCTAGCCAGGCACTGCAAGCTGAAGGGGCTTAGCAGCCCAAACGAGTCCCCCAGTGACTCCTAGCCAGCTCTAGCAGGTCCTTGATGCTGCAACAACACAGCAAGAGGAGCCTCGGCTGAGAGAGGGCAAGTAACTGCTGATGGCACGGAGAGCACAACTGTCCCCCCCCTTTCACAGCTAAAAAGAACAAACCACAAAACCATGCTTTTGCCATGGTTCAGGGAAAGCGACTTGCTCGCAGCTACGTCATCAAGAAGAGTCAAGACAATGGGGCCAAGTAAAAGCAACAAAAACCCTCCCAACAGTCATTCATATGTAGGTTGAAATCTGCAACTACGTAGGGCGTATTTCACTACATTGCCAGATCAACTGAACTTCGGAGGAGAAAGTTCATTGTGCAACATGGCAAAAGGTGTGTGATGTAGCAAAAAAGTATGCTAGGTACTCAAATATTGGAAGAAAAAGTGTTGTTAAAAACACGTGTGCAATGCAAAAGTGGGCAATGTGCTTTAACAAGTTAGTCTGTATGCAGCAGCATAAGAGAAAGCGTTTCTGCCATTAAACATTTTGCGGGCTGTGTAGAACGTATCTCTTGCAGAAATTGCTTTAATGCAAGTTTGGACCTTGCAGAGTTGTCAGAGTTGTACAGTATCTCCCCCTCCCACTAAGGCACGGAAAGCCTGCCTGCTCTCCCTCACAACAGTTCGTCTGTGCGTTTACATTTTTCACTGACAGCTTTGTTTTTATTGCAGCTCTAATGAAATTCAGTATTTTCCAGCAACTTTCTCCTACTGAAACTTGGGCGCTGGCTCACATGCAGAAAATAAAATTGCTCTAAATCATAAATTACATAATACAATTATGATTTCTTAAATTAACAAATACATATTTAAATGCTAAGCCTTTATCAATGCAAATCTGGAGTTTGTGCTCAGCATTTTATAACTGAAGATAGCTAAAACCTAGATTATACAACACAGTCTTTATTACTTTTGGTATTTTTAAGAGTAGCTTCTGTAAACTCTCTTGCTTTTTGGAGATGTGAGCTATTCAGACACCAGAAGACAATGAAGACTTACAAGCAACTCTAAAACTGAAGTTCAAGTGATCAAGATTATTCTACAGCCCACATATGGAATGACCCTCAGAAGCCCAAGAATTATTGCTGTTTAACAGAAGCATAAAGTTAAAGCCTACAGCTGCTACTAAGTGTATACAATTCTTCTGATCATGTTGCATGAAAAGAACATTAATTTTCCACTGACTACAGTGGCTGTTATCCAGCATGGCTTCAAGGATTTGGGGCTAGGATATTTGCCAAGTAGTACATGCACACACACAGCGCAGAGGACACGAATAGAATAAATGAGGTGCTCCTGGTCAGCACAGTGACAGGAAGTTTCTCCATCTTGAACCTTAAGATTTGGGAAAAAAAAAAAAACAAAACCTGCTAATAATTATTTTATATTTTGCATATACATCAACAATTTTCAACTACCTGGCTTGAAAGCAGTTGCATGATCCTTTGGAGTCCAATCTTAGCAACACTGATTAGCCCAATAATAAAGCAGCACCCGTCTAGGACTTAAGGATTAGCACTAGCTGTAACAGGTCTAGTGGAGTGTGGGTTGGGAATAAAGGAAGATCTCGGTGTTCCACAAAACTGGCCTGGTTTCTTCTCTCTGCATAAGGCAGAAGACAGTAATCAGCCACGAGGTTAAAAAAAAAGAAGTTTCAGGGTGCTTCTTTCTAGAAATGCTGAGAACACGGGTACAAAACGGCTGCAGAAGAAAGCCCATTACATTTTCAGTGGTATTAGGATGACTTTCACCTACAGGCATTGCAGCAAGAGAACACATTGACAATCCATATAAATTACAGGTGAGAAGCTAGCCAGGAAACCAAAGGAGTAGTGGTTTAAAGACTACTTTCTGGAGGATAGCCTAGTCATGTTACATTTCTTGCTGCTATCTGTGTTCTAAGACAGCACTATTACACAAGAAGAAATCCAGAAAACCAGGAATTATTAGTTCTTGAGAGGAACATGTCTGAAAAAGTTCATGCAGATTCCCCAGAACCAAACCAGCACATAGTGACTGTACTTTCTGTTTTGGGTTTGTACCTGCATCACTGTTTCTGCTTTATTCCACAACCTTTCAGCCTTAGGATAAAAAGGCTTTGAGATAACATTGCTGAGCAAGAACACCTGATTTCTTCCACAGATAAGAATATTATAAATAGGGACTTTCCATTCCATATCTTCAGATAATGCCGTAGCTAAGCACAGTCATTGTGTTATGGCCAAAAGAGCAAATTAATACATATACGCATAGACAGAATTTAATTCTCTCTACAGAGGTTGCATCTAATATCATCCTATGCTCAATGATGGGAATGGCCCTCAATTCACTACATGACCTGTGATGGCAAGCACAAGAAATGCCCAGCTTTCAAGATGGCATGCTAAATTGTTTTGCTAAACAGTCAGTGTACGCAATACTAATTGCAGTGGTACAGCTTCTACATCTAAATTGTTTAAAACTAAAGGTTGTTTAAAGTACCACTGGTTTAAAAAACAACAGCAGCTACAAAAATCACCACCACCAACAACAAAAAGATTTCCCAGGGCAGAAGGCAGAAAATGGGGAAAGAGGAAAACATGATTTACTGACACCGATGCAGTATCCATCACTTACATTGGTTATTACAGAATCACAGATGAGTGAAAGACTGAAAAGATATGACTGGAAGCTACCCATCAAGTATCAGTTTAACTCAATGCCTGATTTTTCTGGATGCCAAATGATTATCAGTATCTGGGATAAATCTGGTATGATGATGGCACAGCTCGCTCACTTCATCTATCAAATATACTGACCTTATAAAAAAAGCCACCACCTTTTGACCACGGTTCCCTATGGCTGACGGATGTCAATTACCTCCATCAGAAAACACGTAACTTAAAATGGGAGATTTTATGATGTTTCTAGAATACATCTAGAATTTAAGCAGGTTTCACTTTGATATGCTGAAGTCTTAGGCAATGAATAGCACCAGATTCAGCTTCAGCGTCACTGTTGAGTCTTGATGTGTAGGATAGCAAAGACGAGGTCGAGGGAGATTCTATACGAACACAACGTTCTCAGTGCGTTCTTAGTGACCATGGTTTGAGGAGAAAGAGTAAGTGATAGTGCAGAAAAGAAGAAATAAAACAATGGGTCAGATTACAAATAGTGGATTAGGATGTGACACAGGAAAACAACTGATTTCCTATCTACTCCCCTTGCAGAATTATTCCTCCTACTCTGGTAGTTACTAGCAACCTAGAAATAAATTACGTTAAAACTTTGTGTGTTTGAAACATCGCCAAGTGTAACACTTGGGGGAAATATACCATCTGCTCAGTCTTCTGCCTTCTACTGTCTTCACGATGAAAGGGCTCACATTTATTGAGATCAGGACAGATCTGAGACTTGTTTTTAAAGAAGCTGCAAGGAGCTCAGCACTCCACAAAAAATCTAAGAACCTGTTTACAGGCACAACTCTGGAACAAACAATGTTGTCCCTCTACCTCCTTTGCTGTCTGATGAATGAGTATTTGGGCTGGAGTAAAATGAACCTTATCTGAATGCTATGAACTGAAGAGAATCAAAGGATGAAAAGAAATACATAATTAGGAATGGAAAGGGGTAATGAGAACCTAACATTTGAGGAACTAGAGCAAAGTAATTACCTACTTGACCTCTAGGACCACAGCCAGATGTAAATCTTGCTTCTTCACATTGTTTTATTGCTATTTTTGACAAGTCATTAACATGCTATTTTCAGAAATGACTTCAAAACAAAAATCTTTTGAATGGTGGAACTCAAATCTCAAAAGGCTTATCTCCAACTTTCAATGCCGTGTCTTCCAAAACTTGACTCTCCCCCTCTTGCAATGTAATAACTAACAGAGCAGCCACTACACATTTCCTACCCCCCAACTCTGCATGCAGCAGAGCTTTAAAACCGTTGCACATGCTGACTGCAGAACTGAATGTCCACATCTGATTTACAGGGCCTCAAAGATGGAGCAGCATACAAAAGTCTGGTTTGGATGCAAGGGGAGGAGGGGCGGGGGAACCCAAACAAAAAACAACCCCAAAACACAGAGAGAAACATTTAACTTGCAGGAAGATCAAAGGCTTAATTTTACAGTGATTTCTATCTATTAGTTAACACTGGCCTACGCTTAAATCAAAGACTTGCAGAATAGCATCAAATACTTCAGGACTTGCGCTAAATGACAAAATACTGATTAATATTCCAGCCCTCTGGTGAACATCTACTGTAACTTCTACAATTATTTTAAAAAGCATGTGGCATTCTTCCTACTCAGCTTCCTCCCTCACCCCCACTTACAAATGATATGTATGCTATGGCAAACAAACCCAGCTATGGAGAGAGAACTGATCTCCCGCACCGAGAAACCAGTCTGATTCAGGGAGGTAATGCTGGGGCCAGATAACGCTGTTAACAGTAATTTCTCTCCTCTAAGTCCTTATTTTGTCCACTAACAAAAATGTAAAACCTATTTGTCCCTTATGTTCACTAAACTTTCTGCCTAAAAAATGACAGTACATTCCTCTCCTGCCTATGCCCTTCAAAAATACCATTCTCATTCACTTAAAAAAGTGTTTTTTTCTAAATCTGGTAGTGTAAAAGTGTGGAAAAGCAAGTAACTAAAACTCCTTTTTGATGCTTAGACAACAAAGTGTTCCCAATATTCCCATTTAAATATGTAACATCCTATTTCAAATACTGAAGCTCTTCTTCAATTTGAAAAAGTTATGACAGCAGATTTTTCTTCATTTCCTTGATGGAGCAGGGTACTTTATTTAATAACTGTGCAAAAGGGTTTTTTTAATCAATTTGAATTCATAATATATTTCTAAATTACCAAACCACTGAGAATTTAGAACCTGCTGTGAGGTCAATTTCACAGATGAAGAAAATTAAACAGAAAGGTGCTTTTGTGAAAAACAAACAAGAATTTAACCTAGTAGTGAGTGAATCAGGCAAGAAAATAAAGCAGCTAGTGATGTTGGAGAGAGCAGCTCAAAACACTGGCTCTTCAGAGTAATACTTTCAGAGAAATACTGTTTCAATCCTATTACCACATGCAAGTATTTTACACCCTCAATAGTACCACTTATTCAAGGTCAGGCAGCACAGTGGTAAAAGGATGTTCAGTGAACGATGATGCTATTTGATTCTTGTCAAGAAGCAGCTAAATGTCCTAACTCCATCCCAGTTAGCCTAATTCTCCATCCCACAGTAACTCCCACCCAGTGTGCCCCCTCCAACTCCCTCCTCCCCATCCCAATATCCCTCGATGTCTTCTACATTGCCCAACTATTGTTGTGGCAAAGGGCAGCAGAGGTTATGGCTGGTTCCATGCTACACAGACTGACTAGATAACAGATTGAGGGGAGAAGAGCTACTGAAGCATTCCTTTGGGCCTCTCTTCTATCCACTTATTTACAAACCTAATTTTAGCAAACTTTTAAGGAACTGAATTATTAAGATTGTATCCCTGTCAAATGAAAGGATAATTGATAACTGGAAGCATGACTGCAGCAGTCAAGTCTCCTAGGAAATCAGACCAGCACAAAGCCTTCTGTAAGAGCAATTTACTCCCTCCTCTTCCGCCAATCACTGCCAGCAGTAGCTGAGAAGTGTTAGAAAAATGGTTTGCCCTCTGTAATCAAGTCAACTTAATGCACTTTTTATCTCAGAGATACATCTTCATACTATATTACTAGAATGAAACATCATGGAGTTCGTTTACAGGATTTACACATCATCCCGTGCTGTCTCCCTGCATTCTGTTTCTCCCAATTTCCACCATTTTTAATCCACAGCATTCCAGATTTTGGCAGTAGAAAAACTTCAGCAACAACTCCAAAGTAGACTAATCCAGTACTCTTACTTCTGGCAGAACTGAAAAACATCACAACCGTATCAGCCTGAAAGCAGAAGTAAATGTACTCTGGCCATTCCTTTGGTCTATAATTAAAATTTTAAGGCAAGTGTAAGGACCACATTACACCCTTATCAGGTCAATGGTGAGCACTGCTGTGACAAAGAACTTCCATTTCTCCCCAGCTAAGAAACTAATTCTCAGCAAGCACAACAGATATGGAATACATTGTTTCCTCACTGCTGCTGAAATAGCTCTCCCAATTGCTCTCTTACTGTTCCATTACACCCCCCAGAATAACTAATGCATACAGCTGCCAGAGACAGTCAATAATTAGAGCTGGTGTTTTCACATTGTCCTCAACCATTCATAGCTTCCAAGTTGTTCTCCCCCCCTGCAGACACCTGTACCATACCCCACTCAATCAGGGAAATCTAGTTATGAAGAAAATAATGCAGCTTCAAAGACAACATATTTTGAAATAAGGTGCTAGGAAAAAAACCCAAAACTCTGTGTGTGTAAATATATACATGATCATAAATCTCAGCTTGCAATTCCAATCAAGGCAAGAATAAACACTCCTACCAGGCAGCTCCTGCATCCTGTGAAAGCCCTGCAGTTCTCTTCCTCCCATTCCCCTCTCAGCATTTTGATTCAGAGTACACACATGGTGTGTGTTTCAGGATGGAGGTAAGCCTTCCAGACTGGCTTCTCCAGGGAGAACAGCTATCGTTATTCTTGGAGATTAATTTTCAGATTCAGGCCAGTATTAACTAAACTACAGCTGATACTAGCTGAAAGGAAATATTCAAAACTCTGCATTTCACCTGCATGCTTTAACAGAAAGATAAACAGTTTTTCAAGAACTGGATTTTCCAGCAACAGCCCAGCTAAGAGAAGCATTATTTTCCCTAACGGTTTTCATCTTGTCTCAGCTGGGCCTCTTGGCCTACTGCTCCATGAAGTGGCCTACTATTCTTTGGGCTCTTTTTAAGAATCAGGAGTAGCTGATTTTATAAAATGTCTGGATTTTATTTTTTTGAAGTAAAATTCCCCAGGTTTACTATACTGACTTAGACATTGGTGTGTGATGCTTTTGATCTGTAAAATTCAGTTTCGAGTCCTACTGAACAGTATTTCTGCCCTCTACATTTAGCCTCAGCTGAAAAGATATGGAAGTTAGTAACTTCCATGATCTGCCACTTAAGCAATTAGCATATGTTACTTTAAAAAAGCACATTAGAGAGCTACTGGTCAAAAAAAAAGACCTCACTACCATGATGTGTTAAAACTCTACCTGTTGGCTGTTTGTCTACTTACTTGTACCTTTATTAAGAACTGCAGATGGAGAATATATAATTAACAGAAAAGTTGAAGGTGTCCTTCAGATCATTAGTAGCTATTTGAAAAGAGCATACAGAACATAAAAAATGTCTGAAATGGTCACAATAAACCTTGTGACTAGTTTACTAGTACCACTACCTAAGATCATCATGAATTTAAACTAGGGAAACAAAATAGTTTTGGTGCCTGATTAAAGAAGCTCAACTATGAACTCATTCATTTTGAGTCATATGAACTCAAATCATTTTGACAACAGAATTATTAAAACTAACTAAAAATGATCCTTATCTCAGTCATGCAAGATTCATATGAATTCTTCAACGTTCTTATTTTCAGAGATATTTTACCCATAACTGATGGACTTAGATTAATTTCAATTCAAGCTCTGGGTTTCAAAAAAACCCAAGGAAAGTGCACTGTCCTTACGTACCACAGAATTTTGACATATTCTAAAGCAAGAATATTTCACTCCCAATACAATTTTTTTAAAAATGCAAACAGGTTTTTGTCACAAAGGTATCAGCTATACTTACTAATTAGTTTGCGCCAGTTAACATTTATTCCAGTAAGAACTTTACTTTCCCCTATGCTGACATTAAAATACAACTAATAACAAAAGGTAATTTATTATTTCATTAATGGGCTCTGAAATATCTGCCGCCTCAGACTATTACAGAAGCTGATGAATTATTTTCCTATGTATATGTGAGGACACAGGTAAATATCAGCACTCTGCCCAAGATCTACAGTGACTATACGGGATACAAATTTTCTTTAAATGCTGTCTCATAAACAGCTAGTCGTTGTCCACTTGTAGACTGTTTCCTTGCTGTGCACATTCGAATTCTTCAAGAAGGTATCAGCCCTGTCCACAAATGCATGAGTGCTGCTATATTCTGCATCAGATTTTACAAAATCACTTTTTCTAACACTGTGCTGGTTTGAAGTGGAAACATCAAAAGTTTGTAACAGAGAATGAAATCTGCTTTGCGTTGTTTCACCAAGGCTGAGAGGAAAAGCAAGCTGATGTTCTAGCCATTTCTCTTTTCTTCTGTCAGATTCCTAGAAGCACTGCTTGTCAGCCCTTCCAACCAATCAGCCAAATCATCATCAGAAATTCAGCAAAAAAATCTACCAGTATAGGTCACAACAAAGAGTAACTTGAGTGTGGTGCTTCCTTCTAACTTCATATAGAAGCTCGTTAGATCAAAAAATTTATAAGAAAGTTTATAGATCTTAACGACGGCAGAAAAATTTTCCAAGTGTAACTTTTGAGTATCAGCCTAATGACATAGGCTTTAATTAGGACACAATTTAAAGAAAACACCAAGAAGCACAGCATTTGAGTCGAACACAATTATCTTCAAATACACATGGGCTTATTTTCCTGTTAGATGAAACTACCAGAAGACAGCAGCTAAAGCAACAGATTTCTATTCAGTTTGTTTATACAAGTCATCTCAAATTGTGGAGCAGAGCTTTCTGATAGCTTCCCTTCCCTTTTCCTTTCCACCCATAACATTTTCTTTTTTGAAACTAGATTACAAACATTTCCTTTGTAACTCTCAAACTGAGCGAGAAAGCCCAATGTTTAGTCTGTGTAGTTACTAACTGTCATTCCAGTGGCATCTTATCTTTCTATTTAGAGTTTACAGTTGCTTCAACAAATAGCAATTCCAAAAGCAAGCTTCTAGTTGGAGTGATACAAGCAGGTTTTATAGCTCTGCTGACTTTGTATTCACAGGACAGATTAAAAAAATATGTTCTTAAAATTTAGTAGGTCTAGCAACACAAACACCAGAATTTTAAAGAGTCTAAAGAGCAACAATATTACTGTGGGAAATTCAAGCTTGTAGAAAAGGTGTAGTCTTAACTTGAAAAACTACATTGCTACTGCTGACATAAATAAGCACTAGTTGCAATATTTCTTACATTCAGTTCTTACATCCATCTCTTATATCCAGGGGTTTTTTTTTTTCTTCCAGCAAACATCTGATCAAAGGGAATATCTGTTGCAGAAAGCACCAGATGAAGTCACTTGCCAATCTACAGCTGTCCTTCAAAAACTTGAGAAGTTCTAGATACAGCACTGATTATTCCGTTTTCAATTTCCCATCATCTCAGATGTTTGTTTGCACAAAAACTGAATCCATTACATACCTGCAAAACTTGTTCTTCTGAGGATGACACAAATAGATCCGTTCATTTTGGTTAACAGTATCAAGTTTTTGGCTTCCAACAGCCAGGAACATACTGTCTAAAAGTCTCACAAACAGCAGCAAGTCCTACCTAGATAAGACCAGTATCTTCCCTCGGTATTTTTATAATGAGGAATTCAAAAGGTACCTCAAGGGTATTAGATTAAAGTACCCAGTATCTAGTATCTTGTACATTTTTTTTTTTTCTTTCAAATAAAAAGTAATGGGTGAGCTACAGAGTTAAGGTTAAAAAACCCCACTCTTCACAAATAATAAGGGTGAAATTGGTAAAAACTTTTATAAATACAGAAGTTGGTCTGTTTTTGAAACAGCGTAATAAAAAATGTTACATCTTCAATGTGACAAGCGATGCTTTGAAACATGATGAACTGAAGCAAAAGGTTATCCTTATTTTACAAGGATCAGCAAAGTACAACCTACAACCTGCCCAGTCTGTTAGAAAAGCCATGATTTATACTCAAATATCTGGTAATTCAATTTAAGAAGTGGAAGTCTTCAAGTGTTTCTGTTACTCTGAATGACAACACAGAGCTCTGATGTCTAACACTCTTTCAGGTACAAATTGAGAAACTATGTACCATAGTATCTGAGGCTGCAGTCGTGAAGTCACAATATAAAAAAAGGATTTACTGCTCAAGTACAGAGAGCTTGTTATAAGAAATAGGGCAAATAAGCGTTATTCTCATGAAGTGGGTACAGCAGAGAGGAACAAAATACACCGACCACTTGACTTTGCTTTGCTGTGTTTGACATAAGGGCTGCTGCTCTCCACTCTAGTCCAGCAGATTACTTCTACAAAACTTAACCTTTACAACTGTATCTCCTGCCACTGAAAAAAATGCTCATGGAAACAAAAGAACAACCACATTTAAAAGATAGGTTAGCAACCTATAAGCATGCTTAGCAACTCTACTTCTGTTGCAGACCAGAAATGCAACGTGTGTCTCGTTTTAAACATCCCCTCACATTCTTTAACTTCTAACCTAATAAACCTTAAGGACAAATGAGTATTGCAGTGACTGCTTAATTTTCCCCAGTCATCTTCAGGCAGATAACTCAAACTACTGAAGCTTACTGAAGTTTAGTTGGTTGGGGTTTTTTGGTTGGGGTTTTTTTTTTTTTGGGGGGGGGGGGGGGCAGGTTGGGTTTTTTTGCTTTGGGTTTTGTGGTTTTTGTTTTTTGATTTTTTTTTTTTCAAAAGAAACACAAAACCCCCAGTGATTATATTCACTAAAGGACTTGTACTATGCAACTCAACTTTATTTACACTGCACAAAGCATCTCAAATGGTCATTCAAAGCCAACCTATAAGCAAGGACTTTGAATCGATCTATACAAATCTCTAAGCACAGGGGCCTGTTTCTGAATCATATTTGATTTCATTCAGGGTAGGATGGGGAGAACTAGAATGAAAAGAATCTGTCCATTAGAGATCCCTAGCCTACATTACCCTCCTGATGATTAAGTGCTACATACATTTCTCTGAAAAAACAAAGTTACTTGAAATTGGCCCACAGAAGAAAGTAATTCTGGTGAAGGCTCTCCTCCCTTTTTTATTATAAAAAGAGATCCACAGTCATGCTCCCCTCAGCCCAAGACTATCTAGATCAATTCAAGCACCTCTTTCAGTAGAAGTCATATACTCCCTGAATGGGAAGCACTGTCAACCCAGCTTCAATTTCTGAAGCTGTAATCCTGAAGAGAAACGAACACGATGGTTCATAATGTCAAGAGACCACACAACATGGTCTGTTTGGTCTCACTACTTACAGGGAGTCTTCTGCTGCCAAGCATGCATCAGATCTTAAATACTCAAAATAGTCCTGATGAGTACAGATGAACCATACTGCCTACTTCCTAATATTTCCCAGCTACCAGTTCTGTAATCATTGCACTGTTAGCAGCAGGTACAGCACAGCTCAGCTCTAACTCAAGATTAACTTGAGTTACTGTGGTGCTGCCACATTTAAGGAGTTGTAGATCACCTGCAAGGCTGCAAACTCCACCCCGTAACAAAGAGCAGTGTAAGATTCAAGCTACAAATGCATCTTCCTCAACCAAAGCTCAGCAAAATACTTTAGCTGCTCAGCTGCAAGATTATGAAGATTGGAATCCCAATTATTTTAAGTTGACTTGAAAAGTATGAAGCATGACTGAATGTATTACTCTAAGTTCATCTGGCACTGAAAGAAAGAAGCCAGCATACAAAAAGGTACCAGGTAAGTATAAGGGGTCTAAAAAAAAAAAAAAAAAAAAAAAAAAAAAAAATCCAGCAAGGAAAGCACTACACCCTGTAACAACACAAAGGCCATAGTGGAGGGAAACAGTCGATGATGGTATCAATCCACTCTCACACTGAAAACCAAAACCTAAACACAAGAGGCCTGTTATACCACTGCCATCTATAAATTCTTCACTTAACATTTTTGTCTGCATTTGAAACCATTAAGCTGGAACTGAACAGAAGGGGAGGAAAATAAAAAAAGCCTTTGACTCCAGCGCTACAGACTAGGATGACTAACTGCTTGCTGTTTACCCATAAAATCCCATGACAAAATTAAACCCTTTAAGAAGGCAAGTCAAGCTATATATATCTAGCTATAAAGCTCAATCATGAAATAAAAGTGCATTGAACATATAATATTCTCTCAACATGCTAAGAAACCACGAACAATTATAACCAGATGTGTGAGTGTAAGGATATGAATATTGTTTATACAGCTGTAGAAAATAAGGAACGCACGACAGCAACACCATCAATAACAGTGTCTTAATTAAATGCAAGCTGCTGAAACACAGCAGGCCTCCCAGAGTAGCATTTACTTCATAAAAATTTGGATTTAGTGGCAAGATGTTCCCCCATTTAAAGTGGTAAGTTGATACAAACACTATGTAAGAAACTGGATCATCTAGTATATGCTAAGTGTAGCAATGCTATGTTTTTCCGTAACATCAAAATGAAGGCGAGAGGAGGCTGTCTTGTTTTTCTAGAAAAAGGTCATATGATCCCCTGCCCACACTTGTTAACAAGTTGTGTAAGAATTTGAACTATCAAAGGCTTTATTTGAAACTTAGTAAGAGTCTATTTACACTGTAATCAACGAGACTGTGGATGAGGCAAAAGCAAAGCAATATGAAAAAAGTATTTCTCTTGTTCATGTCATCCCTGTATTTTTAAGGTCATGTTAATTCTAGAATGTCTACAGGACAGTCTTTATCAAAAGATGAGCGCACCTGGATATTAATTTATGTATATCAAATTCTCTGTTACTGAATAACATAAAAAGCTTTTTTTATCAGCCTTCAGTGAGATCAACAGATCAACCAACATTTCTGTTCAAAAACTAGGGGATGGGCAGGGAGGTAGGAGAGGGACACAAGGAGGAAGCAGAGAGGAAAGAGTCAGTCAAAGTAGAAGAAAACAGGAAATTATATTAGTCCTCCAAGTTCTGAGAAAAAAGGGTTCCTACAAAGATCTTTCTGCAAATATTTCCATTTTCTCTAACAGAGAGAATCACATCTACCTATAAAACCTATACAAGTTTACAGATACAGCTACCGTACACTGAACCTTAAATATTTATACTACTTTAAAACTTACAAAAGTGAAGGGAAAATACTCTTTAGGATGATCCCAAATTTGAGGTGGGCTCTAAAGGGGCATAAGAGCAATAATAAAATACATCTTTGTGACCTACATTAAATGTAAAATAGATGTACATTAATAAAGTGAAAGTTCTTTATTGTGCTTGTGAAGGACAAGTTCTATATCCATCACTTCTCATTTCTGATGTTCACGTAAACCCAATAGCTAGAGTGTAAGTTAAAAAGCGAAAGTCTGAAAAAGTCTTGTTTTCACAGCTCTCTCCTTTTGGTAATGGCAGCTTCAATGCAAGTGACACCCAAACTTCTGCATTTGGAATTTTGAACGATTTAACCGAAAGGACTTGTGGGTTTTAGGAATAACCATGTGAAAGTTTTAATCTTCAAGAAAAAGGAATGACACTGGATAAATACTCATCCATCTCAGGCATAAACTCAGTAACGTTTGTGAGAATATAGATGAAAATAGCAGAGGTTTGGTATGAGTAGTTACAGAATTCCTCCTCTTCAGTTTTCAAAAACAACAGACAATACAAGATTTTGATTCTTAAATTTATTTTTAGCAGGATGTCTGTACTAATGGATGGTGACATCATTAGAAGATAGGTCCATGTCCACCACCTGCAACAGAAGCTAGACAGATGTTAAAGAAAACAATTTAAGAGTTAAAGATGACACTACTTACCCAGAGCAGACTTAATGAAAGTCACCTACTAAGCAGTACAGTTAAATTTTGATGCAGACACGATAGCTCCTATTACTTATCTGTTGTCAAAATTTCCTGTCAAGATTTAATGCATACATTACCTTAATTTTGATGGGAATCATGCACTTCTGTTTAGAAATTACTATTAGAGAAACTCTTATTCTTAAAAAACTACTCATGGAAAGATTGGTTATTCAAAGTTACTTACCTGTAAATTTTCTTCAGAAGATAAAACATCTGCAAATTTAGGTCTAAAGCTCCCATCTAAAGTTTCAAGTTGGCAAGAATTCTCTGGACATTCAAATTCTAATACTGTTAAACCAGGTCAACAGCAGGTAACATTTCTAGATTCCACTAAGAATACAACCACTTGTTTCTTACCATACCTGGGTGTTTGACAAATCAGTAAGGTAGGATCTCAGCAATATATTCACAGATCAGTGATACTAATGCAGAAAGAAATTAAGACTTGATATGTTACAACCCAGAGACAATGTCATACTCAAAATGTCAGTAGCCAGAATTCTAACAAGGGAAACAAGCTTGTCTAGAGCAAATTAATTTCACCAGAAATTAAACCTGAGCAGCAAAACCCAGGGACCAGACAATTCAAGAAATACATTCTCAAAGAATTAGGTGACAGGCCCTTTTCCAGTGCTATTTCAAATGAGAAGCCAAGAAGCAAGGCTCAATCTGAGGTATGGTATTTCCTAAGACTGTAAAAACAAGAGTCCTTGCTTCAGAAAACAAATGCATCTGGCTACAGATATTTGGTGTTTACATCAGAAGATAGCCATTTCTTAAAAATAATAATATAAAAAGATAAACTAAGTCAGCTGGACCTATAGACAGTATCATGAAGACATCCTGATCTTACATTTCAAAACTTCAGAATGTTTATCAGCCTGCACTCCCCAAACCAAAAAGCACTACTGGTAGTGAGCATAAAGTCACTTCACTCATCTTAACATAAGTTTAGAAGCTTGATCTTAAAGTTCTTGTTCTTTACAATCTCTTGCCTTATAGCTCTTTATTAGTAC
Source organism: Aquila chrysaetos chrysaetos (assembly GCF_900496995.4). Lineage (NCBI taxonomy): Eukaryota > Metazoa > Chordata > Aves > Accipitriformes > Accipitridae > Aquila > Aquila chrysaetos. The sequence continues at coordinate 73,340,814 of NC_044007.1, forward strand.
CCAGGGTTGACACCATCTTGCCTCATGGTTTTTTATTAGTAACCTGCATTTATAGCACACTGATCAGTCTAAAAACATTCTAACAGTATACCTCAACATCCTAGGACTTCATCTGTTTAAAACAGACTGCTACAGGACTGTCTCCTGCTTTCTAAAGAAAGACCTCTGAAACTAGTCCAAAACAGGAAGTGTACTGTATTAGAATGAGATCCTTTAACAGTTAAAATAATTTGGCCAAGAAACCCAGTTTTAAGGACCATGACAGCCTGGGAATAAGCAATTGCTTTCTCTTACAGTTACAAACTCTTTGATCTAGTAATATTGGGAAATTAAACTGGTTTTTATTTGTTGAAAACAACAAACAGGTGGAATCTGTTCACAGCTGCACTCCATTTGTAATTTCTGATTAACTGAGCTCTCTTCTTTTTACAGAAGTATACATCTGTCTGAAGGACAGTTGCCTTTTGAGCAACTCGCTATCCCAGCGGTCTACTATACCTAAACAGGGTCTAATTGCTAGTCATGATCTACAAAAAGAAGTGTCTCAAGACAATCAGTCCTACGCTGGTACTGTGGGAACTTATCCTTCAAACACATTACACACACAAAGGGAAGGTAAGGCAGGTGATGAAAAGCTTAAGGCTTCCTGTTCTTTAATTTCGCAGGTTCCATTGTGCAGTTGGATCAGCTGCTACTGCAATCAGCACTACTGTGCATACCACCTATCTTACATGAAGTTGGTTGATATTCTTCTCCCAGGATAAACACAGTGAAGTTGACAGCAAGAACTTTCATCAATTGCTTTTCTGTGAGGCATAGAGCAAAGGAAGGGAGTCAAGAAATAAGAGTAGTCTAGGAATGACACAACTGATCTGAATGATCACTTCAGATACATTGCGAACAGCATTTTCCTGAACAAAGACACCACAAAATCTGAACTCAAGTTCTGAAGTTATAAAAGGGTAAAGAAGCCACAGAGTGAAGAAAATGCTCTTGACAGGCCTATGTGATGAAACCTGAAAAGCAATTAATTTGTGCACCATGTATGCTTATGCTGCAGTTACAGGGCACTGCAACCATTCAGCTATCTTCCCTTGCAGAAGGATGCAGCTTCAGTATTACTGTAATACTCAAGTTAACGCTGGAACCTATGCCTCAAAGCTGAGACAAGGTATTTGGGAAGCAATGGACATGAAACTATGGACCTATTTAGAATATGCTGGATGTTCAACAGGAGGCTTGACAGTATTACATGGTAGGAAAGGAAAACAGATGACTGGTAGTAGCAAAGAACGGTGTAACTTAAGGGATTATTTGCTCGTAATGAGCTGTTCACTCTGCATCCTTCTTCTGTTAATGATTTGCCCTGTCCTAATAGTGCTAGTGCTGCTAACCAGCCATGTCAGAGGCTGTAGAAGCTAAAACTACATTTTACTGGGCCCAATGGATGTTTGAGTCAGGTTAAAGAGTTGTGCTGAAACAAGAAATTAAATTCTTACCCTTTAAGTGGGTACCTTCACAAACCTACAACTACGAGAAAGACCATTCTATTCACTAAAAGGATATTATTAAACAATGTAATACACAACTAAGACTTACAACAATGAATAAAAAGAACAAGAAAAAATTTACTCTATGAAGAATTAAGTTTGTACCATTCAGGATAAGACTTTCTATCTGCACTACTGAAACTAAGTCTGTACATGTAATGAAGACTGAATAGGCTAAAAACCAGAAAGAAAAACACTAAAGTGATTACAGTTGTAACATTACCTAATGTTGAGCTGGTTTAATAGATTTAGAACATTAGAACCAAAAGAAATCTTGTTAATAATGTGCTGGAAGCAAAGACCTAACAGCAGCAATTAAATATTTACCTTTGGAGAGAAAAATTGTTTAGGCAAACTAAAAACATTTGCAAGAACAAGCTCTAGTGAAGAATGGACTAAAACAAAACATTACGCACTTCCAGCTTATGTTCTTTCTCTGCAAGGAATTCTTTTTGACATCGGAGAAAGTCCGACAACATTCGAGTTAGCTGTTTTCTATCATCTATTTCAGCTGCCAACCTGCCATTGTAATCCGCCAGCAACATACATGCATCATCTACCATTTTGGAAAGCTGCTCTCCAGATTCCTTATCTAAAAAGCAAGCAGAGAAAACCAAGTAAAGCATGATTTCATTACATACTGTTAAGTTCTCAGAACAGTATTTCAGTTACTGGATCCCCAACCCTCACCTGTTATTCTGTCTAACAGGGACACATCTTGGACCTCTATAGGCAAAGAAGCTATTCTCTGATGAACTGCTGCATCCCCAGAGGCAGCGTTTTCTAGTTCTTGTAATGCTCTAATGAGATCTGTGGTCTGAAAAAAGCATGCAAGATTGGTAACTAGTTTAAATAAACAGATCCTAGTACAAAGCAGCATTTCACAATAAGCTTATGGAATCAATTTGATGGTAATTTTAAAAGCATTTATGATATCAGCACTATACCAACATTCTATCCCCTCTCAGACGGAAAACAAAACAAAACCAAGCCATTAATTCTCAGAACAACATTGAAGTGTTCCTAGTTTTAAAGGTCACCTTCCTAAAATAGATTTTTCATTTAAATTCTTGGTATAGGACTACTTATAAATCTTTTATTTTTGACAGTAGTGATTATTTTACAGTACCTTTTATTTTACTATACATTTTTGAAATTATTTTTCTTGTATTTTTGCTTCACTATCACATCAGACTAGATCACTGCACTTCTTTTGGAAGTAGGGCTGATGTTCATAGAAGGCCAGATGTCTGTTACAGAGAAACATACTAAATTGTGATTATTTGGGGACAGTCATTCCTTGCCATAACAAAAAGCCTTCAGAGATGGGGCAGTACCATAACAAAAAACCCACAACAATTATAGAAGCTATAACAATGCAAGGTAGACAAGAACTTTTCCCAACCAGCGATTGCAACATTGAGAAGTATTTTATTGATAAATCGATAACAATCTTATTTTAATACACATGTTACTTGTTACCACCCTGGAAACCAAATGAGAACTTAAAACATTGTAGAAACTAATGTTGAAATCCTGACGTGGACAAAGCTGGATATATAGTTCATACATTTTGGTTTAGCATCAAACTGACTAAAGTTAGAGCATGCTCCACTTGTAACCTAAAGTACTGTGAAGAAGTTTCAGGTACAGTCACCCTCACCCAAACAGTACCTCATTAAAAAGAAAAACAGAGACCATTCAAAAACAAGAGTAACTGAAAAATTCTGTATCAAACCATACGCACATACAGAATTTTATAAACATGCTTTTACCTGTGGAGGGTCAGTGGGAGAACTTCGAGGTGAACAGTTACTTTCATCAACTTTTATCTGTTCGTATGTGCGCTTCCTCACCTTTCTGTCTCCATCTAAATGAAAACAAAACAGAGGAGTCAGGGAAATAACATTTCAAACAAGAGACTCAATCTTCATACACACACAAAATACTTACACAACGCTTGCCTAAGTTGTTCTAATACATCATTTTCATAAACAGACCTTTCTTCCCAGATAGAGAGCACTCGGCCAAGGTGTTTCTTACAACTCTCATCAGACTCACTGTTACAAGGTAAAAAAGCAAAAATCAGCACTCAGGAAAAGTACAGCACTGCCGTATGATTATCTGTCACAGAAGGACCTTGGCATACCTTAGCAATACCAAAGTATCAGAAGTCCAGTAACCTCAGAAAACAAAATCACATTTTAAAGAAAAGAAAGCAAAGACCAGTTCAAGATGTCTCAGAAAGCACATAAAAAAACTGCCAACACCCAGTCCCCTCTTTCTGTTTGCTTGCTCAACCCATAAATCCGTAGGTCTATAACCCTATTACGCAAACACTGCAAATACGTTTGTGTTGCTTCAACAGCTGCGTACCATGTGAAAATAATTCTGTATCAAGACTCTAGCATCGTCATGCAACAAGATGAACGGCTGCTGGGGAATAACAAATCATGCAACACCGGTAATGAAACATAGCAAACTGCTGTAGCACATAAATGCTATAAAGACTGAAAGCAAGTCTTAATTTAAGGCATAGCTAACAGCTTTCTAAGGCAAAAGGGACTGAATGCAGATGAATTTACTATGTAACTTCATGCAACAGCATTAAGACTACCCAAGATCTAAAGAAAATTGAACAAATTAAATTAACAAGACTTCAAGTACAGAAATAGCACAAGGACTAGCTAGGTCAGAAGAGATGAACTGAGGACTTCTCTAAATACCCCTCAAATACAGTATGATGAAGGATGATGAAGGACAGTGCACATAATGGTTTACTGTACCTTGAAACATGCTTAAAAGCCTCCACTATTACTGGAGCAAAGTCTTTCGTAAATTCTGGTCCTTTCCTTTTGCTGTTCTGTATGACATCATTGGCCAGGTACAGGAATGTCAGCTTCCTATTTGGTTTTGCTAATAAAAAGAGTGATAAACAAGAATTATTAGAAATTTTAGTTCCTCCAACTAATACCTATTTATCCACATTTATACTAAACACAAAAAACCCAAATCAAATGTGTTTTTCCTATTGTCATTACTGCTTACAACATTTCAGTCTGATTTTGTATTTAAAAACGTGAAAAGACTTTGGTCACCCAGTGGCTTTTCTCTCCCTTCTGCTGTAACTCTTTGCTCAGATTCTTCCTCCTTCATAATATGACATAAGCTCCCTCTAGCACCACCTCCAAAAATAAACAGAAAAAAAAAAAGAAAGATACTCCAAAGTGTTCTTCAGCCCCCAACTATTTCTAGGTGTCTTCCTGAGCCTTATGTGATTTGTCCATTTGGTAGTCTTCATGGATTTGTTCAAAGTACTTCAGCTTCCCT